>NC_090256.1:12408432-12458432 GCF_037325665.1 Littorina saxatilis | reverse complement strand
AGTTTGTGTAACACAGGAAGTTGTGAAATACGTCACCCTATGGGAGGGGTGACGTCAAAATTGTTCAACAAAAACATGATATGTCGCATTGTGCAGGGTCAACTGCAACAAACTCAAACCGAGCCATTCATACCTAGCTGTATTTGAGTGACTTATATACCCGACATTTTTATTTCTTATTTTTAGCACAGGTGTAGGAAAAATCATGAACCAAAATGTTATTTATTTTCTAATTTAACATTTTTTTTACAAATATGACCATGGTCTTTTAAACATACAGTGACATTAAACATTGTTATGTTAAAAAAAAGAAAAAAGAAAAAAAGCTTTTGTGCACAAATCAGAAAATACATTGTACATTTTACCTACAGGCCAAACCGTGAGTGTCTGTGGCAAAGCCCGACCCAGGAAATTGCACTGATTTTATATTTAGATCAGAGAGAAATTGTCAAGAACAGGCGCTTGCATTTGGATGTGTCCAATGATAGTAGGTTTGGTTGTGATCAATCAGAATAATGTAGGAATAAAAATGTATGACAGTTTAGTATGATGACATGTAATTCACATATGCTGAAATATGATATTATACATCATGTAATATTATTATGGCTGTTGCCATGACCATGAAACCCAACAAAGGTTTAATGTAATGTAATTCAAAATACCAAAACCGAGCACCTATTAATCTCGTCTTTGCGCGTGAAGATTGAGGCCGTCTGCCAGTAGCGGTTAGGTCATACAGTGGAACCCCTCTCTAGCGACCTTTAAAATGTTGACAAAAATCGGTCCTTGTGGAGGAGGGTCCTTACAGAGGGAGTGGGCGGAGTCAGGGGGCCACAAAGAAAGTCAGATTTAAAAAAAAAAAAGAAAACAGAGAAGTTTGAGTTGCTGACGACCGTTCTCTCTGAAAGCAAACTGCTTCGATTTCATGTTTGTCCTTGGTGTCCACCAGTTCTGGTGCATGTACTACCCTGGCCAAGTTTCCTCTCAAGACATCAAAGAGACCGCCCCAGTATACTCTACAGCCTCTGGGCGAACCACCTCTCATAGCTAAAACTGGGTCAATGACCCCTGGGAAGAAGGTCAGTGTCTATAAAAAATTTACTCCTAGGCCTGCGGCCAGGGGGGGGGGAGTATACCGGTACCATTTGAGAATCAGACCAAATGAGAATTGAACCATTTGAGAACATCCTTTTTTTTTCAATCACTACATCGAAGGCCTGCGGCCCGGGGTTCACATGGGTTGGTTTGTTTGTTTGTTTCAAACCCACACCCATATACACACATTTCCCATTTAAACCATTTGTCGGCCCCCTGTCGATATTTATCGACTAAGTTCCTTGTAAATGGCTTTGTGCGTGAGGAAATGATATCACAGTGTTCATGGGAAACACTCTCCAACAGGCAAAGGAGTACCATCCAACTATAACATCAGGAAATGACTATTTTCAAAGTACACGCGTCTGCTTCCTGTAATCAGATAACATCGTTACATGCCTGTTTACTATGACAGCTTGACTGTGCCGGTTACCCACGATGAACAGTATAATGAAAGGAGAAAGAACGAAAGAAAGACATAAGATAAGTAAAGACAGACAGACAAACAGACAGATGGAGAAACAAACAGAAATAACAATAACTCCGAGTAGCACACAAAAGAAAGACAGAAAGAAAGAAAGAAGAAAGAAAGAAAGAAAGAAGACAGAAAGACAGAAAGACAGAAAGAAAGAAAGAAAGAAAGAAAGACAGAAAGAAAGAAAGACAGAAAGACAGACAGAAAGAAAGAAAGAAAGAAGAAAGAAAGCAATAACTGATCAAATTATTCGACACTTGAGTCAGTCGGACTCTCTGGCAAACAGCCGATACTTCCGCAGGATTGGGCTGAGCCACCGAAAGGTTGTAACTAAGGACAAAAACACACGACGTTGCCTTTTTTTGTCGGATTTCGTACCAATACCTTGTTTTGCTGCATTGAATTACATTGTGTACAAAGAGGCAGCAGCAGTAGAAGCAGCAGCAGCAACAGCAGCAACAGCAGCTGCAGCAGCAGCACGAGAAATACGCCTAAAAAAAGTAAATTGTCTTGGCAAGTGGCAGAGGCAGGGAAAACTGAAGTGAGTATTCTCAGACGGATTCGATCAAAGTTAGCAACTAGGGTATACGTGGATGATTAGTTTTGTTTGAAAGAAGACACTAACAATGAGTCGAGCGGACTAGCCAAACTGGCTTTTTTGTTTGTTTGTTTGTTTAACGCCCAGCCGACCACGAAGGGCCATATCAGGGCGGTGCTGCTTTGACATATAACGTGCGCCACACACAAGACAGAAGTCGCAGCACAGGCTTCATGTCTCACCCAGTAACATTATTCTGACACCGGACCAACCAGTCCCAGCACTAACCCCATAATGCCAGACACCAGGCGTAGCAGCCACTAGATTGCCAATTTTAAAGTCTTAGGTATGACCCGGCCGGGGTTCGAACCCACGACCTCCCGATCACGGGGCGGACGCCTTACCACTAGGCCAACCGTGCCGGTATAAGGACGTATTATTTTGACAGTAGATATTGCTGAATACGCTGATCTTTTTGACAGTAGATATTGCTGAATACGCTGATCTTGATTTGCAAGAACACTCTGCAGGTTCAACATTTTGCTTGGTAACAGACTTTAGTAGGCAATAAGATTAGTATGCCCAAGAAAAGTGCGTTATCTGATCTCCGCCTTGCTTACTTGAATATGTATCACCTGCGTAACAAAACCGCAGATATATGTGTACTGTTGAATCAAGGCAAACAACCGTTACATATATTAGGCATAAGCGAGACGAGACTTGATTCGAATGTTTCGGATGACTTTCTGAATGTACCCCATTACTCTATACTGATTCATGCGTGACAGCGTAAGACCGCAGCCTATGTACATGAATGGTTGGTTAATTACACTCACCGTAGACCCGATTTGGAAGCGGAGAATGTTGTTCCGTGAAATCAAAATTAATAAATTAATAAGTCTACCCCTCTGCTCGTGGGTTTCCTGTATAGAAACCCTGCTGCATTGTCAAACTGGACAGATGATTTTATCAACCTTATGGACAGTGTACTGTATCAAGAGCCAAAATAAGCCTATATTAATATTAGGCGACTTCGATATCGATTTGCATAAACCACAGACAGCTTGGTGCACAACTTTGTCCCTATTTGGCCTTCAACAACTAGTTGAAACGTCAACAAGAATAACTGTATCAACAGCGACATTAATTGACCATATATACACGGATAGAAAAACAATGGTTTCGAATGTTAATGTGGTAAATTCTGGCATTAGTGATCATTACGTGACTTGCGGCTCATGGAACTATATAATCCCCAAATGTCATAAAAAAAGGACAGACAACCATCGAATATCGGAGCTTTAAAAAGTTTTTCATAGACTTATCTTCAGCTCCGTTCCATGATGTGTTTAATTGTACTGAGGCTGAGGAGGCGTTTAATTGTTTCTCAAGTATACTCTACCCGATTATTGAGAAGCATGCCCCTCTGAGGCAACACCGAGTAAAATCCCCTACATTACCACCATGGCTTACTCCTGAGATTGTAGAAGCTATGGCACTACGTGATTTTTTGAAGGAAAATCAAAGGAAATCAGAATTTAAAGCACAACGCAATAGAGTTACCGAGTTAGTACGCCAGGCAAAAAGTAATCATTTCATAAATTGGTTGAAGACAAAAAGGATGTTGCCACGCTTTGGCAACCCATAAATGAAGTGTTAAGTAAATCCCAAGGAAGAAATAGCAGATTAAATAGCGCCATTTCTCCTGACGAATTCAATGAGCACTTTCTGTGTTTGGCTGATCGATTGAAACAATCTAAAAATGTAAATGAAGAAGTCGAGGGTGGGGACTCCCTGTTGTTTAGATTAAAATAATGTTGTATTCATAAATTGAAATCACAAGATTCATTCTCTATCCCAACTATTGCTGTACATTCTTTCTTTTCTTTATTTGGTGTTTAACGTCGTTTTCAACCATTCAAGGTTATATCGCGACGGGGAAAGGGGGGAGATGGGATAGGGGAAAGGGGGGAGATGGGATAGAGCCACTTGTTAATTGTTTCTTGTTCACAAAAGCACCAATCAAAAAATTGCTCCAGGGGCTTGCAACGTAGTACAATATATGACCTTACTGGGAGAATGCAAGTTTCCAGTACAAAGGACTTATTATTTCTTACATACTGCTTGACTAAAATCTTTACAAACATTGACTATATTCTATACAAGAAACACTTAACAAGGGTAAAAGGAGAAACAGAACCGTTAGTCGCCTCTTACGACATGCTGGGTAGCATCGGGTAAATTCTTTCTCGTCCCAACCAATATGGGACTCCCCCTAGCCCGCGGGGGGTCTATTGCTGTACATGAAGTTGGAAAATTTATAGAAAACCTTCAGAATAATAAATCCATGGGGCCTGACAAAATCCCCCCGTCGTTGCTTAAATTAGCCCTACCGTACATAGTGGAATCCCTAACGTATGTGTATAATCTTTGCATTGAACATAACATTTTTCCTGATGCATTTAAAACGGCAAAGGTCGTTCCACTTCTTAAAAATAAAGATGTGTCTGACCCTAATAACTTGAGGCCAATTTCATTGCTTCCTATTTTATCAAAGCCTTTAGAGAAGCACATCCAGAAGAATCTTCTGAACTACATGGAAAGGTGCAAATTATTTCACAACTTTCAATCTGGGTTTCGTCCGAAACATTCCTGTAGTACAGCTCTTTCATCACTATGTGATAACTGGCTATCGGCAATTAATCGTTCGGACATATCAGGGGCTGTATTTCTTGATTTTAAGAAAGCTTTTGATCTTGTAGATCACACACTACTTTTACATAAACTCGCATTGTACGTGAACAATCCCGCAACGTGTTCATTCTTTAAATCATATTTTGTCAACAGAACACAGTATGTTTCTATCAACGGTAAAACATCTCCCAAAGGATGTTTAAAGAGTGGAGTCCCCCAGGGGTCAGTTTTAGGGCATATTTTGTTTTGTGTATTCATTAATGACCTCCCCCTTCATATATCTAATTCAAAAGTTAAAACGGAATTGTGTGCAGATGATTCGACGCTTCACACAAGCTGTAGGACTGTTCAAGAAATTGAATGAAGTCAACAATTGGTGTAACCAGAATTTTTTGATAGTGCACCCAGGGAAGACACAAAACATGATTATTACAACAAGACAAAAACACCAGTCACGACCTCTTAATTTAAATCTGTCTCTGGAATCACAACCTGTTCAGCAGGTAACGGAACATCGTGTTTTGGGTGTGATAGTCGATCAAGAATTAAAATGGCAATCTCGTGTACATTATATTTGTCAAAAAGTATCCAAGAATTTGTTTCTGCTATCAAAGTTAAAGCAATATGTCGATATCGCAACACTAAAACTATTTTATCATGCCCACATCTTATCCCATATTAATTTCGCATCAACTCTTTGGGATGGCGTCTCTGATATTCACATGAAAACATTAAACTCTCTACATCGTCGGGCAGCTAAAATCATGTTAAATGGTCCACAATTATCAGCTGATTTGAAGTTAAAGAATCTAAACTACCTGCCCCTAGTTTAATAAGACTGTAATGATGTACAAAGTATATCATGGCGAAGTGCCCAACTATTCAGGACCTAATTGACAGAGTCACCGAAAGGTACGGGTCTATCAATTTTCTACCACCAATGCCCAGGATTGATTTGTTCAAAACTAGTCAAGCCTTCTCTTGCTCTATGGTGTGGAACTCCATTCCGTCTGTAATAAGATCATCAACCTCACTAAAGAGTTTTAAATAAGCTCTGCATAATCATTAAATGTCTACCTAGATGGCTACTAGTCTTAACATGTGCAAGTAGCTGTCAACAATTGGCAAAGCTTTATGAATTACAAAAATATGTTCTTTATTACATGTATTATATGGAATTTATGTTGCGATTTTCCATCATCATCATTAACATCATCAAATCATCCTCATCATCATCATCATCATCATCATCATCATCATCATCATCATCATCATCATCATCTTCATTATCATCATTTACACCATATAGTCATTGTAAGCATTAGTGTAAACGTTGGTATTGTGTGAATTTTACCGTCGATCACTTTACATGTGTAACCTCAATTAACATGTTGCATGGTTTGCTTTTGATTTGTATGTTGCTTACTTTGTCATTTTATTGTTTGTGTTTATTTGCTTGTTTGCTTACTTGTCGATTGTTTGCTGGGTCGTTCGTTTAATTTGTTTATTTGTCATTTTGCTTTACTTGTTTATAATTTATTAGACATTTGTATTAGAAGTAAGGACCGGTTGTAAGAAAAGGCGTCGCCTTAAACCTCTATCCTTGAAAAATAAAGTTCCACTCTCTCTCTCTCTCTCTCTCTCTCTCTCTCTCTCTCTCTCTCTCTCTCTCTCTCTCTCTCTCTCTCTCTCGCATTTATCCAACCATCCATCCGTCTGGGCGCCTCTGTCTGTCTCCACATCTCATTACAATTACATCCAAGTCTATATGTCTGAAGCTGTCCGTCCGTCTGGCAGGCTGGCTCAGAAACTGAGCAGGCTTGAAGGTACCTTACGTATTTAAATCACATCTTGTTTTCTCTGCTTTATTAAAAATTCAACATTTCGTCCAGCTTTTACGAAGACAAATATAAAAGTAACAGGTGCGCTTGGCTATACAGACAATCACGTCCTCCACTCGAAACTTCTTCATTTTCTTCTGGACAGCAGACTAACTACTCTAGTTACTGTAGAAAATCGTGACTCGCATTTTGTTGGCAAGACGCTTCAGAACCAGTCTGAAGTGTGTGTGGCCTATGGAGTCTTGTGTTATTTAGTTCCGTCTCTGTCAGGGTTGCATCGGTCTAGAAATGTTGAAACATAGAAACGTCAATGCCAAAAGGTCCGTTAGAAAAAAAAATCGGTCTAATTCCTGCGAGACACATGCGACATTAACAGCATTGAAACTAAGAGAGACATCCCCCGATTCATTCTACTTGCTAAACATGTCAAGATATGATGTCAATAGAGTAGACGGCCCAAGTTATTTTAACGACTCGAGTCACGTTTTGTATGCATGATTTCCAACGTGTTGTTTTTCCCAAGATTGAGAAGGCTCCAGGAAGTTCAGTGGAGGTTTTATAATTGGAGAATTTGAATTGTCTGGTATTGTTATTATCACGCAAAATATATTTCTGTTTGGAAAAGAGCGTCAATTTAGATTAACATGTTTGTACAGTTTTCTACCAAGGCCAGATTATACAATGTTGAGGTTAAAAATTAGTACGTTTCCCGACGGGCGCAGTGGCGTGGTGGTAAGACGTCGGCCTCGTCGGCCTCCCAATCGGGAGGTCGTGAGTTCGAATCCCGGTCGCTGCCGCCTGGTGGGTTAAGAGTGGAGATTTTTCCGATCTCCCAGGTCAACTTATGTGCAGACCTGCTAGTGACTTGACCTCCCTCGTGTGTACACGCAAGCACAAGATCAAGTGCGCACGGAAAAGATCCTGTAATCCATGTCGGAGTTCGGTGGGTTATGGAAACACGAAAATACCCAGCATGCCTACTCAACGAAAGCGGAGTGAGCTGACTATCTCATAGTCTAGTGCAAATTCTGGAACGCTGAAGAAGAAGAAGAAAAAGAAGAAGAAGTACGTTTCAGTAAAAAGGAAAGTACAACACACACATACAATCTAATTTAGCTAGAGATTTAACACACGCACGCATTTAAGCATGCACACACACGCAGGCTCGCGCGCACTCCAACACACACACACACACTCTCTCTCTCTCTCGCTCGCTCGCTCTCTCTCTCTCTCTCTCTCTCTCTCTCTCTCTCTCTCTCTCTCTCTCTCTCTCTCTCTCTCTCTCTCTCTCTCTCTCTCTCTCTCTCTGTCGTTTGTTTGTTTCTTCTTTTATTTCTTTGTTTGTTTCTTGAAGTTTTTACTCTTGCTTTGTGTGTTATGTGTGTGAGTGTGTGTGTGTGTGTGTGTGTGTGTGTGTGTGTGTGTGTGTGTGTGTGTGTGTGTGTGTGTGTGTGTGTGTGTGTGTCTCTGTGCTGTAGCAAGAACGGTGAGAACTAGCTGCAAGAAAGGACAATGCCGCTATTGTCCTTGTGTAACACACTTTTCGAGTTCGACTTCGATAATTTCTTTTTCATTTTATGTTATTTCACCGCAGGGTGTAAGCTGGACGTAATACATGTAACAACACACTCTTGCTTACTATATATATACCCTCCAACAACAAAAGTTTATCGTACGAATAAGTTACAGCTCCGGCGTCCATCCATGATATCGCGTGGCATTTTGTCGAGACTGGGTCAATGAATATGATGACGTCACTCGAGGCTCTGCCGAGCCAGTGACTTCATTATATTCATTCACCCCGTGGAGACAAAATACCACGCGATACCATCAATGATTCGGAGCTGTAATGTAAATATGGCATGACCAAAGTAAGGAGAAGTTGTAGAACTATATTGTGTCAGTCTTGGCAAGGCGCAATTTTAACACTACGCTGGAACGCCGAAGAAGAAGAACATTACGCACGAAATAAACGGATAGCGTTGTGCGGGGTGCTACCCGCGTGCTGCAGCTGTAAATTTCGTTCAAGTTTTTCATTTACTAGTCAATGCGGCTGCGCAAGTTATTTTGCCTAGGTCAAGGCCGAAATATCGCTGGATATTTTCTCACCAGAATAACAGAGACAAAGAAGGGAAGCCATGCTATATTACCCAATATTGACGGACTGTGTGATGATATCTTCTGCTATGGTCTGTTAAGACAGTGATATCAAAATCGAGACAGGAGGTCGAGATTTTGATATCACTGTCGAAACAGACCAACAGCAGAAGATATCATCACACAGTCAGTCAATGCTAGATATATTGCTAATTCTCTGGACATTTTGTAATTACTGTAAAGAAGTTACAAAAGTATGTGTCTCAGTTTTGGCTGTTCCATATCCCTCCCTCTGATTATTATTTCTTTTTGTTCAATCTTTTCTTGTACTTTTCAGTATTTAAAAATGTCTTTTCTTTCAAAAAGTCTTTAGTCACTTGCTCAACTAAATTCTGGGATCATTACAATTTCATATATATTTGTTTGTTTTTAAATGTAGGTGTTTTTGTTTTTGAAGTGGGGAAGCAATAAAGAGGTCGTCGATATCAAAACTGATATCGACGGAAATGTCGTCGATATCACTTTTACAATGAGCTCAGTTTTGCCCAATTGACCAATGGAAATCCACGTAACATATGAAATAGCAATATTGCAATCTATATCGCTTTTCTCTCACCCCAAAACGTACCGGCACGGTTGGCCTAGTGGTAAGGCGTCCGCCCCGTGATCGGGAGGTCGTGGGTTCGAACCCCGGCCGGGTCATACCTAAGACTTTAAAATTGGCAATCTAGTGGCTGCTCCGCCTGGCGTCTGGCATTATGGGGTTGGTGCTAGGACTGGTTGGTCCGGTGTCAGAATAATGTGACTGGGTGAGACATGAAGCCTGTGCTGCGACTTCTGTCTTGTGTGTGGCGCACGTTATATGTCAAAGCAGCACCGCCCTGATATGGCCCTTCGTGGTCGGCTGGGCGTTAAGCAAACAAACAAACAAACAAACAAACAAACAAACCTCAAAACGTCCCATCCACCCACTGTCAAGCTCACACTGTTAGACGAGTATCTAGCAGACAGAAAGACGAACAACCAATCGCACACAAGAACATACTCAAACATAATCTGACTGTAACTCTATGGCTCATATTTCCATTATGTATGCAAGAAAACCGGGTGCTTAGTTTGCAGCTAAGCGATCACAATTATGAAATATTCTCACACGCACACTCATGCAGAGCAAGGCATAAATCTAAAAACAGACATCAAAGCAGAACAGAGTTACGAGCTAATAACGACTTTTTAACTACCGCCAAGTGTCATTTTGGCTTTGATAATTTATTACCTATGGGGGAAAGAAGATTAGATTAAAAAAAAATAGAATACAAAAAGGAGCAAAAAAAGGACCGGCATTTCTGCCGTTTTGAATAATCTAACAATTACTGCGGGTCATTTCAGAGAAAGAAGAGAGAAAGGGAGGAAACCAAATACGGAAGCGGTCACTGTAAATCGACATGTTTGCTTGACAAGAAGGGAAAGATGTGAAAAAAGACGTGAGGGGTACTTGAGAGAGAGAGAGAGAGAGAGAGAGAGAGAGAGAGAGAGAGAGAGAGAGAGAGAGAGAGAGAGAGAGAGAGAGAGAGAGAGAGAGAGAGAGAGAGAGAGAGAGAGAGAGAGAGAGAGAGAGAGAGAGAGAGAAAGACAGAGAGAGACAGAGAGAGACAGAGAGAAACATACAAACAGACGGACACAGACACAGAGAGACAGAGACAGAGAGAGATAGAGAGAGACAGCGTGAGAGAGAGAGAGTGAGAGAGAGAGAGAGACAGACAGAGAGAGACAGACAGACAGACAGAGACAGACAGAGACAGACAGAGATGGACAGAGAGAGAGAGAGAGAAGAGACAGAGAGACAGAGAGAGACAGAGAGAGAGAGAGAGAGAGAGAGAGAGAGAGAGAGAGAGAGAGAGATAGAGACACAGGGAGACAGCGTGAGACAGAGAGAGAGAGAGAGAGAGAGAGAGAGAGAGAGAGAGAGAGAGAGAGAGAGAGAGAGAGAGAGACAAACATAGACAGAGACAGAAACAGACAGAGAGACGGACAATGAGACGGACAGATGAGACAACAGTAACAAAAACAAAAACAAAATAAAGAGAAATACACGGGAAAAAACATCTCAACACACATTTCATGAACAAGATAAACGACAATCGACCACAACAGGAACTTGATGAACATGTATCACCAAAAAGGACACATCTGCCACATTTCAGGAACAAGATAAAAGACAATCAACAAAAACAATTTTAACTAGAAGCAAGACTCTCAAGACATAACACATAAGACATAAGATTTTATTTCAACCACGTGCATTACACAGGAATATATTTTGGTTTGAGTTCATTCAATACATAGTACATTCAGACACGACAACCAAACAGAGTGCTAACAGAACTGCATGCACACACTCACTTACACCCACACGCACACACGCACACGCACACACACACACACACACACACACACACACACACACACACACACACATACACACAGACACACACACACACACACACACACACACACACACACACACACACTCTCTCTCTCTCTCTACATCATACCGCGTTCACATTATTATAATGATCGGCCGACATTTTCACCGGCCGCAAAAAAAGAGAGAGAAAAAAAAATTAAAACAACTGAACGAAGAACCAACAGAGGTAGTAGCCTCGGGAAAAAAACCCACACATTTTGCAAGAATCCGAGAAGTTATTTGAGCATTATCAATAAGTTCAATAAATTCAAGTGCAAAAGTGTCAAGACCGCACAGAGAATATCCTTCTCCTCCCTTTGCAATTGCTCGTCCATCAAGCAGCTGCTAATACCACCTGCACAATTCTGCCTTTTCCAGACACATTTCAAATAGGAAAGCAGGCTCGAGCTCCTGTTCTCTTCGACGCCCCGACTCCGTGCTGTATTCCCACGATAGGACTGAGCTAATTATTTCCGGTGTCCCTCAGTTCAGCGTCCTGACAGTGCCTACCATCGATCTCATAGTATGTGGAACATCCATGCTCTTTTTCTCTTCCCTTGCTTTCAGCGGTCACACAAAAGTCGAGTAAGGTATGTATCATGCGTTATGATGTGTGAGGGAGTTAGACAGGAGATCCCGACCGGTGTAGCACGAACAGCCCGTTCGATTCCTTCCTCTGCTAGCCCCAGGTTCAATGTAAGCTGCTCTGGTTATTATCACTGGTTGGTTGGCCAACTATCATATATATATAAGGTGATGTGCGGGGGGGGGGGGGGGGGTGACAATGCTGATGGCAGACCGTGTCCTGTCCATGCTATTGGTTTCAGTTATATATTTCTATATTGCTATTTCATATGTTACGTGGATTTCCATTGGTCAATTTGGCAAAACTGAGCTCAGTGCAAAAGTGATATCGACGACATTTCCGTCGATATCAGTTTTGATATCGACGACCTCTTTATTGCTTTCCCACTTCAAAAACAAAAACATCTAAATTTAAAAACAAACACATATATATGAACATGTGATTATCCCAGAATTTAGTTGAACAAGTGACTAAAGACTTTTTGAAAGGAAAGACATTTTAAAATACTGAAAAGTACAAGAAAGAGTGAACAAAAAGAAATAATAAACAGAGGGAGGGATATGGAACAGCCAAAACTGAGACAAATACTTTTGTAATTTCTTTACAGTAAATACAAAATGTCCAGAGAATTAGCAATATATCTAACATTGACTGACTGTGTGATGATATCTTCTGATATTGGTCTGTTTCGACAGTGATATCAAAATCTCGACCTCCGGTCTCGATTTTGATATCACTGTCTCAACAGACCATAGCAGAAGATATCACACAGTCCGTCAATATTGGGTAATGTTGTTATACTTTTGCGCATACTCATGTGCATAAAACCACACCGTCCTCCCATCCTCCACCAGATCATCCTGACCTCAGGTCAAAATGAGTTCGGCTCATTCTCTCCCTGACAGGATGCCTTGAGTTTTCTTGTCTGGCAAGGAAACGGATTTTGTTTAACATATTTAGAGCTTTTTGTAATGTATTATTGATATAAGCAGATTCGCGATCGTCGATAATGATTGTTCATGGTGTTGTGTAATTTGTAAATTACAAAGGAATTGATTTTTAAGACAGATTCAAGGGAGCTATTTTTTCGCGGCTGTATTTACTGTGCAAACAACTCTAAATATGGCAAAAGTGTCACGTGATAATCAACCGTTTGCTTTCGGCGTTCGCTGAAGCAGACGATTTTTCTGTAGTGATGCAACCATATATTACGGTCTCCTTCCGGCAGCAGTCCCAACAATTCGACTTGTTTTTGACCTTAGAACGATGTCTTTATCATAACTGTGAAGAACAGAACGGAGATCACTGTCGAAGTCGGCCAATCTGCAATTATTTTCGTCTCGCGAACACGGCTCGCAAACAACATATGGGAGATAACTTGTTTTGATAGATTCGCGTAGGACTTTCGCGTCCGGTCAGAGAGAAAATTGGCAATAGCCGTTGAGCGATGTAATCAGAATGCCACCAGACCACACCCCCACCCAAAAAGAGTCATACAAGTCTTTATCAGCAATCTTTAGTAGTCGGACGCACTTTCTGAGCTTTCAAGCTGACTTAATTCGCCTTGGATCTGGTCAGATCAGGTAATGTCTAATGACCACTCCGGGGGTCACTTTCGACTGAGCTTGTTTTACCCTCAGATCCTTCTAATTGACGAACCCAAGAACCTTGCAAATAGCCAACTATTCCCTGTCGACTCTCTTTATTGTGTAGAATTGAAGGTCCCCAATAGCCAACTTGCACAATGCCCCGTTTGAATAGCTCTCCGGTGCGAAAGATGAGAAAGGTTCACTTCCCTGCTGTCAAACTGTTTGCTCTCACAAGCGCTGGTGTTCTCTGGCTTGTGTTAAAAAAAACTAAAAAAACCCAACTCGATCGCCTTTCCTTTGTGCACGGGCCATGCTTGGGTACTTTTGAACGAACTTTATTATTCTTGCGGCTATCATTGCCGCAGCCCACTGCTCACAGTAAAAGTTCACAATTTTCAAGGCGAAGTGTCCGGACTGAAACGCAACCTCTCACAGAGCTATCCGAACATGCCCGCATTTTGCGGCAGATCTCGCAAGGCCACGCAAGTTAACGCACATTTATCGCGCGATAGGGCAAGTCGCCTATTGTTGACCATTAACGTGTCCAGATGAGCGGGAGGTGCGGGAGGTGCCAAAATGTGTGAGTCTATTTGAAACAGCAGTACAAGTTCGAAGCTGTGGTCCGCTCCAGAGACCTCTTCTTTGAACAGTCAGTAACAAGAGGTCCAGCAAGCAGTACTTCCACGTGTACGTGTATATGCACGTATAGATTTTGACGTCATCCGTACGCGTCGAAGAGACTCGGAGCCGTTTTCATGGACTCGCGACGGATGGTCACCGTGACAGTCGGGCCATCACTTCGTCACCCGACTGCGGTTGTCCAAACGCGGTGATAGGGGGAGGGCAGCCCTGTAATCGGGCAACTTCCCATGCGAAGAGGCACGATAGGCCGACTGAAATCTTTTTACATGAAACCCGATTTCGTCGGATTACTGCATTTCAAACCGGCCTAAAGTCCACATACACACGACATGCAGATCCTGGCAAACGTGCGACGTAAAAGATACATGTTGATGACATAACACGTATATGTTCTGGGGATAACATCACTTTCTGGGACTATCTCGCATTAAGGTGATGATGGGGCGTTTTCAAATGTCTCCTAACCATGTTCGTTTGACAGATGACCAAGTACACAGTGGAGAAAAGGACACAAAAGCACGTTGTCTCTTGTGGTTAATTAAGCAGAAACAAGTTTCGCACTGGCATACATGTGTGCTGTGCGAGTTTGTTCCCTTGACGTCTGTTTCCCTGACGTCCTTCGTCACTGAGAGAAATACCAGGATTGATTTGACCGCAATCTTAGACCACCAGGAAGGAATGACTGAGGTCTCCGAATAGCAACAGTCTTAGGGCTAGCAAAACACGAACACAATCGCGCAAGAAAATGAAAGAAAATTTGGTTGTGCCGTAGTTCGCCAGCTCGTTTTCCCTGAAGAGGAAGCAGCCCGATTTTCCATGAGAATAACCTAACCGAACGATATAAGTCACCGAGGGGTTGATCCATCCTAGTGTGGATTGACCCAGTAGTATTCTGAGCCAGGGGTTAAGAATAACAGCTTCACCGGTGTGGAAAGTCGAATGTTTCCTCTGCTAACCACCAACACAGCCACGGAGACACGGTGTTATTATATGACTCGCCTTACTTTTTATCGACATAGTCATTGATGGATGAGCTTCTCTGCCATTTCTTTTCATCCCTGCAAGCGCATGGTCGTGCTAATGGAGACATATTTCACCCGGGTTCTTGACATCCTCATAAAGTTCGCAAACCACAAGAGCTTGTCTGGCTGCATGCCTTTTTTTTCTCCAACGGCGGTATCGAGAAATCGGAAAACCCTATTTCGCGTGAAGAGATGTTGTGATATGATTTACGCCTTTTGATTTTAACAAGGACTGGATTTATGAGGTGCGGGGTTAAAGTGTTCATGACCTTCACTAACGTGTTAAGCTATTTGTTGTAAACTTTTGGCTAACGCACTCAAATCGGCGGAGTGAGCTAATATCGCTATCCATTCGAAGCAATTTGTGAGTTTTTGTTTTTTCCCTATTTTATTTAAAATTCAATGTTTAAATGTAAATGGCTACTATCCTCTGAAAGTTTTCTTATGTCACCAGTGATTCCTAACCGTGGAGTAAAAACGCTATTTGTTTCAGCGCGTTTATAAATGGGTATATTATACGATTTTCCTTAAATCCAGGATAGCCATCCGTCATGTGAGTTTGTGCTTTGTGAATTTGTCCTGCTCACATTTTAACAGTGATCTATCTCTCTCTCTCTCTCTCTCTCTCTCTCTCTCTCTCTCTCTCTCTCTCTTTCTCTCTCTGTCTCTGTCTCTTTCTCTGTCTCTCTATCTCTATCTATCTCCCTCTCACTCTCTATCTCTCGCTCTCTCTCTATCTCTATCGCGCTCTCTCTATGTCTCTCAGTCTGTCTCTCTCTCTCTCACTCTCTCTCTCTCTCTTTCTGTCCCTCGCTCTCTCTCTCTCTTTGTCTCTCACTCTCTCTCTCTCTTGTCTCTCTCTATCTCTGTCTCTCTCCCTGTCTCTCTCTCACTCTCTCTATCTCTGTCTCTCTCCCTGTCTCTCTCTCTCTGTCTGTCGCTCTCTCTCTCTCTCTCTCTCTCTCTCTCTTTCTCTCTCTCTTTCTCTCACACACACAAACACACACACAGTGTTGAACCCATATACATCCAGGCACACACACGCACGGAAACACGCTCGCGCACACAAGCCAACACTTCTTCGCTTATCAAGAGCTGGTTCAACCCTAGCTCACCCTTGTACCCCACCGTTCCCCCAAATTTGCACATTTAATGTTTCTTGCCACCTTGCTGCTGCATCTTCTTCGCGGCTTGTAAACCGAGTCCGATATGGCACAGATGTCTGTTAGCTTGAAGATAAGCTAGCTGGTGTAATTAGGCGTCTCAGACTGATTTCTAAGCGATACAACAAGTGAGTATTCATGAATGCCATTAGGATAAAGATACTGTAACGACATGGACCCGCTTGTCTCTAACCAGTGATCATGCATACGTTCTCCAATACTCGTAGGCGTCTTTCACAGTAGCCGTGGTCACAAGGAAACATTCCTCTACTTGTTTGTAGCTTTTAGTATGTGACATGAACCTTACCTCCTTCACGTGCAAGCCGTCATGTTCACAACCACAGATCTTGTCATGCTTTTTCGTGGAATGACAGCCCCCTTTATACTTAATCCTTACTACCTCACCTATGTTGACCAAGCTTTTTTTTAGCCGAGACCAGCTGTGCTGCAGCAGGTCACTCAGAATTGTAGTAACTGTGTATCAACACGCTGGAATGCAGACGTTAGATGGACGTTACAGAAAGCGACTGAAGCTAACAGTCTGAGCGGATATATATTCGTACCTGGTCAGATAGAGCCATATGAGTGGGTACGGATATATCCGTACCTGGGAGACAATGAGTTAAAAGGCCCGGTCCTTGTATCGACGATTTGGCTACAATTTCAGAATTAGCTATGCTTTTTATATATGGAGTAAGACCCTGCCTCCGCTTGGATACATACCAAAACTGAACAGCCTTGATTCTCTCTCTTCAGATGGAGCATTTTTGGATGAATTACGGTCATATCTTCACGGGCTTTTTATGAGAATAATCCACAACAATCCTACTCTGCAGAGGATGCAGTCTGAACGTTGATTTTTACATAGTATATGAACACCCGTCCACTTGCACACATAGCAAAAATCTACATGTGGAGTGCTTCCTCTGCAGGGTACGACTGTTGTGGATTATTTTCATCAAAAGCCACTTGTGTCCGTTAAGATATTAATTCATCCAAAAATGCTCCATCTGCACAGAGAGAGATTGTTCATTGGTGGCAAAGATCTGAGATGGTGACTAAGCCGAACAGTTGTCACGGAAAAGACTGTGCATTTAAATACATGTCTAAATCAACAGCATGGCTTCATCTGTAACAAAGTTACTTTAACACCCCGGAACGGCAGCACTGTTCTGCATTTTAGTGACCACACTGCTGTATCGTGCCCATACCCTAATCTACCCCCATTTAAAACGCGACATTGTTTTGCACATCTGTCAACGATCGGTAAACTGTGATGTCGGTGTTTGTATAAAGTAAAAGGCGGTAGCACAAACTTTGCCATCGTATGTTTGCTTACACGTTGAACAGTAATTAAGCTCAAGTGCTTATGTACAAAACGATGTATCAAACAAACTTTGCTGTCCCCGAGTTATCTTTTTATATTTAGCCAAGTTAGAGGGGGAATCGAGACGAGGGTCGTGGTGTATGTGTGTGTGTGTGTGCGTGTGTGTGTGTGTGTGTGTGTGTGTGTGTGTGTGTGTGTGTGTGTGTAGAGCGATTCAGACTACACTGCTGGACCGATCTTTATGACATTTGACGTGAGAGTTCCTGGGAATGATATCCCCGGATGTTTTTTTCTTTTTTTCGATAAATGTCTTTGATGACGTCATATCCGGCCTTTTTGTAAAAGTTGAGGCGGCATTGTCACACCCTCATTTTTCAATCAAATTGATTGAAATTTTGGCCAAGCAATCTTCGACGAAGGCTGGACTGTGGTATTGCATTTCAGCTTGGTGGCTGAAAAATTAATTGATGACTTTGGTCATTACAAATCTGAAAATTGTAAAAAAAAAATGTTTATAAAACGATCCAAATTTACGTTTATCTTATTCTTCATCATTTTCTGATTCCAAAAACATATAAATGTATTATATTCGGATTAAAAACAAGTTCTGAAAATTAAAAATATAAAAATTATTATTAAAATAAAATTTCCGAAATCGATTTAAAAACAATTTCATCTTATTCCTTGTGGGTTCCTGATTCCAAAAACATATAGATGTGATATGTTTGGATTAAAAACACGCTCAGAAAGTTAAAAAGAATAGAGATAAAGAAAAGCGTGCTATCCTTCTCAGCGCAACTACTACCCCGCTCTTCTTGTCAATTTCACTGCCTGTGCATCGAGCGGTGGACTGACGATGCTACGAGTATACGCTCTTGCTGTAAAAATGCAGTGAGTTCAGTTTCATTCTGTTAGTTCGACAGCTTGACTAAATGTTGTAATTTCGCCTTACGCGACTTGTTTTTTCTCACAACGTTGGGCTATGTATCGTGTCGATTGTAATGTTGTAGTGTTCTCTCTTTGGGAACAGAACATGACATAATAAAAACATATGGTTACAAAAAGACATTGTGCTTTCTGTATAAACAAAGCAGCAAAAGCGTATGCATTCAAGCGTTCACATTCATGATGTATTTCCTTCTCCCGAGTTCAAAATGGTCTGAATTAATGGATAAGGCCGTGAAAGGTGAATGCTCGCCTAATAGGCTACTGAGCTTTACTGGCCGATGTGAATGCGTTATATATTGTGTGTAAAAAATGTCTGTTTGTCTGTCTGTCTGTAAAAAATTCCATTTCAAACGGCAGAAATTAATATGTAAGCGCCTAGGGCTATATCTAGATTAGGCGCATAAAAATGATCACAATAATAATAATAATAATAATAATAATAAAGGTGCGTCGAAGAGCAAAACTCACGTTTGTAAAGGTAAACTTTGCTTGGTTAAAAAAGGACAGTATTTAAGCCTTTGAATGCATTTAGCTTAACAAAACCAAAACCTTACATACCCACGCTTGGGCACGGCATTCTGAACGTATCGGGCTTAATTCAAACAAGGAATATCGTAGTTCTTCTAACAGAAGAAAACATGTACGGGCAACATAAAAGGACCAAATTGCAAACGCACAAACAGCAGAGGGAAAAACACCCAAAACAACAAAGGTGCCACGTTTCTCTCTTCACCCTCTCTTCACTTCTTTCTCTCTTTCGTTTTAACCGTCCAAAAGGCTTTGATCAGCAAAGTTTATGGCAAATGTAAAACTTAAACGCTCGGGACCGTGACATCAAAATGAGCGATGTCAACCAACCAAAATGCTCATAACCATAAAATGCCCATATCCTATTCTTGCTGCGAAATAAATCAATGATTACATAAGGTCTGTGAATCTAATCAATGGGAACAGAAGGATTCGCATACCTGCTAACCCTTTTACATGGCTGCACGCATGTGTTAATAGTGCAAAAACTTGATGAGCTTTTGAGCAGCGGCGTCGTGTGTGAACAATAATTGCACATTTTCACCGGTTTGAACAAAATAAAAATAATGAGCCTGGCTCGAAAATGATCCCAGAGAGAAAGACGGGTATGACAAGAGAGAGAGAGAGAGAGAGAGAGAGAGAGAGAGAGAGAGAGAGAGAGAGAGAGAGAGAGAGAGAGAGAGAGAGAGAGAGAGAGAGAGAGAGAGAGAGAGAGAGAAGGAGGACACTCAATTACTCACAGTATACATGACCTAACTTAATTGAGAAATGTATCCCCGAAGTCAAAAGCGGTTGTGAACAAAGATACCCAACAAAACCACAGTAAAACAATCGACAAAGCCATGGTTTTTCAGTCTTTTAATAAATGGTCATACTTGCATAGAGACTTTTTTCTTTCTCAAAAGCATACAAGTGTGTCCGACCTCAAATGCACTTTCTGACGATTTGAACACAAGAGTTGCAAATTAAAAAAAAATGTCTCTTTCGGAGAAAAGCGGAATAGTACACATGGTCTTGGTCTGATACCATGTTCTACTCCAGAAATTCCAGTATGCAAATATTTCTTGTATTTACAAGCCAGAACATTCTGTTTTTTGCGAGATTGGAGGAAGAGGCTGATGACAAGTGCAAACTTGAACGTGAGCTGGTCCTTCTACTTTGCGAGAAGAAGATGAAGCCTTCGATCCAGATATCATGTCGGCCACGGTGTTTTAAGTCACGGTCCTTCCACTTTGCGAGAAGAAGATGAAGCCTTCGATCCAGATATCGTGTCGGCCACAGTGTTTTAAGGCACGATCCTTCTACTTTGCGAGAAGAAGATGAAGCCTTCGATCCGCCAGATATCGTGTCGGCCACAGTGTTTTAAGGCACGGTCCTTCTACTTTGCGAGAAGAAGATGAAGCCTTCGATCCAGATATCATGTCGGCCACGGTGTTTTAAGGCACGGTTCTTCTACTTTGCGAGAAGAAGATGAAGCCTTCGATCCACCAGATATCGTGTCGGCCACGGTGTTTTAAGGCATGGTCCTTCTACTTTGCGAGAGGAAGATGAAGCCTGCGATCCAGATATCGTGTCGGTCACAGTGTTTTAAGGCACAGTCCTTCTACTTTGCGAGAAGAAGATGAAGCCTTCGATCCAGATATCGTGTTGGCCACAGTGTTCTAAGGCACAGTCCTTTAATTTTGCGAGAAGGTGTAGCCTTCGATCCAGATATCGTGTCGGCCACGGTGTTTTAAGGCACGGTCCTCCTACTTTGCGAGAAGAAGGTGAAGCCTTCGATCCAGATATCGTGTCGGCCACAGTGTTTTAAGGCACGTTCCTTCTACTTTGCGAGAAGAAGATGAAGCCTTCGATCCGCCAGATATCGTGTCGGCCACAGTGTTTTAAGGCACGGTCCTTCTACTTTGCGAGAAGAAGGTGAAGCCTTCGATCCAGATATCGTGTCGGCCACGGTATTTTAAGGCACGGTCCTTCTACTTTGCGAGAAGAAGGTGAAGCCTGCGATCCAGATATCGTATCGGCCACAGTGTTCCAAGGCACAGTTCTTCTACTTTGCGAGAAGAAGGTGAAGCCTTCGATCCAGATATCGTGTCGGCCACAGTGTTTTAAGGCACAGTCCTTCTACTTTGCGAGAAGACGATGAAGCCTGCGATCTAGATATCGTGTCGGCCACAGTGTTTTAAGGCACGGTCCGTGCCGTGTAGCCTGTTCAGCTCACAATCTTGTATCTTGACCAGGCACAAATATGAGGTATACCAATGTGACAGGGGAGGCTACCGCTCCTTTCACAGCAGACTCTGCACCCGAGTTGTTGGCCTTTAAGTCAACACCGGTGGATTGTGGAAATCTGTTTGTGATGGGGTCTGGTGGTTTCCGATTGTCTGTATGTTCATGGTGTGTGTTTTTAATCTGAGACAAATGTCGCCAATGTTTTTACAGAGTGACGTTAAATAAACGATTTTATCATATCATCATTGTCTGTATGTTCATGGAAACCTTCGGGTTTGCATAACAGTTTTTATAGGGCTAAGAAATAAGCCCTAACATTTTCAATCCTGTTTGATTGCACTTCGCCTCCCGAGGTGATCGTAGTGTTACGGCACTCGGTTACATCTGGCGCTGCGAGAAGGATGGGACTTGGCATGATATGTTCAGGTAATGGCATAATATGACCACTGAACATTTTCGTGCTGTTCCCATTCTGCGAACTTGGGATGGACAGTGGTCCCCCGGTTCGGAACTTCGGGACGAAGTTCATTCAAACGGGGGCGATCGTGACAGGGGAGGCTACCACTCCTTTCACAGCAGACTCTGCACCCGAGTTGTTGGCCTTTGAGTCAACACCGGTGGATTGTGGAATTCTGTTTGTGATGGGGTCTCGTGGTTTCCGATTGTCCTTATGTTCATGGAAACCTTCGGGTTTGCATAACAGTTTTTATGGGGCTAAGAAATTAGCCCTAACATTTTCAATCCTGTTTGATTGCACTTCGCCTCCCGAGGTGATCGTAGTGTTACGGCACTCGGTTACACCAACAATACATTTCCTGACCGCTTCTTGTGCTGATTTGATTTTGTTTGACCAATTATTATCTCGACTTTTACCCATTAAGGTGTGTGTGTGTGTGTGTGTGTGTGTCTGTGTATGTGTGTCTGTGTGTATATATGTGTGTGTGTGTGTATGTGTGTGTGTGTGTGTGTTTTGTCAGTGTGTTTGTGTGCGTGTGTGTGTGAGTGTGTGTGTGTGTGTGTGTGTGTGTGTGTGTGTGCGCGCGTGCGTGCGTGCGTAAGTGATTTGCTATCAAATTCATGAATACCCTGTAGGATTAATGTCTGATTTTCTAAGATTTGCTTCACAGTCAAGACAGAAACCAGCATCCTTTGATTCCACCAAATACACGTACAGCAATGGCAGTTATAGATACAAACATTCACTATTGTTTTTGCACAATAGAAAAACTGGGTGTGGAAATAAAGCTATTTCATTCATGGACTGAGGGTTCATGGCCCGTCCACAGTGACAGAAGACTGAAAACAGGAAATGGAAATATTTTCTTTGTATCCCTCTCCCATTTATCTCGCTCTGAAGCGCATTAATTTCTCCTATTTGGCGGTATCTGCCTTTCTCTGTTTGTTTCTCCGGTCCCCTCTATCCATCCCCATCCTCATGCGTTGCTTCTCTCCCCCTATTTTGCCTTTTTGTGCTCTGACGGATCTTCTGTTTCTAAGTCTGTCTTCTTTCTTTTTCCCCTCTGTTTTTCTCCCTCGTTCATTTTCTTTGTATTCATGTCATTTAGAACAGTCGTGTTCCGGGTGACGGCTGCATACAAAAAGCAGATTTATATGCTGATACCATAAGCCTCGGAAATAAAAGTTCATCTTAACCTATCTTATTTGTGTCTGCCCCCTTCCACGGTCCTTCTCTATTCTTCTTTGCCCACCTCCATACCCCCAACTCCCCCTCCCTCTTTCACTTCTCCATCCTTCACCGTTTGCTTCTCTCTCTTTCTCGTCTATTTCTCTTACCCCACTCCACCCCAACCCCACCCTAACTCTCCCTTTCCCCCTTCCGCCTGCGCCTCGTATCTCTCTGCCCTTTTTTGGGATCAGTCGCACCAGTAATAAGTTGTTTTCCTCGGGGGAGCCACAGAAACCTTAGAAATAGTCGACAGGTCATACCATTACGGAGACAGAATATTCATAAAGTCGTAAAAACCTGAAGGCAAAATATGCACTTTAAAAAGTCAACCCTGGACACCCCAACCCCCCTTCCCCTCTATCCGACAGAATAAATTAAAGGACGAATCAAAAGACAGAGAGAAAAACGCACAATCAAGGACTGACAGAAAAACAGAGACAAAGAGGAGGGAGGGGGGGGGGGAACAAATCGATGAAGAAGATGTACACATCAAACAATACATTCACGCTGCTATGAAGAGTTTCAGACAGCTGCAAGCCACTTTACCTTCATGGTCAGCGCCAGACAGCAATTCGAATCCCCAGAGATTTATAATCACGGCCCGTAATTACCTCAATTCTCGCTAATGTAATTGGAAGACAAAGGGCCAAGGAACAGTTTTTCTCCCAGATTGAAAAACCTCAACACATTTGTCCTCTTGGGGCCCATAAGAACACGGCAAGGGAACCATCAGGCCTTTGTTACAAGGCATCTGGATTAAGAATAATCACCTGCTTGCGCCAGGTTGCAAGATCTCGTCTTTCTTTCTTTCTTTCTTTCTTTCTTTATTTGGTGTTTAACGTCGTTTTCAACCGTTCAAGGTTATATCGCGACGGGGAAAGGGGGGAGATGGCATAGATCCACTTGTTAATTGTTTCTTGTTCACAAAAGCACTAATCAAAAAATTGCTCCAGGGGCTTGCAACGTAGTACAATATATGACCCTACTGGGAGAATGCAAGTTTCCAGTACAAAAGACTTAACATTTCTTACATACTGCTTGACTAAAATCTTTACAAACATTGACTATATTCTATACAAGAAACACTTAACAAGGGTAAAAGGAGAAACAGAATCCATTAGTCGCCTCTTACGACATGCTGGGGAGCATCGGGTAAATTCTTCCCCCTAACCCGCGGGGGGAGCAAGTTCTCGTGACACACCACAGACAACCAAATAAAAGAGTACAGACAATGTATAAAAACGAAAAGAAAAAAACAGCGCACAAAAGAAATCAAAATGTATGCAGAAAACAGAATACCGTCAATAAAGCAATAAATAGAGAATAAAGCAGAACAGTTCAATGACATTTTGAACCAGTGTTGGAGAACAGAACACTAACGACAATGGAGTAAAAAGTAAGAAGTTCAACGACACGTCAAAATCATTGTTGGCTAACATAATACCAACGAAAAGATAGAGAACGAAAAATGAAGAAATGTTAACGACACTTGTAATCAACGAGGAGAACAGCAATGAGAGCTGACAGAACAGTATCCCTCCTCCGAAAACGGCGTATGGCTGCCTAAATGGCGGGGTAAAAAACGGTCATACACGTAAAATTCCACTCGTGCAAAAAACACGAGTGTACGTGGGAGTTTCAGCCCACGAACGCAGAAGACAGAAGAAGAAGAACAGTATCCCTGCGAATTGGAGCACATACGCTGTGATGACACCTTGCAATTATGAAGGGCATCTGTAGCCGTGTAACGGTCTCTCATTCTAACTGATCTGTAACAATATTTCCCCGTTCAAATGAACATTTCACAGGATAACCGCAAACGAGCGATATGTCGTGAGAGGGGTACTATCGTAATCAAATGACAAATGATGTTAAATAAGTGTTCCGATTATTTTAACCCAGAGACGGGGACGGACAGACACAAAGATGAATAGAGGACAAGTTTTCATTGCTGCGATTCAGCAACAACTAAGAAAGGAAATGAAGAGTTACTTCCAACCGTCATGTTGAAGAGGTAACAATTTATTGAAGAGTAGCATGCAGAGTGAGCTAGCTGACAACCAAGCACAGCAATGCATATATGTATCAGAATGCTTTCAGCAATAAAAATCTGTCTGCCATGACAAAACACAAGAAGTGTCTTGCCGAGTGAAGTGGGTAATGCTGTTGTGTTGTTAAAGTTTAAAGATACCTTCCTTCCCGTGTAAACGATGCTGTAAACCACCATATCTCTGTGAAGGTATTAGCTATTTACACGGCCAGGCGAGTATCTTTAAAGGACTTTCATTCGGCAATAAAAATATTTTCTCTGCGCAATCACAATTTTGCTGAGTGACATCAAGTGGAACATGCTGTTGCGTTGTAAAACATGTACTATGTAGGTTTCTATCTTTCCCGTCCGACTTTTGTAAGTGGCGGAAAGAAGAGACACCGCAGTTAAACTGTGATCGAGTCAGCCATTCTCGTAATCAGTATCGCTCCACAAGAACAAATCTTTGCTCTCACAAAAAGGTCACACGATACGACAAGCAGCAAAGTTTGTTTCATATTGACCACAGGCATGGATAAATAAAATAAGGTTAAAAAGTAATTGTTGAAATAATTTTGAGAAGTAAAGTATTGGGATAAAGAAATGCGATCACTAAGCTATTTACAACGACACACAAGTATATTTCTGACTATATTCATTTAGCCGCTTCATTGAATTGAATACAAATATTGCTGCAATAAAACACGTTTTTTTGTTTTGTTTGTTTGTTTGTTTGTTTGTTTGAATAGTAAATATTTGGAAAGTATCCTCAACACGTCACAACATGCCCTGATGGGGACACGTTTACAAGAGGAAATCTTTCCAACACAAATTTCAACCGGCAACTCTCGTCGGTTTTGATTTCGTATCCGGTTATCTTGTGATTGTGACCGGTAAACACCAAATATCATCGGTTTTGATTTCTTATCCGGTTATCTTGTGATTGTGACCGGTAAACACCAAATATTATCGGTTAGTTACATCCCTGGCGACGTTGCGCATTCCGAGATATTTGTCAAATTTGAACCGTTTCTTTTTTCTTGTTTTCACAATTTTTATTACAAAATAACAATGCTAGGCGTGTTGTGCTGATAATATTCAACACTAAGCGTGTCCATTTTAAAATAGAAAAAAATCAGTTACTGATAAATCCAGCACATAAAAGCATTATTACCAACTTGAAAAAATCTATTCTAATGCACACGATACAGCATATCTTATCACACCAAGC
Source organism: Littorina saxatilis (assembly GCF_037325665.1). NCBI lineage: Eukaryota > Metazoa > Mollusca > Gastropoda > Littorinimorpha > Littorinidae > Littorina > Littorina saxatilis. The sequence goes on along the minus strand of NC_090256.1, from coordinate 12,432,241 downwards.
TGGCATTTCATTATATATTTGATTTAGAAGTTGAAGCTATATATATATACACTTTACTTTTAACTAGCAGAGCTAGAGCTTAACCGGTAATTGCCCATATACGTGACCTCTGCAGCCAACACCCGTCTCCACCGACAAAAATTATCTCTTGACAAATCGAGCTGTTTATTGCATGCAGTTATGGAATGAATAACGGTATAAATATAGTCTAAATATTATCAACAGCCTTATCACGAAAAACCTACACCGAAACGGGCCGGCCTAGTTTCTTTTGAAGAGTAGTATAAAAGGCAGTAAACTAATAAGTGGCAGCTGTTTTAACATCCATCTTCGAATACTGAGGGACTCTTATCTACTATAAACAGACTAAAAGCAATATACCGGAGGTCGTTATCAAATGCATCTGAGCAATGCAATAGAGAGAGAGAGAGAGAGAGAGAGAGAGAGAGAGAGAGAGAGAGAGAGAGAGAGAGAGAGAGAGAGAGAGAGAGAGAGAGAGAGAGAGAGAGAGAGAGAAAGAGAGACTCAGACTCAGACTCAGACTCAGACTCAGACCTTTATTACAAAAGGATAACGGTTTTAGGCAAAGCCTATTCGTCCAACCTGTCCTTTATACAACACATGAAGACAGACGCACATTAAAAATATAAATTCAATCATATAAAATACAGAAATACATTGTATGGAATGCAACACAATGTGCATTTAAGGAATTACATAAGGAGAGAGAGAGAGAGAGAGAGAGAGAGAGAGAGAGAGAGAGAGAGAGAGAGAGAGAGAGAGAGAGAGAGAGGTAGAGAGGAGAGAGAGGGAGAGTTTGAGAGAGAGAGAGAGAGAGAGAGAGAGAGAGAGAGAAGACAGACACAGACAGACAGAGAGACACAGAGAGAGACACAGACAGACAGACAGACAGACAGACATACAGACAGACAGACAGACAGACAGACAGACAGACAGACAGATATAGAAACAGAAAAACAGACATACAGAGGGAGAGAGAGGGAGAGAGAGAGAAGGAGAGAGAGAGAGAGAGAGAGAGAGAGAGAGAGAGAGAGAGAGAGACATAGAGACATAGAGAGAGACATAGAGAGACAGAGAGAGACAGACACAGAGGATGGGGGGGGGGTGGGCGGTGGGGTGGGACACAATGCTGTAATGTTACAGGTAACACGATCACTCGCTCAAAGCACAGTCGTGTACACATGCGAAATGTCAACATATCTAAAACGTCAACATATCTAAAACTCTCTTAAACCTACGAACTGTCATTCAGCTCCAAGTATTGGAAACAAAATGAAGTTTTTCCGCTTTCGAATTAAAGAAAAACAACAACAACAGAATTAAGTGATTACTGATCCCCCGCTGAAAACACCCGCTTTCATCCACACACACACACACACACACACACACACACACACACACACACACACGCACACACACACACGCACACGCACACACACGCACACTACACTCACACACACACACACACACACACACACACACACACACGTACAATCAAAAGAGAGAAAAAAGAGTGGAGAGTGCGAGAACTCCTTGATTCAAAGGCCAGTCAAATAATGAGTGACAGCTGTTTAAAAGTTCAGTCCTTAAGAGCTGGGGGGTTCTTATCTACTATAAACAGACAAAAAGGTAATATGCAACAGTTTGTTTGCTTCTGAAATATACCTGAGCAGCACAGCCTCATAGACGGTGAGAGAAAAACAAATGTGCAGAGAGAGAGAGAGAGAGAGAGAGAGAGAGAGAGAGAGAGAGAGAGAGAGAGAGAGAGAGAGAGAGAGAGAGAGAAGAGAGAGAGAGAGAGAGAAAGATAGAGAGAGAGAGAAGAGAGGGAAGAGAGAGAGGGAGGGAGGGAAAGAGAAAGAGAGAGAGAGAAAGAAAGAGAGAGAGAGAGAGAGAGAGAGAGAGAGAGACCGACAGAGAGAGACAGACAGACAGAGAGCGACAGACGGGGACAGACAAGACAGACAGACAGACAGACCGACAGACAGACAGACAGACAGACAGACAGATACAAACATGTAGGCAGAACGACAGACAGACAGACATGGAAACAATAAGAAGCGTTCAACCCGGGCATTTTAAAGTTACCATGGCGATTCTAAACTGGTTTAAGAATTGTTTAAAGACACCCCCCCCCCCCCACTCAACACACACACACCCATCGGCTGAGCTCTTGAGCACTGGTACTTTCGCGAAGTCTGTTATTTGATCCGTATGGAAATATCTTAACCGCACAAACCGAGCTGATTTGCAGCAACGTTTCGCATAATTGCGCCTGTTTTGTGGTAGAACTTTTCTGGAGTTTGCCGTTATTCACTCTTCGAGGAGGCGACATTGGGAGTAGAGGTTTTGAATTCGAATTTCTAAGCACTACTTGGAAAGTCGATTAGTCACATTATGAACACGCAGGGTCTGCATTTCACTGGTGCAATTATGCATGAAACTTTTATATAACGTTTTGTTCTAGACAACACAGAATATTATCCAACGGCGAACAATTTGTCCAATAGAATTTAACAGCAACAAGACCTTTAAACAGTAACTGGATACATATTTAATTGATTTGACTGAACAACTGACTAGTTGTTTTATTGTTTAAACGGTTGGTTTTGGTTCCTACTGGAACGTTACATTCAAACGGACATTTGTAAAAGCCATTTAAATACTGTCCCTTGCAAAAAGCGTCAGTACTCAATTCGTGCTTTACTTTTAGAGCATTTGTAATAAACATTTCTAACATAACATACACATTGGATTTAAAAACATTTGTTTCTTTTGTCGTCCTTTTTGGGTTTTTATTTTTTTATTTCTTTTATGGTCTTTAACGTTCACCAAGACGCACTTTGAGAAAAAATCTGCAAAACTCATCTCGCAGTTGTTTTGTTTCAGAGCTAAAAATCAGTAAGTAACTACTAATGATCTTCTGGTGCCTCACCTCTTACAGGCTGCCATACTCGTAGCGTTCATTAATTAATTCATATTGTTTACATGTGCCAATAATGTTATAAAATTGTACCTAAGGGGATATAATAACGATTGGCTGTAGCTTTCGAACACAGATAAAATTATTTCAGTATTGCAAAGTGGTGTTGATAGTGTCGAATGTAAACAGAACAGTCTCAAACGCCATCTTTGGTTTACGAAACGTCACGAAGTGACGTCAACGGTCTAAAAATAGCCGAAGTCCTGGAGAACTGTTGCTAAACAATGCAATACAGAATTAATTATTTCTCGTAATTGGTAAGGACTTCAAACCTAAAACGTTGCAGGAAGCTTAATTTATACATCCCCGCAACGATGGGAAAAGCCCTGGAAGTAATTAAACTAATTAAATAGAACTATGTCAGCCTTTAAATGAAGTTTTCTCTTCTAAAAGACGCCTGCTATATCAGGTTCTTTTCGTAGAGTATTTCCGTTTTGTTATTCCTTACATTAAGGGTCGCTAGCACAGTCCTTGAAAGGTACAAAGAAAACCCCAAGGCGACCACGATTTGGACTGTACGTGGATCTTACTGTACGCAAAATACCAATGTCATACAGTTGTAGATAAAAACAAAAAGATTAAAACAAGTTAAAAGCAGTATTTACACCACAAAGTAGGGAGAATATTTTCACAGTAGTATCACACAAAGGAGTTTAACTTTTGTAGCACAAGTTGTGCACAAGAATGGACCCAGACCTAGTCTGTGAATCCTATCTTCTTTACCAGAGGGGAACGAAACAGATCCAGAAATCCACGACCGTTTCAAGTAAGTACTACAGAAATTACCAAGCAGACGGTGCACCAACACGCATCCGCGAAACGAGAACAAGGGTTTTGGAAAAGTAGTTCTGAGCACGCAAAAGGGGAGAATAAAGGCGTAAAGGAAACGGGCTGGGGGAAGGGGGCATGGGAAATGTTTGTTTTTGTTGGCATTAAGTAACAATTCTTGTATCTGAGTTTCTTTCTTGTGTAAGCCAACTCAGATCCTTCCAGGTTTTTACATGTTCTCAGGACACACCTTCACTTGAACAATTCTAACTAATCAGCAGCATGGGCTGGTTACTATGGATAACTGAACGTTTTTATTTTATGAGTCCATTTTCTCGTCACTGCTACCAGTAACCACGACACTCTCTCTCACCTCTTGTCGCGTGAATGCTTTCTTATCGAACTTAGCCGAACAGTCGGCCGCTTCAAATATCATGCTAAAAATACTGCCCTTCCCGTGGTGACCATCTTGTAACCAGTCGAGATCTATCCAGGTGTTTACAGGTGTTTACAGGTGTTTACACGGGATGAGGGCTTCCTGACACCTATTAACAAACTAGCTGGTTCCTAGTGAAGAAATGAATTTATTTATTTATTTATCATTTTTGCTGATTTTTTATTTTTATTTAGGAGAACCTATGTTGCAGACTGGCAACGAAGTAGCTTGCAAGATTATTTCTTAAAAACACATCCTACGCAAAGAAAGAACCCAGGTTGTCAGTATTTGGTATGTGGTCAGGTAGAAGGACGTCCTTATGTCATGCATAACCCTGGACAAATAGGTGGTAATTTGTATCACTTCCCTTGACATTCAAAACGCCAATGTATTTCTGAAAGGAAAATAAAGATATTGACCGAAACATCACACAAGTGGTATATCATGCTAGGTTTTGTTTACAGCGCCTGTTCTACGACCACATCTGATTGTAATTTAAATAAAGAAAAACTGTAAAAAAAAAATTTAAAAAAATAAAAAAAAAGTGGTGATTTACACGATGGTTTACATGAGGATGAAAGGCAACTCTTAGTTCAGTCCTTTGAGTTATAGTTATCTCATCCGACGAAAAAAAACGGTGCCATGCCATCAGATAATAATAGAAGAGGCACACATTTTGCTGGATACAACTTCATGGGCTATGGAGAATACACCGTTACTTAGAGAGAGACGAAGGCAATGGAAGTAGCAGTCAAACTTCAAACGAAATAGGGGGAGAGGGGGGCGGGGTAGATGGGGGAGACAGAGAGACAGAGTGAAGGGAACACAAAAGTCCACGTGCACAAGCAGCGCGGAATACAGACAATAATGCATAAACATATACATGTAGACGGATTGAAATATGTACAAAAACAATGCCTGAGCGCATAGACAATTAAAGCACGCACTACGCGCGCACGAGAGAGAGAGAGAGAGAGAGAGAGAGAGAGAGAGAGAGAGAGAGAGAGAGAGAGAGAGAGAGAGAGAGAGAGAGAGAGGGAGAGGGAGAGAGACGGACGTATAGACAGACAGATAGATAGAAAGATAGATAGATAGATAGACAGACAGGCAGACAGACAGACAGACAGACAGACATAGAAACTGACAGATAGACAGATATACAGATAGACAGATAGATAGATAGATAGATAGATAGATAGATAGATAGATAGATAGATAGATAGATAGATAGATAGATATAGACAGACAGGCAGACAGACAAACAGACACAGATGGAGAGAAATATAGTCTCTACTGCTTTTCTCCCCTCTTCTGTTCATGCACATAATGTTACCTGGTTGGAAGAGCAGCGCATCCCGCATACAATGAATTCTGGCCTCCGTCAGGTTGTACTGAAGCTCCTCTTTCAACACAGTCCCCACCGCCATGATGAGCAATTATTCACACAAACATTAAACATTAATTTACTCAGCAGACTTTGGAGCTCTTTCAGATCACATTCGTGTTTCCCGTATGAAGGTAACACAATGTCAGGTTTTTTTTTAATTTAATTTTTATTTATTTTTTTTTTTTTAGCTTCCTTTAAAATGTATAAACATGAAACATTAATGTCTCATCAGGTAAAACAGTACGTTCGTCGATGCGCACTTTTGGTGGTACAAATAATTCATGGAATTGGTGTTTGTTTTGTCCAAAAATGTTCACCAATCAGCAGCAAGATAAATCTGAATCAGCACTTTTTTTTAGTATATGCCGTTGTTGTTTGTTTGTCATAAATTTCATACAGGTTTTTTTCTCTCGCAAAAAAGTCCTTTTTTCGATCACACCCTAAACGATGCACGGAGTGTACTTCATCATTTCACAGAAGCACAAAACTGCAGTCTTTTTGTCACCAAAGTTCAAGTAAGTCTGGTGATTGAAACACTAACCGGCCAAAATATATTTGCACACAGGTTGCCCATGTGCTTTTAAAATGCAACACCCTTTGAAGGAAAACCAGGAAGAAAATGTCTCGGCATTAAGTTGTAAAAGATGACAAAAAGAACATCAAGGTTAAACCGAATAACCGAGTTTCATAACTTTTGCTAAGTTGAGGGCTATTTTCAGTTTAGAAACGAGACTCCTGGTTAACTCTAATTACAAACCAGACTGGAGAGAAAAAAAGAGGGCACAAAAAAGATCGAGACACAGCACAACGGTATGAAGTCAAGCGCGATTATTCGACGAACCCACACAGGCCCCAAAGCAGTTTTCCCTCTCTGTGACAGCCAGCAGCGCAGCAAGACTCGGACACTGTCGCAGAGAAAAGAAGTTCTACTGCTTCACGTGCATAGAGTAGCGCACACGCGTCAGCGGACAACCACTGCAGGCAGAGACATCACACAGCCGCACTGTCGCTGCCACCCCATCTCATCCCCTCGTCGGCGTCGGTGCTCGTTCTAGCGGCAAAGGGCAGCTTTCACGCCCGTACGTTCGCCAGCTAATACACACACAGAAATGAGTCTTTTATATATATATCCTACCACCCTCGCCTGCGATAAGTAAGGCTTCACATATTTACCCCTCGCCTCGACGAGCAATAAGGCCGGCGGAAGAGGAACGGCGGAGAATCTTGGGACCTTGTGGGGCCTGCCGTATATATATATATATGGGGCGTGATCATAGGCACCTTCCGGCCACCACACGTTAGGAAACTCAACTGGGCCAGAAGGCTGTTTGAGAAGATTCGCTGGCGGACACAAAAGGGGAAGGAGGGGGAGGTGGGGTGTAAGCTGAAGTAGACTCAAAACTGGTTTAGAAGGTGACTCGAAGAGGAGAAAGAACAATTAGGAGGATGAGGAGGAGGAGTTGGCGGAGAAGACTAACTAAGGAAAGAGCGAATAAACCGGAGAGGATAGAAAGAACAAGGGGAGGAGATAATAGGGCAGAGGAACAATGGAAGAAAAGAAGAAGATATTCAGAGGCATACACAAAAGCAGACTCAAAGGGGAAGGGAGGAGCAGGAACGAAAATAAGCGTGAAAGGAGGAGGGGCATTTGCAGAAGTAGACTCAATAACAATTGGAAGAACAGATAAGGACAACGAGGGGGGGGGGGGGGGGGAGAACATACTCAAGACTCAAAACTAAAGAATGTTTACGAAGAATTACTTGATGAAGAGGGAAGAAGGTGGATTAGGAGAACGAACGAGGGGAGGAGGAGGGGGGAGGGTTAGGATTAAGAGGGACAATGACAGAAAGGAGGGAGAGAAGGAGGAGGAGGAGCACAAGACCCACGAATATTGGGAAAACAAGCGACTGGATGAGGAGGAGAAGGAGGTGGAAGAGGAGGAGGAGAAGGAGGATGAAGAGGACGAGATGGCGTAAAAGACTCAAGACTCAATCAATCAATCAATCAATCAATGAGTCTTATATCGCGCATATTCCGTGGGTACAGTTCTAGGCGCTCTGCAGTGATGCCGTGTGAGATGAAATTTTATACGGCCAGTAGATTGCAGCCATTTCGGCGCATATTTACCTTTCACGGCCTATTATTCCAAGTCACACGGGTATAGGTAGACAATTATTAACTGTGCCTAAGCAATTTTGCCAGGAAAGACCCTTTTGTCAATCGTGGGATCTTTAACGTGCACACCCAATGTAGTGTACACGGGGGGAGGTTCGGACACAGACGCGGGAGTGTTTGAGATGACGAATTTAGGAGGGATTGCTTGGTTGTTACTTGTTCATGTCCCTTCAGCTTATTTGTGACCCTCCACCACGAAATGAGTCGCATGTCACCTCGCGCGGTTCTGCGCTAGGCTTAATATAAGTCCGGGGAGTGTCTGGTAACAGTGTGAGGGTCACCTTAGTCACAGGCTTATAACTCACACAGTTTTTGCTCTTTTCTAAAACAGTTTTCACCCCTGGAAAGAGCATAAAAAACTTTAAGAAAATGTAAAAATATGACAATTATGCAAAGGTGACATGCGACTCATTTCGTGGTGGAGGGTCACATTTGACCAATTCAAAACTGGTTCCTTTCTCCGTTGACATTGTGGTCTTCGTGTTTGAACCTATTTACACTCATTCAGGTATATTACAGTAAACGGAGACGATGATGTAGCAGAGACAGAAAAGTAACAGTAAATGGAAGACTCACGAGCGTTTGATCAGACGATTTAGGAACGAAAGAAAAGGTTGGAGATGGTGAAGAGAGTGCGACAGAGAAAGAGAAGCATAAGGAGAAGACTAGTAGGCTCAAGACTCCGATTCAAGTGTGTGAAGACGAGTTGATGAGGTGGGGAGGGGGGTGGGGATGGGACGGAGAGGGGGGAGAGGGGCGAAGCAGAAGGAGGATATGACAAGGAAGAGAGACAAGACTCAAAGAGTGTTTAAACAAACAAAATGAAGAGGTAACACAAAAGTTGAAGAGGAAGCGAGGAATAAAAAGAGAAAAAGAAACGGCGTGCGAAAAGAGAGCGCAGTGGAGGAGGAGGGAGAAACACAGACATATCGACAGACAGACAAGCAAGAAAAGAGTATTGGGGATAGTGAGAACAACACCCACTGTTCATTCGAGAAGGCAGTAAAATAATGAGTGACAGCTGTGTTAACACCCAGTCCTTGAGTGCTGAGGGGTTCTTATCTACCACAAAAGCAATAAACATCACGTTGTTTGGTTTTTCAAATGCAAATGGAAAAACACTTTTGAGAGAGAGAGAGAGAGAGAGAGAGAGAGAGAGAGAGAGAGAGAGAGAGAGAGAGAGAGAGAGAGAGAGAGAGAGAGAGAGAGAGAGAGAGAGATACAGTCAGACAGACAGGCAGACAGAGAGAGAGCCAGAGGGAAAGAGCCAGAGAGAAAGAGACAGACAGACAGACAGACAGACAGACAGACAGACAGACAGACAGACAGACAGACAGACAGAGAGAGAGACTGACAGAGACAGACAGACAGACAAGCTGACAGACACATGCCGACAGACGGGGCGGGGATGTAACTCAGTCGGTAGCGCGCTGGATTTGTATCCAGTTGGCCGCTGTCAGCGTGAGTTCGTCCCCACGTTCGGCGAGAGATTTATTTCTCAGAGTCAACTTTGTGTGCAGACTCTCCTCGGTGTCCGAACACCCCCGTGTGTACACGCAAGCACAAGACCAAGTGCGCACGAAAAAGATCCTGTAATCCATGTCGGTGGGTTATAGAAACACTAAAATACTCAGCATGCTTCCTCCGAAAACGGCGTATGGCTGCCTAAATGGCGGGGTAAAAAACGGTCATACACGTAAAATTCCACTCGTGCAAAAAACATGAGTGTACGTGGGAGTTTCAGCCCACGAACGCAGAAGAAGAAGAAGAAGATGCCGACAGACAGAGATAGAGAGAGCTAGAGAGAGAGAGAGATCGAGCAAACGATCGACAGACAGAAGCAGAATGACAGAGAGAGAGCTGGAGCCAATCACACGGAGGTAGAGACAAAAGTAGCGAGTGCTCGAGAGCAATGGTCGAATTAAACCCAGGCAGCAACAGTAGAAGATCTTCACTGCGGACACACCCTCGTGTCCTATCACTAGGTCGATAATCCCAGCGGTGTACGCCAAAACATCTACGTTACTTGTTTATCTACCGCTAACAGGAGCTTGACGAGACACATCAATAGGCCGTCAGTGTCGACTTTGTCTACAACGCATGAGTTTTTCCAGTGCTATCTCACGCTTTGTGTTAGAGCAACTGCATACGTTTGTCTTTCAGACAAATGAATATTTCCTTTTTATCTTTAAACTCCACTGCTAAGAAAATAACCCAAAGCTCGTTTTCTTAAAACGCTATTGTTTATATATTTTGTATTTGTTTTACCTTTTACAATAAAAACAGCATGTCTATGTTTTCATATTTTGTTTGATTGAAGTACGACTTGAATAATTTAGCAGGGATGTCGTTAGGCGTCGGACATCGGACATAGACCGATTAAAAGGCTCAAATGTCCGATTCACAAAGCCGCATTGCGGTCAGATATCCTATCGTTTTCAACTGAGCGCGGTTATGTTCCGACAAGAACTCCATTCCTTCGGACAGCGCGATATTTGATAATGTTTTTTTCGTGATAGTGCTGAAGTTGTTTGTCGTGTTTTAGTTTGTTTCTTTTTTGTGTGTGTCTTGTTTGAAACAAATGCAATAAAACAATATACGCACGCAATGTTGGTGCATATACTGATATGTGTGTTTGCACATGATAATTTTGTGTTTTGCACACAATTATAATCTCCTATTAAAATGTCTGAAAGCAGTCAAATGTCCTATTGATAGCGAAGAGCTCAGGACATTTGTCGTATAGGTATGAATTTGTGGCAACATCCCTGATTTAGTATCATTCACAAACGACTTTGCATAAATTAGAATTATTCGGCAGTGTATGCATGCACTAGCCCCTCAAAGACATGCAGATTGTTGTCTTTGTATACTCACACCTCACTATTGTGATCTGTTATATATATGATCTGTGTCGTACATGTAAATACATCCAATGTCACCATCGTAGACTGAACATCACACAGAAGGGTGTCTTGTCTCCTGACAGACGCACACACAAATCAAAAGGCGGTCGTCTGTTTGATGCAATTTCTCTACATGTTCTGACCAATCATTTCAAAAGAGATGTGTGATTGATACAGAAGATGACAAACGTCTTATTAAACCACAAATGACTGTTCCTTTGGCTACTAGCCGGGAGCCAATATTGTTTGAAACAGAGGTGTAAATTGAGTTTGTCTACCAGCACGGCGTAGAGTTATATAGTAACTCGTGGACTTATGACCCTCGGATCGTGGGTTCGAACCCAGGACAGAACGCCCACGAGTCTTCTTAATTTATGTGCTGACGGTATCCATGTCCCGCCGTACCGCCGTACCGCCGTGTCGCCGCTTTGGCACGCAACAGACATCCTTCATGTTGTTCTCATTTGTTTTCTTGGTGCTGCCAGCTTTTTACTGCGAGTAAACAACCTGAATTTCCAAGCCTTATTCATTCTTAACACTGACACACAAACAGGGGGAACGTGCCTTTTGTTGCTGCTAGATTTTTTACTGCGAGTAAGCAACCTGAATGTCCAAGCAATGATGGTACTAACAAATGAATAGCGGATATATTTGACGCTGGTCTCGCGTGTCTCTGCTCGCGTAGTTGCAAAGCATCAGACGGAAATACATGACAACAATGCTCCGTACTCTAAATAGAAAAGCTGAATATTTGTGTTTTAACCTTTTGCACAGACGAAAAGAAGGAAGAAAGCCTTGCATACGTGCACATAAAAAGTACAAACAAGGAAGGACATTCCTCCGTAATCAATATACTAAAACAGAAAATTGCATTGTTTTAATTTGAACAGACGGAAACAAGTAGGAATGCTTACTTATTGAGACCCATACCCGATCAACATGTGTGTGACTAGCCCTTGCCAGGGGAAGTAATTCTAAACTATCGTGTCAGACACGTGGAAGACGCGTGCAAGTGCTTTATGTCAAAATTGAAAGAAAGGGGGCAGTGAAGGGGTGGGAGGGGGGGAGGCGGGGAGGCGGGTGCGTGTCTGGTCTACGTTTTGCCTTGTTGTATTAACAAAGTACTAAGTGGCCCCCTGCAATCCACACGGTCCCGTGTTAATGGGGCATCAGTTTGTTTGTTTCAGTGTTCGTTCATGGGCTGAAACTCCCACGGCTTTTACGTGTATGACCGTTTTTACCCCCGCCATTCAGGCAGCCATACGCCGCTTTCGGAGGAAGCATGCTGGGTATTTTCGTGTTTCTATAACCCACCGAACTCTGACATGGATTACAAGATCTTTTTCGTGCGCACTTGGTCTTGTGCTTGCGTGTACACACGGGGGTGTTCGGACACCGAGGAGAGTCAGGCACACAAAGTTGATTCTGAGAAATAAATCTCTCGCCGAACGTGGGGACGAACTCACGCTGACAGCGGCCAACTGGATACAAATCCAGCGCGCCACCGACTGAGCTACATCCCCGCATCAGTGAATATTTGCACGAAATCGTACTTCGAGCAGACGAAAGCGGATGTGGCACAGTTGTGTCCCCTACCTAAAACCCTGTCATTGTCGGGCTTGTCTTGCTAGCCTTAGGTCTGCACGAAAATGAACGTGTTTTGGAAACCCAGGCAGCTGCAGAGTGATATTCAATATATTATCGTACAAGAAGGAGCGACTGTTGTTTTTATATTTAGTCAAGTTTTGACTAAATATTTTAACATCGAGGGGGAATCGAAACGAGGGTCGTGGTGTATGTGCGTGTGTCTGTCTGTCTGTGTGTGTGTGTAGAGCGATTCAGACTAAACTACTGGACCGATCTTTATGAAATTTGACATGAGAGTTCCTGGGTATGAAATCCCCATACGTTTTTTTCCTTTTTTTGATAAATGTCTTTGATGACGTCATATCCGGCTTTTCGTGAAAGTTGAGGCGGCACTGTCACGCCCTCATTTTTCATCCAAATTGGTTGAAATTTTGGTCAAGTAATCTTCGACGAAGCCCGGACTTCGGTATTGCATTTCAGCTTGGTGGCTTAAAAATTAATTAATGACTTTGGCCATTAAAAATCTGAAAATTGTAAATAAAAATACAAATTTATTAAACGATCCAAATTTACGTTCATCTTATTCTCCATCATTTTCTGATTCCAAAAACATATAAATATGTTATATTCGGATTAAAAACAAGCTCTGAAAATTAAATATATAAAAATTATTATCAAAATTAAATTGTCCAAATCAATTTAAAAACACTTTCATCTTATTCCTTGTCGGTTCCTGATTCCAAAAACATATAGATATGATATGTTTGGATTAAAAACACGCTCAGAAAGTTAAAACAAAGAGAGGTACAGAAAAGCGTGCTATCCTTCTTAGCGCAACTACTACCCCGCTCTTCTTGTCAATTTCACTGCCTTTGCCATGAGCGGTGGACTGACGATGCTACGAGTATACGGTCTTGCTGAAAAATGGCATTGCGTTCAGTTTCATTCTGTGAGTTCGACAGCTACTTGACTAAATATTGTATTTTCACCTTACGCGACTTGTTTTTTGCTGCGTGGTACATCGCAATTCAAGACTACATTCGAACTCTTTGAAACAACTATCAACGCCCTACTTTAGTTTTCTGATTGTCGCCCCTAAGACAGATTCCATCTTTGTTTGATGGTCTTGGTACGATCTGTAGTTTTTACATTTAGTCAAGTTTTGACTAAAATGTTTTAACATAGACGGGGAATCGAGACGAGGGTGGTGGTGGTGGTGTGTGTGTGTGTAGAGCGATTCAGAGAAAACTACAGGACCGATCTTCATGAAATGTCACATGAGAGTTCGTGTGTATGATATCCCCACATTCTTTTTTCATTTCTTCGATAAATGTCTTTGATGACGTCATATGCGGCTTTTTGTGAAAGGTGAGGCAGCACTGTAACGCCCTCATTTTTCAACCAAATTGGTTGACATTTTGGGCAAGTAATCTTAAGCCCGGACTATGGTATTGCATTTTACCTTGGAGACTTAAGAACTAGTTAATTATTTTGCTCATTAAAGTTGTCATTAAAATTATTTGTTTACTGATAGATTTAAAAATTATGGCATTGTATTCCTCAATTTCTCCTGAATTCAAAAAAATAAATAGATATGTCATGTTTACTCTAACAATGTGCTCAGAATTACAGAAAGTAGGTTAAGTAGGCCTAAGTACTACGTTTGCACGCTACGCGGAGACGAGCGTGACCTGTCTCAGTCTTTGGGTGTGGTTAGTCGAGACTATCTGAAATAAAGTCTCGGCGACGACTGTTTGTTGGTGTTAATCTGTTACTTTGATGCCGACAACTTGACTAAATGTTGTTTTGTGCATTTGTAGACTATGAAAAAGCGTTTGATAAAGTTTGCCGTGCATTTTTATGGGAGAAATTAGTTAGTTCTGATGTTAATGGGAAGTTTTTAAAAACTGTAAGAAATTTGTATGAAAATGCCAAGTCTTGCGTTAAAGTTAATAGTGAGTGTTCTGGATATTTTCCCAGTTTGTGTGGAGTTAGACATGGGGAAAATTTGTCACCGTTGTTTTTTGCTCTATTTTTAAATGATCTAAAGCCTTTTCTGTTGGAAAACAGTAATGGTTTACAATCTATGTCAAGAGAGGCTATTGTGGCTGGAATGGATGATACTGATGTAAATGCTTTGTTTCAAATGTTTTTATTACTGTATGCGGATGATACTGTGATCTGCTCAGAGTCTGAAAAAAACCTGCAAGAATGTTTAAACAAAATGCACGAATACTGTTTAAAATGGCGTCTAAATATTAATGTAAACAAAACGAAAGTTATAGTGTTTTCCAGAGGTAAAATTAGAAATAAACCACTGTTTACGTATAATGGCAATTTAATCGAAGTAGTGTTTGATATAATGTACTTGGGCCTTAAGATCAATTATAATAATACATTTTCAGTCGCACAGAAGAATCTATATGATCGTGCCTCAAGGGCAATGTTTGTTCTTTTGCGTACTTGTAGACAATTGTCACTGCCTATGGACATACAAGTTGACCTGTTCGATAAAATGATTGCTCCAATTTTATTGTATGGATGTGAAGTATGGGGTTTTGGTTCCTGTGAACTTGCTACTAAACTTCAATTGCGTTTTTATAAAATTGTTTTCAAACTAAAAAAAATCAACTCCAAATGCTATGATATTTGGTAAACTTGGAAGATATCCACTAGATGTTAATATGAAATGTAGAATGCTTTGCTATTGGTATAAACTGATTAGTCCTATTCATAAAAATAAATTTTCAAGTATTGTGTATTGCTTTACTTATAAATTGTATATCAACAAGATGATTGAATCCAAGTATTTATGTTTCATTAAAAAAACCTTAAATGAAATTGGTCTCTCTGGCCTTTGGACTTCTCAAGAAAATATTCAATACTCAAGCACATGGTTTAAAAAGAAAGTAAAAAGAAGCTTGTATGACCAGTATATCCATAAATGGTTTACAGAAATTGGAACAAAAAATATGTTTTGGAATTATCGAATGTTCAAAGATATTTTTGCATGTGAAGACTATGTCACACACCTGCCATATCAGCAATGTGTTTCAATGGTGAAGTTTAGAACATTAAACAACAATTTGCCTGTGCAGAAAGAACGTTATCTTAACATCCCGAGGTCAGAAAGAACTTGCACCAAATGTGTATCGCATGACATAGGTGATGAATTCCATTATTTATTTGTCTGTGATTTTTTCAAAGAAGAAAGAGCTGAGTTGTTACCACCTTACTATTGGAAAAAAACTAATGCACTTAAATTTAAAAAGTTGTTTGCTACTAAGAAAAAGAAATTGCTAAAGAATATTTTGGACTTTATTAATAGAATTTGTAACAGTTTTTCATAAATTTTTTATTTTTTTATTTATTTATTATATTAGCATATATCATGATTGTATTGATTGTATTTATTGTTCAAAATGCCCCCATGGGTTATGGACTAATAAAACTTGAACTTGAACTTGAACTTGAACTTGTTATATCGCTTCACGAGACTTGTTTAAACTTGCCACGATCAACCTGTTAACCCTTGTTAATCTTGTTATGTTGTTTTCGTTTTCGTGTGTGGTGTGTGGTGTGTGTGTGGTGTGTGTGTGTGTGTGTGGGGGGGCGGGGGGTGTTGGTGTGTTTTGAACCCGAACTGTCGTTAATGGTTAAGTCTTAAAGCTCTAGGCAGGGACACTTAACACCTTGACGCCTGCCTCCTTTCGGCAAAGTTTTTTCGATCTGTCATTTGATCTGAGAGCATTTAGAAAATGGAATTCGTGAAAGTGTGTCACCACTCTAACACAATGCTGAATACGCTAGACATACACACACACGCACGCACGCACGCACGCACGCGCACACACGCACACACACACACTCACACACACACACTCCCACGTACATTAGGTTTTTTTTGCACGAGTGTGTTTTTACGTGTATGACCGTTATTACCCTGCCATTTAGGCAGCCATTCGTACGCCGCTTTCGGGGGAATCATGCTGGGTATTTTGGTGTTTGTAAAACCAACAAAACTCTCACATGGATTACAGGATCTTTTAAGCACTTGGTCTTGTGCTTGCGTGTACACACGAAGGGGAATAAGGCAGTACCAGGTCTGCAAATAAGTTGACCTGGGAAATGGGAACTATCTCCACCCTTAACCCACCAGGCGCGGTCGAGATTTGAACACGCGACCTCCCGATTACGAGAATGGCGTCTTATTCACTAGGCCACTGCGCCCGCCACACAAACACTCAATCAAGCAAGAAAAAATGCCAGCAATTCAAGCTGGTACGGCAGTGTACCACTTGACTTGCAAAATCTATATCAACATAGAATATACGTATACCGCCTTACCCATTATTTATATGGTCTGGAGATGCACTCTGATCAAAGACACAGTCCGCCAAGAGAAAACTGTTCGACACACAATCTCAGATCTTCTCAGATCTTACCAAGTATGGATATGGAGTCAGAACATTCTTCGACTTGGACCCATACTTGGCAGTTATCCTGCGCAGAGTGATATTTTGTTGTTATATAAACTCATTTTACAGACTGACAGTATCCGCTACACATTAATTTTTGTTTGTTTGTTTGTTTGTTTGCTTAACGCCCAGCCGACCACGAAGGGCCATATCAGGGCGGTGCTGCTTTGACCTTTAACGTGTGCCACACACAAGACAGAAGTCGCAGCACAGGCTTCATGTCTCACCCAGTCACATTATTCTGACACCGGACCAACCAGTCCTAGCACTAACCCCATAATGCCAGACGCCAGGCGGAGCAGCCGCTAGATTGCCAATTTTAAAGTCTTAGGTATGACCCGGCCGGGGTTCGAACCCACGACCTCCCGATCACGGGGCGGACGCCTTACCACTAGGCCAACCGTGCCGGTCTACACATTAATTCATCCAAACATTCTCACTGTGCACACAGAGCATCCAGACTGTTGAGGTTTAGTATGTGTCTAAGTGGAGGGAAGGTCGTATGACATGTACAACCTGGCCAGATTGGAGAGAGTCAATCAAAGTGTTTGCATGGGGAAGGATTGTTCCTTTAAGTCAATACTACATAAATTAAGTTGTATGACATTTTCGTCAGCATAATAAAGTCAGCCCTGCTTCAAAAAGGGGTTATCAAGAAATAGAACGTGATGTGTGTGTGTGTGTGTGTGTGTGTGTGTGTGTGTGTGTGTGTGTGTGTGTGTGTGATGGGGAGGGGGGTCAGTGTGCGGTTATGTGTATAAGAGTTCCCAAGAGTGTGTGTGTGTGTGTGTGTGTGTGTGTGTGTGTGTGTGTGTGTGTGTGTGTGTGTGTGTGTGTGTGTGTGTGTGTGTGTGCGTGCGAATGTACGTACGTGCGTGAGTGCGTGCATGTATGCGTGGATGTGTGCCCTTTTCGGCAACCTGTTGCACAAGCTGAATCTACCATCTGCAGAGACCGTGTGCGAAAAATGTTTACTTTTATGTCAGAAATTGTTTAGAGTGTTCCGCCCGAAGAGTGCATTCTGTAAGCACGTCAAAACGATTACGCCCCTGGGAGCTCAACAATGAAACTTAAAGGGACGTTACCCGCGACACCAACAGAATGTCTCAAATCACCCCAAGAGGTATGCAGTTCATTCTTTGTTTGGGAATAATGATATCGAGTATCAGCCTGATACCAGATAGCATCCCTTTCATTTTGAACCGTGAATCCTTCCAGTGTAATCCCTTGTTGTTGAGAGTCACGGTGCGTGCATTTCATTGTCATTGTTTAAACCAACGAGACATGCTAGCTTTAAAGCAGAAAACGACTTTTTTGTATGCCGTTAAAACTCCCAGTTCAGTATCGCTTTAAAATAACATTCACCCAAAAAATGTCATGGAGATCCTGCGGGTCGATAAGCTTTAAATGAAGTACACAATAGAATGGTTTACTCTCGTCGAAACAAAACCAAAACTATCTGTCCAAACATAATGCTCTGCTGATGCAGACCCTCGAGCTTTTACAGGTTTTGCGTTCTCCATCATTGGTGGAAGGGACAAGAAAGAATGCTGCATAAAAACCAGCGTTGAATTCACAGAAAGCAAGCATTCCTTATACTAGACGAACGTTACTTCCAATGGTGTCTGCAATCTTGAACATATTCGAGATTACACACACACACACACACAAACACACACACACACACACACACACACACACACACACACACACACACACGCACACACATACACACACACACACATACACATTCAGTTTTACCAATGTACACACTTAAAGAAACATTACAAAATGCCTACCTAGCAAACTACCCCCCCCCACACACACACACACAAACAACAACACCAACAACACCAACAACAACCACACAATAAAGAGAAAAGGAACAAAGACAAAAGAACACTTTTCCTAACAGTGCTTTCATCAATGGTTACAGGAACTGACACCTTCAAACAGGGTGGACGTGCTTCTGTGGGTGGTCTGCTTTAATGTAGAAGGGTAATTTGTCTTCACTTTCAAACTGTCCGATTTCTAAATGTACTTGAGCCACCGTTTCGCAGGGACATCTCGGGTAAAACATTGTTAGGCCTCATCACTCAACGTGTTTACCTTTTCAAATCGTAACTCAAATGTATGTCTCTTTTAAAATCAAACAACCTGTTATCAATTTCTAAACAAACAATACAGAGAATAATCTGAGAGCACTTCATGCCATCTGATAGACGTATCTCACACGTGCCACAGTTGCAAAAACATTGGCATCACTACAAACGAAATCCCGGTATCGAATTTGCAGTAATATCAGAGGTGCTTAAAGTCGGAATTTCCGACTCACCCATTAAAGTGGTGACTCAACAAACGTCACTATAATCCGCTAGAAATATTTGACAGCCTTTGTGGAACTGCGCATAGCTTTTGTAAATTCCGTACCTTCTAAGATTATTTTCCCTCACATACCTGATTGTTAGGCTCCTCTGCAATTTGTAAAATGTTTTACAAATCACGTAAGTGCGCCCGATATGTTCTTGTCATCTTCAAAGTCCAGGGATGTATTAGCTTGGCGGTAATTACGATGTTGAGACTTTTTTTTATTAGAACTCGCGTGCACATGTTTGTGACAGACACATCGACAGACAGACAAATCTGCGCTTATCACGCTTCGAAATCGAAAAATAAGAAAATAACATGTGCAGATTTACTCAGGCACTTTCATTTTCAGATGAATTTTTGGCCTGGGATCCCTTTGTGGTTGACTGGGCTCTAAACAACAAATATTAATAATAATAATACAAGGCATGTATTACTTTGTAGAATGCGATTTTTTTTTCATTTTTACAAACCGTGGTTTTAGGTTCGACGTAATTTGTACAAATGTCTGTAAATGTTTACAAATCACGGGTTAACAAACCTCCTGATTCTTAGGCTTCTCTGCATTCAGAACCTCGAAATGTCCGGACAACGGTAGATATAATTAGCATGTTTATGTCGTGTGCTACTTGGCATCCTTTGCTTTGTTCACGCTTTGAAACTCATTCTGTCAAGAACAACAAAATACAATAAATACCATGGCAAATGTTACCTGTCTTTCAACAAAATATTGAGAGGGAACTTTAAGGCAGCTATTGAGACAACATGTACAGAATTTAGTTCGGAAGGTAAAAAAGTGTTTCATGAAAAAGACGAGTACTTACTAATGAGACTACAAATAATATTATTCGAGCAAGAAGGGAAGATCGTTTGTGAACATTCGTCGCATTCACTGCCAACAAGGGGTATAAGTTAGGCCGAAATTTCAAATCCAACTCATGAAAAAAAATCAAAAAAAAATCTAAACAACAAAATAAAATGAAATGATAACTACAACATCAAGGTGAATTCCAAAACGTGGGCAATACATTTAGAGTATTATGTGTACTGCAGTCTGCTGGATTGTTTCCCCTAACTGTGACAGAGATTAAATCTCAAGTACAGATTCGAAAAGGCAGGAGGTTGCCTGAAAAAAAAAAAAAGAAGCCAGTATTTACAAATAATACCCGCAACCCCCATATCCCGAGAAACACATACTGTGTTGTCAATAACAGAATAGGGCCGACTGACGGATAATTAAAAACTTAAACGAGACCTTACCTGTAAGTCGAAGTTTGAGTAGAATTCCATGAGGTAGAAGAAGGAAAACGGAGGGACAGTTGAGATGCGCATGCCCGGAAGTGTCATATTTCAACGCCCTGATCAACCCTGATCAGGCAAGTAAAATAATCAACATATCCAAACAATGATGAAAAATTAGTTTCTAATATTTCATATTCATCATAATTATTGGGTGGGTAAAAGAATAAACTGAAGGGTGGGCAACTGTCCCTCCGTTTTCCTTCTTCTACCTCATGGAATTCTACTCAAACTTCGACTTACAGGTAAGGTCTCGTTTAAGTTTTTAATTCCATTTCGGTAGATTCCGGTAAAACTCCGGAACAGTTGAGATTTTAAAGCATGTTGATTTTTTGCCATTCTCATAATAAAAGTTTGAAGTATTAGAACATGTTTCTTTCAAACTTACCAAAAACAATGCTGTCATCAACTGTTTTTGCGTCTTTTGTGCTTTGCAATCAACACTCTTTGCACTGTGATCCATCACACCCCAAATCTCTGCATTCACACGGGGAACACAAAAGTCACAATTGCTTGGTCGCTTGTGTGCCGAGAGTTTTTCTTTCATTTTTTCTTCTGTGATTTTTCCTTTTGACATAGTGTCCAGAACTTTTGCAAGTTTATCATTGATTATTTCTCCAACGTCTTCATCATTCTCGAAGTCGTGTTGAATCATTTCAAGTTCATCAGTCTCGCTAGATGAATGTCCTTCTTTTGAGTCACCGAGATTCATCAAATCATCGATCTCTTCATCAACGTCACACTCGTCGTCTGACTCATAATCAGATACTCTCTTTCGCTTTTTTGACCGTACAGATCGACGATCATCACCCGAGTCGGGTTCTTTTTGAAGCAAAGCCAAGATTTTCTCATTTTGTTTCTTCATCCCAATCCAGTCAGACAGAGGAATAGAGACATGAGTGTGGTTTTTACCGGTCGCTTTGCCGTGAGTCTTTTTCAAAATTTGGGGACCACACTCAATAACTGAGTCAGTTGGATCGTCGTCCAACAAACCAAGGTCCAAATCTGGATCATTTTGACCCTTGATGGATGAGTCATCCATTGTATGGAAAAGGATTTTCCAAAAAACTTGTAAGTGTAATCTAAAACACGCTCTGTAGACACCGGAAGCATACGTGATATGACACTTCCGGGCATGCGCATCTCAACTGTTCCGGAGTTTTACCGGAATCTACCGAAATGGAAACATAGGTTTTCACTTTCTTCCATTTTATCGCTGCTGCTTTGCTATCAACATCGTGTGCGACTATTCACAGCAGATATCTCGACTGAGGACAATCGTTCGAAGACTTTCTGTTTTGCTTGTTGTTCTTCTTTTTATCGCTCGGGCGCGCACGCGCACGCGCACGCGTATGTGTGTGTGTGTGTGTGTGTGTCTGCATGCGTGCGCGCGTGCGTGTGCGTTACCGCGTCTGTGTGTGTGTGTGTGTGTATGTGTGTGTGTGTGTGTATGTGTGTGTATGTCTGCATGCGTGCGCGCGTGCGTGTGCGTTACCGCGTCTGTGTGTGTGTGTGTGTGTGTGTGTGTGTGTGTGTGTGTGCGTGTGCGTGCGTTCGTGCATATGTGTGTGTGTGTGTGTGTGTGTGTGTGTGTGTGTGGGTACGTGCGTGTGTGCGTGTGTGTAAAAAACAATAGTACGTATGTGCGCTTGTGTCTGTGTATGTGTGTTTTTGGCAGAATCGTAATGTGGAAAGTCGGTGTTGGCGATTGGCTGTGGAGGGGTTATCGCGTGTCACTTATCGCGTTTACGATCAGCACACAACCATTTCTTCTATTTTTGAGCGCAAAGAAATGTGCAAATGTACATAATTCCCAGGGTTTAGTGTCCTCGGTGTGGAGTCCTCTTTCAGTGTGCATTGTCCAGAAGCACTTGAAGGACCAATGATTTGTCCCCTGGTACGCAAACAATCCAAACACAGAGTCAAGTATGCCATGCCACTCAGGCACAGACACAGGCTAAAGCAAAGGAGTTAAAAACAACAAAGTTGCGTGAAGCGATATCAAAATATTTAGTCAATCTCTCGGCCTGAAACTAAAACAGCAACACTGAAAACCAGTCATCACTGAGACTACATGTAGTAAGGCTTGGCTACCTCACCCACGACGCCTGTGTCAAGCTGGTTGTCTCCCTCATCTTCAGTCGTCTGGACTACTGCAACTCCCTTCTGGCTGGCCTCCCCGCCTCATCCATTCATGGCCTACAACGAGTCCAGAACGCCGCTGCCAGGCTGACGTTGAGGAAGACGAAGCGAGACCACATCACTCCCCTACTTCGCTCCTTGCACTGGCTCCCTGTCAACACCCGAATCTCCTAAAAACTGTCCACTCTGGTCTACAAGTGTCTCAACGACTCTGCTCCCGAGTACCTTCAATCCTCCCTGGACCTGTACACCCAGCCCTCCGACCGTTCCCTTCGTTCTGCTGCTGACCCTCTCCGCCTCCACATCCCTCGCTCGAAACTCGCATCTGCTGGTCAGCGTGCATTTCCCTCCGCGGGCCCCTCCGTCTGGAACTCCCTGCCGCTTGAGCTTCGCCAGAGCCCCTCTCTTGACGCGTTCAAGAGTAGGTTGAAGACTCAGTTCTTCCCGTAGCTGGCTGCGACTTTCATGCTCGACGTGATGTGTTGTGCCCCAAAAGACATTCTTGTGCTGTGCTCTGTGAGAGGTGTTTTCTTTGTGCTTAATATTATTTTGTTTGGACCTAGCTATTGATGTGTACATTGTTGTTAAACAGTTGTTTGTTTACCAGGGTTTGCTAGTGTGTGATAGGGTTCGTGTCCGTCTGAAGATGTTAGTTTCTTTGTTAGTCCTGTGTTGACAACTCTTCGACAAGCGCTTAGAACTGTACCCACGGAATACGCGCTATATAAGCTTCATATTGATTGATTGATTGAAGGCTTGGCTAGCCCAAACCCAAAGACCGAGACGGATTGCGTTCGTATCGGCGAAGCATGAGAACGTAGTTTCTAATTTGCATTCTCCGATTTTCTTTAACTCTGAGCACATTTTCAGAGTATACAGATATGTTCTTGGATTCAGGAAATAATCAATAATACAATGCAACCATTTGAATTATGTTAGTGAAATTCGATTTAAAATGAAAAATAATTAATTTTATTTTAAGTTTCCAAGTTGGAATGCAATTCTATTGTCCACAGTGAGTCAAAGATGGCTTGGCCAAAATTTCAATTTAGTTAACAAATAAAGGCGTCACAGACAGTGCCATCTTCACTTTCACTTAAAGCCTGATATGACGTCATGAAAACAATTTACCGAAAAAAATGAAGGAAAAAACAACACCTTGGGATATCATCTGGAAGACGTTGTTTTCAAAGTGTAATGAGGACAGTTCCAATAGTTTACTCACACACACACACACACCACACACACACACACACACA
>NC_090256.1:12387580-12408232 GCF_037325665.1 Littorina saxatilis | reverse complement strand
TATAAACTCTACAAGACCGCATTCAGTGTAATAGAAGCTTCGTCTGTGTGCTAAATGGTGGCCTTAAAAGGTGGTCGTCTACATTTTTGCTTTTTATATTTAGTCAAGTTTTGACTAAATATTTTATCATCGAGGGGGAATCGAAACGAGGGTCGTGGTGTATGTGCGTGTGTGTGTGTGTGTGTGTGTGTGTGTGTGTGTGTGTCTGTGTGTGTGTGTGTGTGTGTGTAGAGCGATTCAGACTAAACTACTGGACTGATCTTTATGAAATTTGACATGAGAGTTCCTGGGTATGAAATCCCCGAACATATTTTTCATTTTTTTGATAAATGTCTTTGATGACGTCATATCCGGCTTTTCGTGAAAGTTGAGGCGGCACTGTCACGCCCTCATTTTTCAACCACCTTGGTTGAAATGTTGGTCAAGTAATCTTCGACCAAGCTCGGACTTCGGTATTGCATTTCAGCTTGGTGGCTTAAAAATTAATTAATGACTTTGGTCATTACAATTCTGAAAATTGTAAAAAAAAATAAACATTTATAAAACGATCCAAATTTACGTTTATCTTATTCTCCATCATTTGCTGATTCCAAAAACATATAAATATGTTATATTCGGATTAAAAACAAGCTCTGAAAATTAAATATATAAATATTATTATCAAAATTAAATTGTCGAAATCGATTTAAAAACAATTTCATCTTATTCCTTGTCGGTCCCTGATTCCAAAAACATATCGATATGATATGTTTGGATTACAAACAAACTCAGTGAACTAAAAAGAATAGCGATACAGAAAAGCGTGTTATCCTGCTCAGCGCGACCACTACCGCACTATTCTGGCTTGTCGAGAGCGGTGGACTGACGAAACTACGAGTATGTGGTCTTGGTGAAAAAAGCAGTGCGTTCAGTTTCATTCTGTGAGTTCGACAGCTTGACTAAATGTTATTTTGCCTTACGCGACTTGTTACTTTGTCCTACTACCTCAGTAATAAACTTAATCTGAACGTGTTTTGTTCAAAACAACAACATAAATTATATTTTTTTCAGCTACGCTGGCCCACTTTATTAACGAGTAAATTACGCATACGCACACACACACACACACCACACACATACACACACAAACATACACACACCACACACACAGACACACACCACACACACACACATACACACACCCACACATACACACAACGCATATACACACCACACACACACACCACACACACATACACACACACACACCACACACACACATACACACACACACCACACGCACACACACACATACACACACACCACACTTACACACACACCACCCACACACACACATACACACCCACACACACATACACACCACACACACATACACATACACACCACACACACACACACATACACATACACACACATACACATACACACCACACACACACGCACACACACATACACACACACACACACACACATTGTCCGCTTTCTCTACCCCCTCCCCGTTCTGTCCTGCAGCTGCTATTCTTGGACCACACCGCCATCAAAGAAATGCTCATGAATTAATAACGACGTACATCGTTGCGACAAGCCGTGAACAGAAATTACCATAATTTCTAAAAGGGTAAATATGACGATAAAAGACCTCTGACGTACACAAAGCAGCGGACAGAGACTACAAGGGAAAGCTGATCACAGCATTTTCATTTCCGGTCAGTGTAGAAGGAACCGGGTAATTACGGGCGTTGTTGACCGCCGGTCAGTGACCTCTGGTCAGTCGTGCAAAGATTAGGTTTTCCAAAGGTTCTGGCAAAATGCGTCAAGGTTACATTTCCGCTGATGGTTGGAATGAGTTCAACATCTATGTAAAAAAACAAAAAAAACAGTACGCATAAATATGAACGTCGTAATCCGAAGACATCCTCAAAGTTTACTCCCGAAGTTTTTTCCTGTGATCAGGTATTTCCCCAAGGCAGCGGAGGTTTGAAATCACGGTCTTTCTTCCCTTATAGCCCGCTACTAACTACAGCCGAACCAAGCCGAACTAGGTCGGCGAACGTTCGGCGAATGTTACACCGTGCCTGGTTCGGTGTACTAACTAGCGGCGAAATGTATCGGTGACACCGGTCACATGATCAAGAAATATCACGTGAGAAGACTCGTGATCGGTTGACAGCATTATAGCCGTCAGTATTGTCAATCTTCAAGGATGAAGATACACAAATATTCAACCAATTAAAAGTCAGTTCGCCGATGACGCGCCGAATGTTTGCAGGATTGTATCGGCGAACCGTTAACGTTACCGGTGCAACCCCAAAATAGGGGAATCCCCTGATTTGATGACGTCGCCAAACGTTCGTCGAACTAGTTCGGCTTGGTTCGGCTGTAGTTAGTAGCGGGCTTGAGGAATAATCCGGAGCTCTGGCGTCCCTAAACCCTGTCGACTGAGCGAAGTATACTTTCCCAAGCTGGCCGCACGGAGCTATAGCATTGAGTTTTCGGTAAAAGAAAAGACTTTGCGAAAACTTCGCGGAGTCGACTTCCGGCTGTATTAAGGACAGCTTCTGGGCGGTCTGTTGTTGCTTGCCAACCTCTTTCCAGCAACTACGAGGGGGACTCATTATATTTTGCAACCTGGGCAAACAAATTAAGTCACTACTTTGCCTTTTTCATTACATCAAACACCAGTTTTGGGAAGACTTGTGACAAAAAAGAAAACTTGATTCCGTGGAACCGTTATCATTCAATGCGATAAAATGTCCAGTAAGGGTGATGGGTCTCCTGCCAGCAGTGTTGACCTTTCGCGAAGAGATTTTCGAGCTATGATGTGTTATGGCTACTGCCAGGGAAACTCTTTTCAAGAGTGCTTTTTAAGTTTAAAATACTGTTTTGGAAATCAATCTCCTTCGAAAGCCACTGTTTTCAGGTGGTTCAGACAGTTCATCACTGGCGCGTGGATGTTAAGAAACGTTGACCGTTGTGGTCGAATGGCAACAATCGTTACCCCAGAAAACGTCTCTAGGGTAGAGTCCCTGATTGAGAAGGACCCAAAAATGATATACGCTGAAATACACGATAGAATGAAGATTTAATCGGGAAGTCTCACTTGTAGTTTTCACGGCTGCTGTGGCGTAAGGAAACGTTGTGACCGTTGGGTGCCCCATAACCTTAGTGAAGAGCAAAAGCGGGGTAGGGTGGACTGGTGCACCCATATGCTATCAACATTTGACGGAAGAAGGTTTCCTCGCGTTTAGGACATAGTAACAGAAGACCAAACATGGGAAAACCAATAGGACCCAGAAATGAAGCAACGGTTGGCGGTTTGAGTCTTCTGAGTTGAGAACCCACCTGTAAAATTCAAAAGAAACAGAAGTGCTTCCTAACAAATGATAGTGTATTTCTTTGCAAAATCCGGCCACGTTGCCACCATATCACTTGAGGAGAGACAACCGATAACTGCTGACTGGTATGTCAGCCTCTGCTTTTTACACGACGTCCGTGGTCTACTGCTCCATCACGAACAACCCAGGACGCACACATCAGCTGTAACTCTTGACTTTCTAGCCGCCAATGATGTTCAGCTTGTCACCTACCTACCATACTCAGACGCCTTAGGCCCCTGTGACTGGTTTTTGTTCCCTTCCTTTACGAGACAGTTGAAGGCAAAGCAGTTCCAGAACACCGAAGATGCCCGAGCATTCCCGAGGGCGTTAATTTTGACCTATCCCAGTCAACGTGTTGGTGTGTCATGGACATCTGGTTTAAGAGGATGGTACAATGTGTACACGCTGAGGAGGGATTCTTCCAAAAACTGGAGTAGACCCAGGTTGCAAACATAATGAGTGCCCCTCGTACTGGGACGGCAATGGTGCCAAGCTGTATTGGCTCTTGCCCTTCCCTTGGAAAACATCAATGACGTGGAATGGGGGACCTGCTGCAAGGGCTACATCAATGACGTGGAATGGGGGACCTGCTGCGAGGGCTACATTAATGACGTGGAATGGGGGACCTGCTGCGAGGGCTACAGTCTGTCTTCTATATATATATATATCCCCTCAGCCCTGGTCTGCGCCCTGGAGAGGCCACTCCAGCGTCGCATCACCGCGACGGCACAACACAAGAAGTGACAGATACCGGTTATAAGCCGCAATGGCCTAATGAATAAGACACTGGCCTCCCTAGCGGAAGGTCGTGGGTTCGACTCCCGACCGCGCCTTGTGGGTTAAGGGTGGAGACTTTTCCAATCCCCTAGGTCAAAATATGTGCACATGTGCAGACCTGCTAGTACTTTATCCCCCGTCGTGTGTACACGCAAGCACAAGACCAAGTGTGCACGCAAAACATCATGTAATCCATGTCAGAGTTCGGTTGGTTATAGAAACACGAAAATACCCAGCATGATTTCTCCGAAAGCGGCGTGGGGCTGCCTAAAAGGCGGGGTAAATATGGTCATACACGTACACACCCACTAGTTTGAAAAACACATGAATTGAGAAAGAAAATGGGGATATGGCGGAACTTATATTCGGACGATGAGCAATGCGCGTCATGGCTTATCGTGGCTTTTGTACTTTTCAGATTTAGCAGGAGGAGGGAGATATAAAAACAAAAAAGCGAAAGAAAAAAAGAAAAAAAAACACCACGTCAACGTAAGCTACAAGGAAGGGAAACAATGTCGTCTGATTAACGTTGCTAAACCGTATTGCATCAATTCCTCCCCCCCCCACCCCCCACCCCATCTCACCCAGTCCCCTCCCCCGTTTAACTCATCAAACAAATCCGCCAGTCCTCACACCCTAAACAATTAAGCCTTCGTAGCTGTTTTATAGATAATGATCGTGTCTTTGTCAATGAGAAGATGCACCTGGACAAATTTATACTTTTGTTGTTGTTCGTAGAAACATGTCCCCGCAAATCTATTGCGCTTGTTCAAATTACATTCAACACCAAATCATCCCTAACAGGGAAGTATCGTAAATCACGGTTTCTTTTGTAGGTTTGAAAATCAATGACAAAAAACATTACATTTGTTTTTACGTGAACTTTGGGCCCTAACTTTGCAACAAACCAAAAGTAAGGACAACCGTACCGAGTATGTATTGTTTAACAACAACAACAACAACAACAACAACAACAACAACAACAACAACAACAACAACAACAACAACAACTTATTTTTTCATAAAAATAGGGAAGTTGCTTTTGCTACGGACCGAATTCCTTTTGTTGACATGTTGACGTAACACCTACGTTTACGTGATTGTGGAGACGTAACACCTACGTTTACGTGATTGTGGAGGCGTAACAAGTTCGCCGAGCCTAAAAACACCCGATACAACTCTCATTTGACAGAAGTAGAATATTACGTGACCATGAAGCCATTCGTTCTCGATCAGTAGCCAGCGACATTTGTCGGGCACGTAACCAAGTTATGTCCTAAAACAGGTCTCGAAAATCCGCGCAGAGTTATCAACAAAGAATAACAGAGACATTACTGTTTGCGTGCATGGGGAAGCCAATCAAACCACGTCCACTGCAGAGAAACAAGAAAGGTTATAGGGACGCGTTCGTGAAACAAATTGTATTCGCCGAATATCAGGGGAGGTCGAAAAAACTGCTCACGCTCGGATTACAGAATTAAACACCCAAAATGTTGTGAACAATGAAGGTTCTACGATATTGCCGGGGGGGGGGGGGGGGGTGGTGGGGGGGGGGGAGGGGGTAGTGAGAGAGAGAGAGAGAGAGAGATAGAGAGAGATAGATAGATAGATAGATAGATAGATAGATAGATAGATAGATAGATAGATAGATAGACAGATAAATACATAGATAGAGAGAGACAGAGAGAGAGGGGAGCCAGAGACAGAGATAGAGAGAGACAGAACGAGAGTGAGAGAGAGGGGGGCAATCAATCAGGACTGTTAGCATGTGTCCACGTTAAATAATACTCATCTTCCAGACATAAACGGGAATACTTGAAGATTTGCACCGCTCATTGTGAGCTTGGAACGTATATTTACCGTTTAGAAACTTAAGCAAGTCGCGCAAGGCGAAAATTCAACATTTAGTCAAGTAGCTGTCGAACTCACAGAATGAAACTGAACGCAATGCAACGCAGCAAGACCGTATACTCGTGGCATCGTCGGTCCACCGCTCGCGGCATAGGCAGTGAAATTGACAAGAAGAGCGGTTCAGTAGTTGCGCTGAGAAGAATAGCACGCTTTTCTGAGCGTGTTTTTAATCCAAACATATCATATCAATATGTTTTTGGAATCAGAAACCGACAAGGAATAAGATGCAAGTGTTTTTAAATTGATTTCGACAATTTAATTTTGAAAATAATTTTTATATATTTAATTTTCAGAGCTTGTTTTTAATACAAATATAACATATTTATATGTTTTTGGAATCAGCAAATGATGGAGAATAAGATAAACGTAAATTTGGATCGTTTTATAAAAAAAATAATTTTTTTACAATTTTCAGATTTTTAATGACCAAAGTCATTAATTAATTTTTAAGCCACCACGCTGAAATGCAATACCGAAGTCCGGGCTTTGTCGAAGATTACTTGACCAAAATTTCAACCAATTTGGTTGAAAAATGAGGGCGTGACAGTGCCGCCTCAACTTTCACGAAAAGCCGGATATGACGTCATCAAAGACATTTATCAAAAAAATGAAAAAAACGTCTGGGGATATCATACCCAGGAACTCTCATGTCAAATTTCATAAAGATCGGTCCAGTAGTTTGGTCTGAATCGCTCTACACGCACGCACGCACACACACACACACACACACACACACACACATACACCACGACCCTCGTCTCGATTCCCCCCTCTATGTTAAAACATTTAGTCATAACTTGACTAAATGTAAAAAAACACACGTGTCTTTGGCGTGTTAGAATGAGCGCGCTCCTTTGGACTAAAAACTGACATTTTGTTTTGTCAATAAAAAATTTTTTCCAATTAACTATCATTTTTATTTTTGATTTCTACAAACTAACACAACTAAGTTTGCTTTACTTCCACGATTACATTTGACATTTGAACAACACTCAAAATCACAGTTATTCACGATCAGGGGCTGAAGGCTGAAGACTGTGTGCGAAAATGTGTGTAGCCAATCAAACACACGGTCTGCACGTTAACTACCCAAAATCAACAAACACGAATGGAAGGTAACTGGAACGTTTATTATTGACAAAACAAAACGCGTTGTTGTTTTGTGTGTGTGTTGTGTTTTGTGTGTGTGTTGTGTTTTGTGTGTGTGTTGTGTTTTGTGTGTGTGTTGTGTTTTGTGTGTGTGTTGTGTTTTGTGTGTGTGTTGTGTGTTGTGTGTGTGTTGTGTGTGTGTTGTGTTTGTCAATAGTACACGTTCCAATTACCTATCATTATTGTGTTTTTTATTCTGAATTTTGGAACGTTAGCAGTCTGTCTACCCAAAATATAAAGATCATCCGCTCTCGTGGACACTACTTGACCTCCATGTTGGCCTTGGACGCAATTAGCTCATGTGCGGACCTGCTCGTCGGATAATACCGCCTTGCTTAATTTACTTGGCTTGTTTCGTCCTACCCTAATACGCCAGAACAATGAGACACATTAACTCGTCGCAAAAGTGCATTGTGGGACTACAATCAGGAACGTCAATAAAACCTTAGGTTCTTTTTCCTTTACATATTTTTGATACTGCGACCACCAAGCCCTGACCACCCCCCATCCCCCACCCCCTCCCCCTGTGTGTTGTAATTGTCCAAGTGTGTTCTGTGTTATGATTTTGTCCCCTTGTCTATGTGATGTACTGTAATGTAAAGCATAGACACGTAAAAACTCCACAAAAAGAGAATAACTTTTTTTTTTTTTAACTGGTGTTTCAAATACACCACCTTAAAAATGAAACCTTATCCTTGAAAAATGAAACCTTATCCACACACACACACACACACACACACACACACACACACACACACACACACCACCAGCACCAGCACCACTATCACTAACACTCCCCCCCCCCCCCCCCAGCCCAAGAGAATGTGTGCATGTAAATGCGAAAAGAACGGTAACTTTAATTTTCAACATGAACATAAAATCAAACATGGACACGAGCCAACCAACCAACGCTACAAACAAACAAACAAACAAACAAACACGCAAACAAAACGGGGCTAGTGCAAATATGTTGACAGATTGGAAAAAAGGAAATTGACGCTAATTATCTGCTGTAACAAAAGAGACACAACACACCCAAGTACAATAATGTACAAGTGACTTATTAAAAACAAGAGGCGAAGCCTTCAAGGCTCACGTAAGAAATAGACAAACAGTAACACAAACTCAATCACTCCGTCACACACACACACACACACACACTGGGCGAAAAGTGGCGTTTTGTATCTTACAAAACTACTCAAAATCCCAACAAAACTTCAAGTTTCAATGGGTTTATCACATTTTGGTGTTCACGACAACGCCAGATTTTGATTGGATTTTGTTGAAGTTATCGCAGCGAAATTGCCTGGAATTTCAGCGCGTTTTGCGACGGTCAAAACATCATGTTAAACCATGTTACAGCATGTCTGTAACATGCAAAAATTCCAAGTTTTGATGGCATTAAAGCTTTGGTTTAACGCCAAGTAACATCATGTTATCGTAGACTTAACTTGCAAAACTGCTTGTTTTGGTGGTGTTACAGCTTGCTTGTAATGTGATTAACATCATGTTATCGTAGACTTAACTTGCAAAACTGCTTGTTTTGGTGGTGTTACAGCTTGCTTGTAATGTGATTAACATCATGTTATCGTAGACTTAACTTGCAAAACTGCTTGTTTTGGTGGTGTTACAGCTTGCTTGTAATGTGATTAACATCATGTTATTGCTGGTATAACATGCAAAACCCCATGTTATGTTGGTGTTAAAGCTTGCTCAAATGCCTATTAACTCCATGTTATGTTGGTGTTAAAGCTTGCTCAAATGCCTATTAACACCATTTAATGGTGTTAATAGGCATTTGAGCAAGCTGGCATTTTAGTTGGTGTAAGGCTTGATTATTAATGTAAAAAAACACCATGTTATGACGTTCACATAATTGTTTTCCACTGGATGGAATTTTGTGGAAAAGAAAGCATGTTGTTTGGGAATTGTGTGCGGGTTTCATGCTTGGATATTGCACTATGCTGACTTGTCACAGGTCAATTTACATTTAACAATATTAGTTTTAAAATGCATCATCCTTCACACATTATGTAAACATCTTTAACATTAACACTTTGGTTGTAAAATGATTGCACTTTATTCAAACAGGACAAAAACAAAAATGCTGATTCACAATGTACAATAGCAAAGGACTATTTTGAGTGGAGACAGTGTTCATCCACACTATAGATGCCCTGTGAAAACATTGGCCATAGATATATGTGAATTACTTCCCTTGGGTATGAACATTTATGAATGATTAAATGGGTGAAAGAAGGCCACACAAAATGAAAATCAGTAAATAACAAAATCACTTCCCTTGTGAGTAAGAACAGTCATACCATGTTCCAACTTTTTGCTAAAAATTCGCCCACAATGTGACCTTCAAAGTTAAAAAGGGGTAACTGAACTTCATGTTTGGATGTCATGGAGTCATGGAGTCCAACATGAAGAAATGTATAAGAACACAAGAATGTATGCATGACAAAGAACATATGTTTATTTTTGAATGTTTTATGTATGTTATTATTACGGACACAAAAGCTCAGCAATGCAATTTCTCTTTTAGAGATTAATAAAGTTATTTTATTGTATTGTATTGTATTGTATGTCAGTAAATTTTGAAAGCCCTAGATTCATAAACATCTGAAAACTGCTCAACGTCTTTGCATCACGGCACATTAATAAAAGTAAGAGTTAGTAAGACTGGCCTAACTGCTATGGTGAGGCAGTAATAACTCGTTGATGAAGAATTATTTGAATTCTGAATTTCGAACAAACAAATACAGTGTCCTTCCAAACACCCTTTTCAGGCCTCCAAGAATAAAAAAAATAAGCTGGTCTTAAAAAGGAGGAAATCTGCTTAATATCTAGGTAAATGTACAACAGGTTGTGAACAGAAAATCCAAAAATGTAAGGTCTGAAAAGCGGGGAAGTTTGAAAAGGGGGGAAGGGGGGGACCTAAAATGTGACGATCATAACAACCATAATTTATCTAACAAAGTTCATTCTGAAATCTTCTTCAGCGTTTGATTATGGAGAGACTAAATCCTCAGTTCAGATGTGGTCTTAACTCCTTGTCTCCCAGGTACACACAGTCACTATGTACATTGCATCTGTTATCATTCGGCACATATCCGCATCCTGCTTAGACTGTTAGCTTCAGTCGCTTCCTGTAACGTTGATCTAACGCCAGGATTCTAGCCTGTTGATACAGTTTCTACAATTCTGAGTGACCTGCTGCAGCACAGCTGGTCTCGGCTTAAAAAATCTTGGTCAACATAGATGGGGTACAAAGTGTTAAAATAAAGCGTCCTTCCAAAGTTGATGACAGGTCCCCAGAGTATTCACAAAATTATATGGTACTGGAACTGGAAGCCTTGCACGGCGACGAAAAAGATGTCCACGCCTACATGAAGAAGCATCCTTCACGGCTTCAGCGGAAACAGTCGGCTGGGGATGAGGACAGCACCTATGTAAAAAATATAGACAAGAACAAAAATATATGTCAATGGGAAAACAAAGAAACAAGTAGAGAAGGACCTCCCCACCTTTACACAGTGAAAATGAAAAACACATGTGAATGTACTTATGTTTTAAATCTCCCCCCCCCCCCCCCAATTAAGAGCAATTATCCAAGATATTTTTCAGTCCTCAAAGGAGAATTTCACTGTTCTCACGGAACCCTGAAGAAAACATAACTGCAAACATCCCTCAAATTCAATATTGCAAGCCACTATACATTCCTCGTAAAGGCACTTCATGCTCACGTGTGAAAACTAACATAAGTTTACAAGTGTGTATCTACTTATAATAATAATAATAATAACGGGCATTTATAAAGCGCCTTATCAGAAGTTCAAAGCGCGTGACAACAATACGTGTATAAAAAATTCATACAATCACTGTCAGATTCAAACAACACATCATGCACATCTCACATCCCCAGACTCTATGCTAAGGCCAAAAAAATAAGTCTGTTTACGGTATCCCGACCGACCCTATTTTTTTGCGCGACCCTAGACTTTTTTTTGGCATTTGGGGAAAGAAAAAAAAAATCAAAATTTTAAAACAAAGTTTGTTTTTTGGCAAAATAATTTGATGTTTTTTGGAGAAAAAAAAAAATCCCGACCTACCGACCCTATTTTTTGGGCCGATGTTACCGTAAACAGACTATTTTTTTGTTTGGCCTAAGGAACTATCCGTAATGTTGTTGGAACAAGTGAGTTTTCAAATTGGACTTAAAAGATGAAATGTATGGAGAGTGACGTAATAGAAAGGGGAGTGAATTCCATAACTGAGGGCCATGATATGAAAACGTGCGGAAGCCATGAGCCTTGCGTTTAAAGCAACCTTGACGGAGAAGTCGAGCATCAGCAGCAGCAGAAGAATGAAGGGTGCGAGAGGGAGTGTAGAGGGAGACCAGTTCCGAAAGATAGGCAGGTGCCGATTCAGAGATGATCTTGTAGCAGAAGCAGGCAGCTTTATACCTAATACGTTGAGACACAGGAAGCCAGTGAAGTTCTTTCATGAGAGGAGTGCTGCAGAGTGTTGTACTTTTTGCAAGGGTTGGAGAGTGGAGTCAGGGCAGCCTATGAGAAGGGATTTGCTGTAATCTAATCTACACAGAATGCAGGATGTAACGAGAGTTTTAGTGGCATCAACAGTCAGAAATGTTCTTGTGGAACCTATTCTTCTAGTTCTAATGTAGTACCTGTTTGTAGTGAACTCACCAGCAGGAGTATTGCATACATAATTACGCATTACTGAATTAAAGTAACTATTTTCAAAGCTTCTCGCTTACCTTGGAATAGTGTCAAGCAGCTTATGTTGTGTCTAGATCAGCAATCAGATCTTCACACTCAGCCTGCACTTGCTGAAAACTGGACATGCCTGTATCTCAATCAAGCTGTTGTTGCGGAGACAACGGAATCATGCTCAAGTCAGGTCCAACTGAAATAAAAGCATATTGTTAGCTGATAAATGATTTGATCAAGCAAAACCATGCGGTATTTTTTTAATAAAATATTTTGTATACCCCGCTAATGCAAAAATAATGTACTTATTTACTATTAGCATTAATTTTAGCTGGTCATTCAAACCAGAGCTTGTTCTAGAACTCCACAAGAACAACAATGGCAGTTGGCAATGGCACTGGCAGAATACAGATCAAAACAATATTAGTATTAGCCTCACCAAGGGTTGACTTCCCATCAAAATGAATGACGGACTGAATCAAACTTCAGAGACATTACAATTTTTCACAACGATTTTTTCAGCAAACAGCCATGTTTTAATACCTGTACAAATGTATCAGTGATATCACTATGAGTATGACAGTGTGGTAAGCTTACCGACGATTCGTTCAGTATAGTCTTTCTATGTAAGTAGTGGTCCAGTGAACGATACCTTCCGCCTGTGGTTCGAGACAGAGATTAAGTTGAAACTTAATTCGAGAAGCCAAACACTGACGAATACTTACGTATTTTGAGCAAAACCCACGCACGTCGACCACAAGTTGATGTCTGCTGGAGTACGTAATCATAACGTAGAGGACAACAGTTTCACTTGGCTGGCTTCGGTTATTCCCACCTGTATCTGTTCCTTGCTGTTCTCCAAGAGACACCATGGTGCAGCAAGCTGAAGGGTGTCCTGTCGTATTTCCTCGAAGTTGTTGTGGGCAACCAGGTCAGGAGCAGGAGGTGGGGGGCGACTGACCTGCAGCAGAATTCAAATCAATTAGTCAAGTCACTATGACATATCTTTATTGTTATCGCCACACGACGGGCGCTGTGGCGGGGTGGTAAGACGTCGGCCTCGTAATCGGAAGGTCGAGGGTTCGAATCCCGGCTGCGGCCGCCTGGTGGGTTAAGAGTGGAGATTTTTCCGATCTCCCAGGTCAACTTGTGTGCAGACCTGCTAGTGACTTATCCCCCTTCGTGTGTACAGTAGTCCCTTCCATTTCCGGCCCTTTCGTGGGCGTGAACCTACCCGGAGCGGCCAGCTTTCCCATGACTAATGAGTTTTCCTTCTATAATTGACTCTTAATGGCCGTTAACCTGTCTGACGCGGTCAACGGTCACTGATTTTTGCCCTAAGGTGCCCCTCTTACTCGACAGGAGCGGCCACTTAACGGCCACTTGTCACTTTCGCGGGCGAGCGCCTGTGGTGTGTGTGTGTGTGTGTGTGTGTGTGTGTGTTGTGTGCACAGACGGCACAGCACGAGCAGACGACATGAATACTTACGCATGCGCAAACTGTAAATACAGACATGCGCATACATGTACATTTACGGCAGTCACTTCCGGATCGATCACAGCTGATGTGAGTTTGAAACACTTGTTTATCTGACACTCAAATACATATAATAATCCAAACAACACACATAGAAACATACGAAACAATAGCTTAGCCAGGACGATCGAGTTAAACACGCAAATAATTAAGATGTATAAACGAAAGCAAAACTAACAGAGACAATGAATCGGCGGCTCGTGGATGATCGCTTTCTTTTCTTCATGAAAACTTGATCGTGTTTTTTTGGGTTTTTTGGAGGAGGAGGGGGCCTGTAATGAACGGCCACCTGATATTTGCGGTCACCTTTGCAATGACTAATGGGTGACCGGATATGGCAGGTACTACTGTACACGCAACCACAAGACCAAGTGCGCACGGAAAAGATCCTGTAATCCATGTCAGAGTTCGGTGGGTTATGGAAACACGAAAATACCCAGCATGCTTCCTCCGAAAGCGGCGTGTGGCTGCCTAAATGGCGGGGTAAAAACGGTCATACACGTAAAAACACGAGTGTACATGGGGGTTTCAGCCCACGAACGCAGAAGAAGAAGTTATCGCCACACCAACCCTAAATTTTTCCTACCATACTGTATTTGTTATCCGAGAGAGAAAAAATCCATGTTGCAGACTCAACTGGAAAAATTCCCTTCTCCATCATCTAGTGGACAGAGCTCACATGATTTCAAACAAATCTTTTTTTAAAGTCACATACTTTGTGCGACAGTGTTAGTTTACTATAACTGTAATTTATAAATAGCAAATTAAAAAATATCACTTATCAGATAATCAGCTAAATGCCTGGCAGATGACCCTCATTCAAAGTGAGTCGTGGCTAAACCATGAAACTAGAAAAACAGGTTATACCACAATATAAATCTCACACTGACAGCGGACAAAAACTGAGAAAACACCCAGTATACATACTGTACCGGTACTCACAAAAGAGTTACAAGTAGCATATTATCACTATCAGTATCACTAATAGCATACTATACTGGGCAAATAACAGCAATTTTTACTCACTGGGGGCTTCCTGGCTGGAGTCTTTGGTGTTTCTACTGACTTCTGTAGCACATGGTTGGTTGGCAGACTTCCTGGAATGAGTGCTCGCTTGCCTGTAGGCCCAGCAAAAAAACATGCAAAGAAAATGTTCAAAATGCTGAGTCGAAATTATAAGTTAAATTAACTAAACAGACCTATACATTTAGATCTATTGAAATAGAAACAAGAATTAGTAAAACACACTACTGCAAATCTGTCAAGAATGAACAAGACTGACTCAGTGACCGAGTAAAACAACAAAAGAAATCTAAGTTCTAACCCAGAAGTTTACTAGAATATATTCAAAAACACATTATCACAAGAACAAAGAGTGGTTTTTTCCCCATTACCTAATAATTATAGCTCAGAATTACGCCTTTGTCAATGTATGATTCAGAATACGATTGTGTTATTTTTTGTCTGCGAGCTGTAAAAGTACTAGTTACTACAAGTACTAAGCCTCATACTGATTGATTGATACTACTAGAGCTTCGTCACTTGAAGCATTACAAGCAAAACAACACAGCACAGACAATCAGATGAAAGCTTATTTTCGCTATATTACTAGTTTTTTTACGTACCGTATTTGAAGCATGTTTCTTTGAAATGTCGGGAACATCCTCGCATTCTTCGGGTTGAAAAGCTTGTCAGCACGGTTGATTTTGTGGAAGAGCAGCTCTCCATTCGGCATCCGCTTTTCCGTTTGGTATACCATGGAAAGTTATAAGCGTTGAAGATCTTAGTGAGCTCACGCTGCATCCAGGCATACAACAATTTGCACCGGGCATCTTGAAATCATGGTTCACTTCTCTGGCATCATCGAAAAATGGCGAAACGGAAGTGACTTTTTTCGGAATGCAGCTTTCTTCCGGTTGTCAGCACTTACCGCGAGCGCAGCGAGTTGGCGATTGATCCAGTCAATACACAACTATGCGCCGGCATAGACCACTGATCTAACAAGAAAAATGTTCATTCAAAATGAACAGCGTCGATGCAATGTCCACCAAAGATTTATTTTGGGAAGTGTTAAAGGTTAGGGTCAAAAGTTAATGAATTGCATGTTGTGCTGGATATATATAAATTGTTTATTTCAGTCAATGCTTGCCATAATTGATCAAACAGCCACAAGAAAAAAAAACTTTTTAATTAAAAAATAGAGCTTGTTTGAAACAGGTAGAAAGGAAGAGTTGATATTGCAATATCTGTACGTGGGAATGTGGTGAAAAAGAGTGCTAAAAGTAGTAAGTCAGTCTCAGATCCATTTCAAATATTTATTGCAGAAAAACAAAATACAAATTAAAAAAAAACACAGAACCATTACCAGGTGTCATAGGAATGTTTGAAAACAATAGTTTTAATTTTACACTGTAAATACAGGAATCAGAATTAAACACCTCAAACTGATTGGCACATGCATAATGAATCACCTGGAATTGCAACAGGGAGATACTGAAGTAATTGGAAACAAACATCTGAAATTGACAGAGAAACAATTGAAAATATAGTACCAGTTGACATGAGCGTACAATATTTTAATGGAAGTGCAATTTTAGCACGAAGCATCCCGGCAGGAGGATGCACTAACAATTACATAGTGCCACAAAATGTGTACGGACATTTCACAACAACCGTGCATTATTAGCACAGAACACATACATGGGGGCGCACAAAACATTATTGTGACAATAATTTACACGAAACATTTCACAGTACATTTTTATGCATGGTGCATCTACTACAGGAGGGTGCTCCAACAATGATGCATAGTGCCAACATTTAGCGCAAACTTTTGACAAAAGTGCATTATTACCACAAAGCGCATACAGCGATTATATAGTAGCAAGTTGCACTAAACATTTGAACAAAATGCATTTTGTTCAAATGTTAACAGCACAGCACCAAGTTTTGCATAAGTGCACAACAGCACTGACCATTTCACAAAAGTGCATATAACAGCTGTGACAATTTTACAAAAGTGCATTGACCATTTCAGGCAGATGGCTAACATGCAGATTTCGCTTTGTCTGTCTTTCTTTGAAAAGTAGGCATGTTCAAGATCGATGAAGTCATGAGCAATTGGGTTAGATGACAGAAAAGATTCAAAAACGTCAGATTCAGTTAGATGACAGAAAAGATTCAAAAACGTCAGATTCAGTGTTTTGGGCACTGTTGAACAGGAACATTCTCTCCTGTTCAACAAATGTGGGTTCAATTCAAAAGCAACATTGTCACAGATAGGCTAGTGTTACATTTCTGTAAGTTTCAAAAACATCTTCCATGTGTTGGTTACTGTTGAACAGAGGCATATTTTCCTGTTCAAAAAAGTCTGACACAAATTTTCGTAGTTGTGGGTTAAGGTTCGATCTATACCGTCATTCAAACGAGTCGTAGAACCGTCATTGTCACAGACAGTGTTACATTTCTGTTTTACA
Source organism: Littorina saxatilis (assembly GCF_037325665.1). Lineage (NCBI taxonomy): Eukaryota > Metazoa > Mollusca > Gastropoda > Littorinimorpha > Littorinidae > Littorina > Littorina saxatilis. The sequence goes on along the minus strand of NC_090256.1, from coordinate 12,391,266 downwards.
TTCAAACGAGTCGTAGAAGTAGTAGTACATTTGCGTTTGGTTGTTTTTATATTTAGTCAAGTTTTGACTAAATATTTTAACATCGAGGGGGAATCGAAACGAGGGTCGTGGTGTATGTGCGTGCGTGTATGTGTGTGTGCGTGTGTGTGTGTGTGTGTGTGTGTGTAGAGCGATTCAGACTAAACTACTGGACCGATCTTTATGAAATTTGACATGAGAGTTTCTGAATATGAAATCCCCGAACGTTTTTTTCATTTTTTTGATAAATGTCTTTGATGACGTCATATCCGGCTTTTCGTGAAAGTTGAGGCGGCACTGTCACGCCCTCATTTTTCAACCAAATTGGTTGAAATTTTGGTCAAGTACTCTTCGACGAAGCCCGGGGTTCGGTATTGCATTTCAGCTTGGTGGCTTAAAAATTAATTAATGACTTTGGTCATTAAAAATCTGAAAATTGTAAAAAAAAAAAAAATTTATAAAACGATCCAAATTTACGTTTATCTTATTCTCCATCATTTGCTGATTCCAAAAACATATAAATATGTTATATTCGGATTAAAAACAAGCTCTGAAAATTAAATATATAAAAATTATTATCAAAATTTTTTTTTCGAAATCAATTTAAAAACACTTTCATCTTATTCCTTGTCGGTTCCTGATTCCAAAAATATATAGATATGATATGTTTGGATTAAAAACACGCTCAGAAAGTTAAAACGAAGAGAGGTACAGAAAAGCGTGCTATCCTTCTCAGCGCAACGAATACCCCGCTCTTCTTGTCAATTCCACGTGCACTGCCTTTGCCACGGGCGGTGGAGTGACGATGCTACGAGTATACGGTCTTGCTGCGTTGCGTTGTGTTCACTTTCATTCTGTGAGTTCGACAGCTACTTGACTAAATATTGTATTTTCGCCTTACGCGACTTGTTTCTTTTAGATTCCTGTCACTCATACCAGCAGTATTGATTGAGGTACATAAATCTGTTGATGTACAGGGATGACTTGTTTGTAATGAATCCTTGTTTCCTCCACATTGAGTTTGCATTGCAGTTGGACAGAAATGAACAGGTGTTAATTGATAAACACATTGATAATGGCTTTTGAGAAAATCAATCAATTCTGCAAAGGAATTAACTTGATGACATCAAAACTGCAGCGCCATTTGAAGAATGGTTACCATTTCTGTTTCTTTGATGGGAATCAAACAAATAAAAACTTTGACTATCCAAGTTACCATGAATGCTCATTTTCTTTCCAAGCACCTAGCCAATGGAACACACTACCTCTCCCCCTCCGTCAACAACAGTCCCTCGAATCATTCAAATCTGCACTCAAGACATTCCTTTTTTCCAAATAATCCATGCATTCTACACTGCCCACCCCATCCCACCCTGAATAACTGTACATATTTTAATGGTTGATGGTGTGTGTGTGTGCTAGTGACTTTAAGTCTCCGTGTGTGTGAATGAGTGTATGTGCGCCTTGAGTCGCCTGTTGGTGAGATATGTGCGCGTTATAAATATTCGTATTATTATTATTATTAGTTGACCGTCCTGAAAAGTAGCAAGGATATAATTTGAGACGATAAACGCCTGATGCAATACATCCTCAAGGTCAGTCAACTCAAAACCTTCATCATTCGCAACATCAGTAGGCAACACAGCGGGATTCGTATGTCCAGAAATCATGTCGAAAAAATATTCCATTTTAAAAGCATGTCCAACCACAGTTGTTGGCAAGTGTTCGTGTCCGAGGTAGCCTTCAGTGTGTGTATATGTATTCATGTGACAGAGAGCGTGACCTCATTCTTCAATCCTCTCTCTCTCTTCTTTCTCATTCGAACGCACACACGCAAGAACGTAGCCTACGCACGCATGCACGCGCGCACACACACACACACACACACCCCGCTGACGCACAAACCACGCACTCACACACTGACTGTCGGCAAGCATCTCTTTTTGTTACATTTAGTCAAGTTTTGACTAAATGTTTTAACGTAGAGGGGGGAATCGAGACGAGGGTCGTGGTGTATGTGCGTGTGTGTGTGTGTGTGTGTGTGTGTGTGTCTGTCTGTGTGTGTGTGTGTGATTCAGACTAAACTACTGGACCGATCTTTATGAAATTTGACATGAGAGTTCCTGGGTATGATATCCCCATACTTTATTCATTTTTTTGAAAATGTCTTTGATGACGTCATATCCGGCTTTTCGTGAAAGTTGAGGCGGCACTGTCACGCCCTCATTTTTCAACCAAATTGGTTGAAATTTTGATCAAGTAATGTTCGACGAAGCCCGGACTTCGGTATTGCATTTCAGCTTGGTGGCTTAAAAATTAATTAATGACTTTGGTCATTAAAAATCTGAAAATTGTAAAAAAAAAAAATTTTTTTAAAAACGATCCAAATTTACATTCATCTTATTCTCCATCATTTGCTGATTCCAAAAACATATAAATATGTTATATTTGGATTAAAAACAAGCTCTGAAAATTAAATATATAAAAATTAATATGAAAATTACATTTTCGAAATCAATTTAAAAACACTTTCATCTTATTCCTTGTCGGTTCCTGATTCCAAAAACATATAGATATGATATGTTTGGATTAAAAACACGCTCAGAAAGTTAAAACAAAGAGAGGTACAGAAAAGCGTGCGCTATCCTTCTGAGCGCAACTGCTACCCCGCTCTTCTTGTCAATTTCACTGTCTTTGCCGTGAGCGGGTGACTGACGATGCTACGAGAATGCGGTCTTGCTGCGTTGCATTGCGTTCAGTTTCATTCTGTGAGTTCGACAGCTACTTGAGCTAATTAATGTTGTATTTTCGCCTTACGCGACTTGTTTTCTTTACCTTTGTTTATTGTGTTTTCGATATTTGTGTTTATTTTTTGCTTGACTTATCTGTTTTATTTTAATGTTTGCTATCCACATCGTGTGATAAATGTTTCTTCTCAGTCTCTGAGTCAGTTTAGTTTCTGCACGCCGCTTTGGTACTCCTTGTTTTTTTAACTGGTGTATTGTGCGCGATTTGCGGATTTATTTTTACATTTAGTCAAGTTTTGACTAAATGTTTTAACGTAGAGGGGGAATCGAGACGAGGGTCGTGGTGTATGTGCGTGCGTGCGTGTGTGTGTGTGTGTGTGTGTGTGTGTGTGTGTGTGTGTGTGTGTGTGTGTGTGTGTGTGTGTCTGTCTCTGTGTGTGTGTAGAGTGATTCAGATTAAACTACTGGACCGATCTTTATGAAATTTGACATGAGAGTTCCTGGGTATTTAAATCCCCATACGTTTTCTTTCATTTTTTTGATAAATGTCTTTTATGACGTCATATCCGGCTTTTCGTGAAAGTTGAGGCGGCACTGTCACGCTCTCATTTTTCAACCAAATTGGTTGAAATTTTGGTCAAGTAATCTTCGACGAAGCCCGGACTTCGGTATTGCATTTCAGCTTGGTGGCTTAAAAATTGATTAATGACTTTGGTCATTAAAAATCTGAAAATTGTAAAAAAAAAAAAAAATTTATAAAACGATCCAAATTTACGTTCATGTTATTTTCCATCATTTTCTGATTCCAAAAACATATAAATATGTTATATTTGGATTAAAATCAAGCTCTGAAAATTAAATATATAAAAATTATTATCAAAATTAAATTGTCGAAATCAATTTAAAAAACACTTTCATCTT
>NC_090256.1:12221075-12387380 GCF_037325665.1 Littorina saxatilis | reverse complement strand
TCTGCCCTCCCCCACCTTCATATCTGCGTACAAAGTGAAGTGTCTGGGTGTATTTGCGTGTGCGTATGGCAATGGCTGTGTGTGTGTGTGTGTGTGTGTGTGTGTGTGTGTGTATGTGTGTGTGTGTGTGTGCGTGCTTGTTTGTGTTTATGTGTGTATCACTGTTGGTTTATGTTAATGTGTGTGAGTGAGTGAGTGCGCGCGTGTGTATGTGTGTATGTAAACATATATGTGTGTGTGTGTGTGTTTGTGTGTGTGTGTGTGTGTGTGTATGTGTGTGTGTTTGTTTGTGTGTGTGTGTGCGTGTGTGTGTGTGTGTGTATACGCGCGCGTGTGTGCGGAAGGGCGAGGGGGGCGAGAGAGAGACAGATAGAGAGATCGAGAAAGGGAAAGAAAGGGAGGAAGAGACAGACAGACGAACAGAGAGAGAAAGAGAGAGAGAAAGAGAGAGAGAGAAAGAGAGAGAGAGACAGAGAGAGAGAGAGAGAGAGAGAGAGAGAAAGAGAGAGAGAGAGAGAGAAAGAGAGACAGGTAGAGAGATCGTGAAAGAAAAAGAAAGGGGGGGAGACAGACAGACGAACAGAGAGAGAAAGAGAAAGACAGAGACACGGAGAGAGAGAGAGAGAGAGAGAGAGAGAGAGAGAGAGAGAGAGAGAGAGAGAGAGAGAGAGAGAGAGAGAGAGAGAGAGAGAGAGCCCGCGCACACGGGCTTTTTACTCCTAAACATTCACCTTTATTGAATGAAATGAAGACCACAACGCTTTTCCACGGACTCGACAAGAAATCTAACTGTCAAATCTGACCACCAAAAAAAAGAAAAGGAAAGGCCCTGCTTCTCCACGTGGGGTACGAAACTCAAACACACACAGATATCCTGAGAGCCACTGCATACCGTCACCCCTAAAATGTACTCATGGACTGAGCTGTAAGCGATTGGACTCGTCTACTTTTGTCAGTGCGGGTAGGGAGGGCTGTTCCAAGTACAAAGCGACTGTTCGGATGATCGCCCCCAATATACATGCATTGACTCGGCTGTCAGCGAAGAGATGGGTCCATTTACTTGAAAATAGGTAGAGAGGGTAGAATTGAGTTCGCCGCGAACAGTTCGCCGCGAACATAGCGTTTCCTACAACATGAAAACTGTTTGTCTCTTCGCGAACAGTTCGAAACGCTCTATGCAACGCACCTCACATCTCACGGGCGTGCTGTCTTCCGACGTACCAAAAACGTCGAGCTGCTATATATAGCTCACGCTTTGGCAGGGACACAACTCCGTCAATGCAGAGCAATTGCCTGTCACAAGGGCGACTACTGCGTCACCCTGTCACATGACCTTGACATGTCCGTTGACTATTGCGGAGCCTGCGATACCTTCGTAACATCAGCCGCTGTCGTCTAGCATCCCTTGCAAACTTTAATATTTTGTTTTTGTTTTTTTGCGATTCATAATATTGCCACTGTTGCGGGAGCCTGCGATGTCTTCAAAACATCGCCTGTGTAAATGAGTTAAATGATTTTACTAATTATAACGTTAACATATTTTGTAATTGTTGCAGGAGCCTTCGATGCCTTTGTAACATAGTCTTCTGTAGTCTGGTTTTGATTCTTTGTTTAAATGATTATACTAGTTTTAACTTTGACATACTTTGTTCATGTTGCAGGAGCCTGCGATGCCTTCGAAACATCATCCACTGTCACCTGATCGTCTCCTTCATCCTGAAGAACATCATGTACTTCCTCATGCACAGCATGCTCGAGCACATCCACAGGTCACAGCATGAGGTAACATTCTCACCATGCTTCAATTAAACTAGGCAGAAAGCGTCTGGGTGGGTGTCTTTGTCTAGAGGTTGTTTATCTTCAGACGGGCGCTGTGGCGGGGTGGTAAGACGTCAGCCTCTTAATCGGAAGGTCGAGGGTTCGAATCCCGGCCGCGGCCGCCTGGTGGGTTAAGTGTGGAGATTGTTCCGATCTCCCAGGTCAACTTATGTGCAGACCTGCTAGTGGCTTATCCCCCTTCGTGTGTACACGCAAGCACAAGACCAAGTGCGCACGGAAAAGATCTTGTAATCCATGTCAGAGTTCGGTGGGTTATAGAAACACGAAAATACCCAGCATGCTTCCTCCGAAAGCGGCGTATGGCTGCCTAAATGGCGGGGTAAAACGGTCATACACGTAAAATTCCACTCGTGGGTGTCTAAGCCTATAAATGAAGAAGAAGAAGAAGAAGAAGTTTATTTTCAAATCAATGATTGTGCTAGAAAGGCCTTTCGTTCCCTTATGATATGCAACAAACAGCTTGACTTGTTATGGAACGGCACATTGAGATATCCCCAAATGTGTGTAGGGAATGTAGTAACAACAATAGGGCCACATTTGAATCACTGCTTCGTGAACTGCTGTTATGCTTTATTGGCTTTGTGCTAAGGCCAACAACAAAAAATAGTCTCTTTACGGTATTCCGACCGACCCTATTTTTTCGCGCGACCCCAGACTTTCTTTTGGTATTTGGGAAAAAAAAGTCTTTGTTTTTTGGCAAAATAACTGAAAAATATGGGGTTTTTTGGGGAAAAAAAAATCCCGACCTACCGACCCTATTTTTTTGTGCCTATGTTACCGTAAACAGCCTTTTTGTGTTGTTTCTTTTTTTTTTGGGGGGGGGCCTTACACATAACACCAGTTACTGAGGGTTTTTGAATCATCTGAGACAATGCTTTTGATCTCCCGTGAAATATCTAATTGAGTTCGAAATGTCTTGGTGAGTCTTTGTAGAATTGATGGAAAATTGAACAATTTGGCGAGCTTAAAAGACACAAAATAATAATAAAAAGTTGCACGTTATGCTAAAATAGCATGCAACATTGTTTACTGGCACTGGTGTGAATGTCGATTTCAAAACAAGGAAAAGTATTAACGGATGGACTCTTGTCATGAAGGGAACCGCAAATGTCAGTCAGTGTCCTCGACTCACTGCGTGACCAAGTTTTACTTCTGGCGTTTCTACCAGTGAGTTTTAAGTCATTTACGTGGAATATACATGCAATTTCGAGTTACTATTTCTTACGTTTAGTGTGTAAAGAGATTCAAGAATTTTTATTTTTAGAAGTCTTTTAGGTTTGTCTCTTACAGCTTTTTACATGAATCAATGTGTGTGTGCACGATACCGTTACAGTTTGATGGCAATGCGTGGAGCACTTATAAAAATTGAAATGTACCCGTTTCTTTGTATTACACAAAATCAAAGTTTGAAGGTTTTAGTCTGTTGGATTTAAACCACAAATAAATAATGATAATTATTGCTTATATAGTGCGAACAATGTCGAAAACAAGGACTTAGTCTGTGCTCTCTGAGCTTGACAGTAACAGCTAAGGAAACGCACTAAAATAATAACACAATAGCACCTAATTTACAGCATAATAGCTTCCAAATGTATACAACAACACCTTAGCATTAGAGCATGGTGCCATCAACACACATAGTTATGTTCTGAGAAAAGAATGTTCCCACGGGCATAAAAACAGCCACAAACAGAGCTTAAAAAGTAATTATAACACCATATACGACATAATCAGAACACCTTTTTCATTAGCGGCCCAGTGTGACCGAGTTGGCTGAGAACGTCGGTAAGGTTATAAATCAAACTCATCTGTAACGTCATATTGTTTCTTAAGCCTCCAGCATGCTTTTAAGTGTTTTGTAGGGGGACAATAGCAGCAAAATATAAGACCCTGCATTATTTACAAGTCTGTCAACTGAAGTGAAAGGAAAATATTGATTTCCAACTGGATTCGATGACTCTGGTCGTCTGTCCTTGTCGCCGACTGTCAGCAGTTTTGATCTCTCTCTCTCTCTCTCTCTCTCTCTCTCTCTCTCTCTCTCTCTCTCTCTCTCTCTCTCTCTCTCTCTCTCTCTCTCTCTCTCTCTCTCTCTCTCTCTCTCTCTCTCTCTCTCTCTCTCTCTCTCTCTCTCTGTTTCTTGCACTGTACCCTTTCAACCACTTGCATTTGTTTGTAGTATTTGTTTGTTTGGAGTTCTTGATCGTCAAATGACAAACATGCTCTCAACCATGCTTTGCATTTTAGGAGTCCATTTACGGTATTGTGCTTTTTTCCCGTTTATTTATGTATGTGCCGTTTTCGTGGTTTTTGTTTTCTTCTAGTGGTTTCCTTTTTCTCGTTCTGTTTTGGTTGTTGGTGTATTTTGGTGTATTTTTGTGTGTGTGTGTGTGTGGGGAGGGGCATATAAGTATCAATAATAATAATAATGCAAACTTTTATAGCGCTATTCTAGAAAAATGTCTACTCTTAGCGCTTTACAATACATACATCGACCAAGCATACTATACACGCACAGGCAAAGAAACCGACCAAACATAACCAACAAACTATACACGCACAGACAAAGATAACGACCAAACATAACCAAACATACTATGACCAAACATAACCAACATACTATACGCGCGCAGGCAAAGAGAACAATCAGCACATGTAATAATTACTGACAACTAATAATGCAGGCATACAATGACAATCCAATACACAGCCTAAGCACAAGAACCACAATAGGCTTCTATATAAAAATGTGTCAACGATACTATTTACACACACACAAACAGTGCTGACACAAAGCGCAGAAAATATATATACACGTTATTTTAGGCACTAGGTAGGGGGTGAGGTGGGGCGGGATGGGGTGGGTGGGGAGATGCTGGAGGGGAAATCACTTGCGCTGAAAGAGGTGTGTTTTGAGATTTGTCTTGAATGTAGTGAGAGAATCTGTGTGTCTGAGAGGCAGAGGTAATCTATTCCAGGTCACAGGGGCTTGATAGGCGAAGGACCTCTCGCCACATGTCTTTGTTTGCACTGTGGGGAGTCGGAAGAGTCGAGTGTCGGCGGCGGAGCGAAGCTGACGAGAGGGGGTGTAGAGATTGAGGAGTTCTGACAAGTATTCTGGGGCAGAACCAGATACGACGGCAAAAGAAAGAGAGGAGAGTTTGTATTCGATCCTTTTAGTGATTGGCAGCCAGTGTAGAGAGTGAAGAAGGGGTGTGGCGTGTTCATACTTGGAAGATTTGAAGACCAGGCGAGCAGCGTTATTTTGGATCCTTTGAAGTCTATCTAAAAGGTACTTAGGGAGGCCGGCGAGAAGAGAATTGCAATAATCTATCTTTGAGAGGACTAAAGAACACACTAACGTTTTGGTTGCATCAGCGGTGAGGTAGTGACTGACTGAACTAATCTTGCGCAGTGTGGAAATTGAAGAGGTTATCTCTTTTGTTTTTTGTTCACGCGCGCCTTGAATTAAATTTCAGTTTCTCAATTTCATTGAACCTTTATGGCAGGGTGTATGTATGGGTTACATCTCTGCTCGATCATCAGTATTTTATCCATGTCGAGACAGTATTATAAGGATATGAAAGTCTGCACTTTCATATCGTTACGTAAATATAAAGCGTAAGAGCGATGTAACTTACCTATATACGTATGTGTTTACACGAGAGGCGGAGTGAAGGCGCATGCATTTGTGCGTTCATTATGACACTTTGTGCCAACATTGTCACTGTGAACAATTATTTTTCGAACAGTGTCACATAGCCCTGAATGGTATTTCCCCTGACAATGGTTCCGTTATCGAGCGCCCGCAAACACTCGCGATCGCCACGCCAAAACTATGCTTTGGCTATACAAATGTAACGCCCTTTAACGTTACAAAGCGTTTTGCTCAGGCAACGCAAAATGTGCTATGGTTAGCTAGCTTTTGCTTTGTTTCAGTGGCTGTGTAAGATCAAGGTGACCATCTTCAGCTACCTGAACTGTACCAACTTCTTCTGGATGTTCGTGGAGGGCATGTACCTCTTCGCCATGGTGGTCTGGGCCTTCTCTGCCGGCAAGATCAAACACTGGCACTACATCATCGTGGGCTGGAGTGAGTGTCTCAGTCATTTTACTTGTACACATTAGCTGTTTTAGTCATGTTACATGTAGTTATTACCTGTTTTAGTCATTGTACTTGCACACATTAGATGTTTTAGTCATGTTACCTGAAGATATTACCTGTTTTAGTCATTCTACTTGTAAACACTAGCTGTTTTTAGTCATCTTACTTGTAAATACTACCTGTTTTAGTCATCTTACTTGTAAATACTACCTGTTTTAGTCCTTTAGGACTTGTAGGTCTACACTAGCTCTTTAAGTCTGGGCCTTCTCTGCCGGCAAGATCAAACACTGGCACTACCTCATCGTGGGCTGGAGTGAGTGTCTCAGTCATTTTACTTCAGACATAGACATAGAACACTTTATTATCTCAACGAGGAGAAACTCATGTATGGTGTATACAGCATTACAATAAACAACATAAAACGTAAGAACATAAATAGAATATCGAGGCGCAAATAGTCCACTCATAATAGTCAAGATTAGGACGACAATATCAAAACAAATCTCTCTGTCTCTGTCTCTGTCTCTGTCTCTCTCTCTCTCTCGCTCCATTCATATAACATTACGTCACAAGCAGACGCGCGGGCTTGTACACATTAGCTGTTTTAGTCAATCTACTTGTAAACACTAGCTGTTTTTAGTCATCTTACTTGTACATACTACCTGTTTTAGTCCTATATGACTTGTAGACACTAGCTCTTTAAGTCTGGGACTTTTTTGCCGGCAAGATCAAACACTGGCACTACATCATCGTGGGCTGAAGTGAGTGTCTTAGTCATTTTACTTGTACACATTAGCTGTTATAGTCTTGTTCAGACCCATTCTGCTTCATACTCATTATGTAACATGCCTATAAAGTGTGTCTTTGGACCTGATTCTCGGCGTTGACCCGACTCCAGCATCATACTACCCATACCTTTAAACTTTAAACTTGACTCTGGCACACAGAAAGAACGCTTGCGAAACGCACCACAGTTTGCATTCTGTCCACTTTCTTCTCTCACTGGCTTCAATCGCACACTCCAAAGAGAGGGAGTGGGATCTATGGGCTTCTTTTTTGTTGTTGCTTGGTTACACGCTGGGCACAAAATTGCGGACACCTTAGGACTGCGGTTGGACTGCATGGGTGAAATGCGGAAGCTGCCTTAAATTGGATCGAAATTTGAAAGAAAAAACGTTTCGCACTTCGTCTTCTTCTTTCTTCTCCCGCCTGGTCCCTTGCACCGCGCGCCACTGTTACGACTTTTTGCTGCATTTTTTTTAGTCTTTTGTTCATATGATCAGAAGCAGGTGGAATCTCATGTTAACACGTCCGGGTCACGTGGTACGTGATTCAGGTTTGTTTCTGACCGTGAATGTTCACCACTCGGATAGTGAAAACAACTGGCTTCTGGTTGTTAGGTTTCACTTTTGGTCAGAAACTCAAAGATAAATATAATTAGACATGTAAATATATATATGTTACAGTAAATTCTCGAAACTAGGAAATTTGCGAAATCCCTGAACATTTCAGTAAATTTGTGAATTTCCTGTTTCACTCAGGGATTTCACAAATGTCCTAACATTTCTAGGAAATTTGCGAATTTCCTGAAATGAGCATGCCATTTTTTTACAAATTTACTAAACAGTGAAAAACGTTTCAGTAAATTTGTGAAATTCTTTAAAAAAAAGAGTCCGTTTTCTTTATTTTACATTGTGATTTTGATAGATTTACTGTTAGAAGAAAAAACAAGAACAATTTGTTTTTTATAACAGTATAAGAGACATACAGAGAAAAGGAGAGAGAGAGAGAGAGAGAGAGAGAGAGAGAGAGAGAGAGAGAGAGAGAGAGAGAGAGAGAGAGAGAGAGAGAGAGAGAGAGAGAGAGATGAGTGTCATAATGTACCTTGTAATGTACTCCTTTAGATTTTATGTTAACAATTCTATGAAACATGACAGTATAGTAGAGACATGTGAGTGTCACAATGTACCTTTTAATGTACTCGTTCAGATTTTATGTTAAACATTTTTAGGAAACATGACAGTATAAGAGAGAGAGAGAGAAGAGAGAGAGAGAGAGAGAGAGAGAGAGAGAGAGAGAGAGAGAGAGAGAGAGAGAGAGAGAGAGAGAGAGAGAGAGAGAGAGAGAGAGAGAGAGAGAGAGAGAAATATGAGGGTTTAACTTGCATTAATATACTGAGCAACAAAAGAAACGCGAATTTTCTTCAGAAAAACGTTTAATCACAATTTGAAAATGTCATTTCTCATAAACGTTACTTCGAAACAAATCAAAATCACGGTGGAATGTTCTTCAAACACTGTTCTTAGCTATGGCATAGTCTTTCGATGCCATGGGCAAAGGAAGCCTCGACAGATTGTCAGTACGGTGTGTGACCCCCATGGACGTTGATGACGGCCTGGCAGCGGCGCCTCATGGAGTGGATGAGTCGGTTGATGGCGTCTCTCGGGATGTTGCATCAGGCATGGATAAGGTCTTGACGCAGTTTTGCGGCAGTTCTTGGTCCTGGGCGTAACTGGCTGAGCTCTCTTTGAAGTTGGTCACAGAAATGTTCAATGGGATTCAGATCTGGGCTGAGGGCGGGCCAGGCCATGATGTCGATGTTATTGTGCTGCAGGAAGGCCTGGGTGACCCTGGCTGTGTGCGGGCGAGCGTTATCTTGCTGCAGAACACAGTTTCTGTGGACCTGGAAAAAGGGCACAACATGAGGCTGTAGGATCTGGTCAATATAACGCTGTGCTGTGATGCCGTTTCCCCGACTAGGACCAAGATTGTTGAAAAACACAGGTCCCAGGGATTGGTTGAGGCCGATTCCACCCCAGACCATGACGTTTGGTCCACCCTGGGCATTGTGTTCCATGACGCAGTCATCAGCATAGCGTTCACCTCTTCTTCGTCACACTCTGACACGTCTATCAACATGACTGATACAGTAACGGCTCTCATCGGTGAACAGAATTTGTCGCCATTGTCTCCAGTTCCAGGTGATGTGATCCTGGGCCCGCTGCTGGTGCGCCATGCGATGTCTTTGAGTGAGGACTGGTGCTCTAGCTGGACGGCAGTTTTGGAGGTCTCGCTCAGCAAGTCTTCGGCGTACTGTGTGGCCACTGATGAGTCTCTGGTTGTTCCCGACGGTGTTCCTGGCTGTTTCATTGGCTGTATGGAATCGGTTTCTTAAATGATGACGCACGATCTGGCGATCTTGTCTCTGTGTGGTAACGCGAGGTCTTCCACTTCGTTGTGTATCAGCAGTGCTTCCAGTGTTGACAAAACGTTCCTGAAGGCGATATACTGTTGACAGATGCACATTGAAAGCGACTGCTACCGCTTCGGGGCCATCACCAGCCGATAATCGACCCACTGCCCTCTCGCGTTGTTCTGATGTCAATCTTGGCATCTTGACTCTGTCAAAAGTGAGACTGGCAGTAAGCGTGCCATGGTATCTTTTTATTGCTAATGCATCAGTGAACACATCTCACACATGAGGTTTCTCCTACTCCGCTTGCACGTGCTGTAAGCGCGCATCATGTGTTTCACGTGGAAACTGCTTGTCCCGTGCGTTGAGACAGCAGCAATGGGAAAATATTTACACAACAGCTTTGTTACACATGACTGCATAGGGCATCTATATCCCGAAAATTGTCACTCTTAGATTAACTGCGTTTTTAAAAATCAAAATATCGAAAAATAATTCGCGTTTCTTTTGTTGCTCGGTATATAAGGAAACCAGTATCATTAAATGGTTTACAAGCAACCAACAAAGCACTTGTTTCCCTTCAAATATGTTTCAGTAAATGTGCGAATTTCCTGCCCCTTGAAATCAGGAAATTCGCAAATTTCCTAGAAGTTTTAGGAAATTTGTGAAATCCCTGAGTGAAACAGGAAATTCACAAGTTTACTGACATTTTCAGGGATTAGCTGTCAAAAAAGGAAAACAAAATATCCGAATGACTGTGCTAAAAAAATCTATCTGACCAATAAAGTCGGAAAAGTCAAAGTAAAATCAAGGCAACGTTGGATTTGTCATAATCATAGTTTGACAGTTAAGTGTCACGGTCGTCATGCTGTAACTAGTTATGTCACAAAAACGAACAAGTGCAGTAAAACCCAGCCCTCTGTTGAAGTATTGCTTCTGACAGCATCTACAAATATTGCTGCCAAGTTTCTGACACGAGCGGTGGATGGAACAGAAATCTGGAACCGACGCGATGAAAATGACAATGTTTCTATCAGACTGTCTTTGTTCACACACACACACACACACACACACACACACACACACACACACACACACACACACACCACCCACACACACCCACACACACACACACACACACACTCACACACACACACACACAAATAACTTTGACATGTTATCGAATGTTTATGACGTTAGACTCTTTAAACGTCACATGCCTATAATTATAGTCTCTGATGACGTCCAAGTCCTGTTGACCTTCGTCACTTTCAAGATCACGACAGTGTCAAGTTCAGGTGAATACAAAAAGGAAAATAATCAGTTGCTACACAAAATTCGGAGCTAGACTGTTGAAAGTTTTTGCACTAATTACCTTTACCTCTGTGAGACACCCAATTTCTACATCAAAAACGAAATTCTAAAACCAAAAATTTGAAACTTTTCCGGACACCCACGTGAGCAAAGCATCGTAGAAAGAGCTGTATAAGAACGTCATTTCTACGGATGTGTCGCTAGTGGGGGCCCGGGTAGCTCAGGTGGTAGAGCACTGGACTTGTGATCGAGAGGTCGCTGGTTCGAATCCGGGCCGGGACGGACACGGGTCAACTTTATGTGCAGACCCAGAGACGGTATCCATCTCCCACCCTCGTGTCACCACAATGGCACGTTAAAGATCTTGGTCATTCTACCATAAGTGCAGATGGCTGATACCACCTAAACACGCAAACATCAAAAGCCGTGAGGGCGTAAAAACTCGAATCGTATAAACCAATTCATGTCCAATATAGGCAATTAAGACCTGACGGACAATAAGCCCCTTAAAACTCAATCCAAAAAGTTGTTAAACAAATCACAAAAGATGAATAATTAGAACACAAAAATGTCTGATCTGTTACGCCACAAAGTAGGAGGAGAAAAAGGGAGAGGAAAAAGAGGAAACAGCAAAACAATTTGAATTGCTGTTATTATAGTGAAGAAAAGAACAAGATAGAGAAGAAGAAAACAAGTCGCGTAAGGCGAAAATGCAACATTTAGTCAAGCTCAGTCGAACTCACAGAATGAAACTGAACGCATTGCATTTTTTCCGCAAGACCGTACAATCGTAGCATCGTCTGTCCACCGCTCGTGGCAAAGGCAGTGAAATTAACAATCCAGAAAAGCGCGGTAGCGGTTCCGCTGAGGAGGATAGCACGCTTTTCTATATCTCTATTCTTTTTAACTCTCTGAACGTGTTTTTAATCCAAACATATCTCTATATGTTTTGGGAATCAGGAACGGACAAGGAATAAGATGAAATTGTTTTCAAATCGATTTCGGAAATTTAATTTTAATCATAATTTTTATATTTTTAATTTTCAGAGCTTGTTTTTAATCCGAATATAACATATTTATATGTTTTTGGAATCAGAAAATGATGAAGAATACGATTAACGTAATTTTGGATCGTTTTATAAAATATTAATTTTAATTACAATTTTCAGATTTGTAATGACCAAAGTCATTAATTAATTTTTAAGCCTCCAAGCTGAAATGCAATACCAAAGTCCGGCCTTCGTCGAAGATTGCTTGGCCAAAATTCCAATCAATTTCATTGAAAAATGAGGGTGTGACAGTGCCGCCTCAACTTTTACAAAATGCAGAATATGACGTCATCAAAGACATTTATAGACAAAATGAAAACAATTTCTGGGGATATCATACCCAGGAACTCTCATGAAAAATTTCATAAAGATCGGTCGAGTAGTTTACTCTGAATCGCTCTACACACACACACACACACACACACACACACACACACACACACACACACACACACACACACACACACACACACACCACGACCCTCGTTTCGATTCCCCCCTCTATGTTAAAACATTTAGTCTAAACTTGACTAAATGTAAATGGAAGAAGAAGAACGAGGTTGGGGAGGGAGAGCAAGAGGAGGATAAGAAAGGATCATAAAAAGGTCTATTCAACCGTGTGCTGATTGATCAAATCGACGGAGTCGCGGTGTTTAATCTCGTTTTGTGGTTGTGCCTGTTTCCTCTAGTCGTGGGCCTTTGAAATAGATTGCTTTGGATGTTCCCTGCAAAGCTGCAGAATCAAACGGGATCATTAGGGGAATCACGGCATTGACCATTCACTCAGACACGATTTCGACATCCAAAATTGAAGGTAACAGCTTCGTGTGCCAAAAATTCTGCAAAAGCCAAATCCCTTTTGACATATCTGATTATTTGTCTTTTAACCCTGATTATGCTCTTTTTTTTACGGTAAAACATTCTATGAAGCTATTTTGCCTTTATTTGTTTCGTAATGTCTGTGCGTGCGTGCGGGCGCGCGCGCGTGTGTGTGTGTGTGTGTGTGTGTGTGTGTGTGTGTGTGTGTGTGTGTGTGTGTGTGTGTGTGTGTGTGTGTGTGTGTGTGTGTGTGTGTGTGTGTGTGTGTGTTTACGCACTTTCGTGCGTGCTTTAAGCGTTAGCACCAAGAATAATACGTTCCTTTACAAAATATAGTTTGATCACGCAGCCGGTTGGATTATTTCTTCTTCGCTAATATTGCACAAAGTTTGAAATTAAATCAAGTGACTTTGTGATGCTTCCCCTCTGCTACAACTAAGTGAGTTAGTCATTGAAAGAGACATCAGACCGTTGGGAGGTTAAACTTTTAAACAGATTAGATTGTGTGTCAGAAATGTGCAGACAGCAGAAACATGAGGCTGCCTGAGGACCCGTTATTGATTCTATTTCATTGCATAAGGTTTTCAGCAATAAAAAAGAAAACAAGAACGCTGAGGCGTGATTAACCATTCAGTCAATCTAATGTTAAACCCACTTTCAATCGAACACAACAAAACTATATGATTTCGGATAGAAAAGGCTATAAGGAATACAATTATAACACTTTTGTGATTTAGGTTCAGATTTGAAAAATATTGGAAAAATCGGCACATTTTGAGTTCACATTTCATAAACGACCTTTGAAGGTACAAAGATAACAAGAAATTCCTACGAGGTAGGAAAAACACCCCCGTCAAAGGGAAATAACCTTCTCAGTTGGTGGCAGTGACTGAGTGAGAATGGTTATTTCCCTTTGACCATGAAGATGTCCCTCTATAAGTGCTTGTATAATTTTAATCCACCAATAACTCCCTAACCGTGTGTTTGACTGGTCCCAATTTTAGGGGGTAAAATATCAAAGGTCTGCCAAACCCAGCAAATGCAGTAGGCAGCCCAGAGTTCCCGAAGTACCTCTCCCAATTATAGTACTTTTCGGCAATATTTACAGTTTCAAATTGCTAGGATAGCTTCTTTGTGATTTTATAGAGGTGTTCTGGGGAAACTGAAAGGTAGCCTCGTCAGGGGACAACTATTCAAACCCATATCCTCATCACTTTGTTTCTCGATTGAGAATAATCATTTATAGATGACTATTTTTCCTTTCCCTTGTTTGGGTGTATTTGTCCTCTCAGTGATTGAGGCTTATGTAAGGCTTGGTGATTGTATAGTACATCGTGCCTTTAACGGTTTTTGTTCCGTATTGTTGTCGTTTAAACTTGGGTTGAAGTCGGTGGCCCCTTTCAAAAAGGGTACACACCGGTTCTTCTTGATTGCGAGTGTTATCGATTGTTTTGCTGTGGTTAAGCTCGTTCTGCATTTGAACGTCTCCTGTAGTCTTTCCAGAATGGGGTTTACCCTTTCTTTGGCTGGTTTCTGGTTCAGTTGAAGGGTTTGGTTAGGAGCGTCCGCGTTCGCGGGTAGTAGACTGATTTCGAGGATGCTGTCATGTTCTCTCATGCTGTTTGATTCCAGCTGTTTAAATAGGCAGTTTCGTCCGAGTTGAGGTCTGGTTCATTGGTACGTGTAGATCATGGCAAGACAGTGTGTGTCAATCAGCGTTCCGCCAATGGTTGGGTGTGCCTCTTTGCTGCATGCAGTGGGGCTTTTCGGTTGGGTGGGCGGGGTTTGCCGTGGGGGTGATTTTTGGGCGCGAAGTTCTGCCCTCCCTCCCCCCTCCTTCGCGTTGTGGCTGTGTGGCCGTGTTGTGTGTTGAATCCTTCGTTTTACCAATACTGTTGGTCAGTGTAGCGTTATTGGATTGTTTTTATTTTTTCCGGCCACTGTTGGTATTCCGTATGTTTTTTTCCCGTGGCTTTATTTTATTCTTTCCGTGTTTTTGTGTGTTTGTTGTTGTGTTATGAATAAACACTGGGGTTCCTGGCGTTGTGTTGTTTTCTTTACCTGGTTTAGGCAAGGCAGGTGTTGCTTGTTGTTTGATTTGTTACGAGGTTTTTACAAGAAGTTCTTTCAGGTTCCTGTGTCTGGCATAGGCCACAAGGGGAGGTTTAGGGAACAATCTGGCACATTCCGTGTCTTGTAGAATCAGTTTCCAGTGTTTTAGGAGTTTCTTTTTAAGGTGTCTCAGTCTGGGGTTGTATGTTGAGACCATGAGAAGTGGTGGAGTTTTGTTTTTGGTGGGATGGTCGGTTTTTTGTTTCAGAAGTGTGTTTCTTGGTATGTTCAAGACTTCTTGTTTGATCAGGTCTAATTCACCTGGTATGTATTCTCTTTCAAGGAGTTTTGATAGGAATAGATTAGTTTCCTTGTTCTGTGTGGATATGTTGTTGTTGGTTCGAATGTATCTGATCATTTCACCTTTAACCAGTCCTTTAAAGACGCTGGGTGGGTGGGCAGATTCACGATGGAGATACTGGAATGTTTCAGTAGATTTTCTGTGTGTTTTCAGGTCCAGTATTTTGTTGGACAGGAATCTGTTGCCTTTGTAGATGGTGGTGTCGAGGAATGTCGCCTCTGAGTCAGAGATGTTGTATGTGACTTTGAGTAGAGGGTGGTGGGCGTTGGCTATCTCAAATAACTGGTGAATTTGGTTTTTGTCAGCGTTGAAGAACATGATGCCGTCATCTCTGTAGCGTCCGTGCCAAAGAATCGTGTCTTTGTAGGCATATTTGTCGAGGATTTCATTCATGAGTTGGAACATGCGTATGTCGCATATTTCCGGGGATGCCGTCATTCCCATGGCGGCTCCAATGCACTG
Source organism: Littorina saxatilis (assembly GCF_037325665.1). Classification (NCBI taxonomy): domain Eukaryota; kingdom Metazoa; phylum Mollusca; class Gastropoda; order Littorinimorpha; family Littorinidae; genus Littorina; species Littorina saxatilis. The sequence continues at coordinate 12,372,189 of NC_090256.1, read as the reverse complement.
GTTGTAGTGTTGGTTGTTGAACACAAAGTTGTTGTTTTTCAAGATGAGTTCGAGAAGTGCCACGATGTGTGATTTGTGGAAAGGTGGTATGGTGGAATACACAGGGTGCTGGGTAAAGCTTCGTTGACTGCACTGATGAGTTCATTTGCTGTCATTTTGGTATACAAGCTGGTGATGTCGAATGTACAAATGAGTACATTAGGGGGAAGAATGAGTTGTTCGATCTGTTGGATGAAATCCAATGTGTCTCTGATGTAGGTGGACTGTTTTTTTACAGTAGGTAGTAGAAAGAAATCGATGAATTTTCCCACGTATTGGGATGGGGTGTCGCATTGGGACATGATAGGTCTGCTTGGAATTCTAGTGGCTTGGGCTCCGTTCGTCTGTAGGTTGCAGATTTCTTCTTTGGAGAATTTGTGTACTTTTGGAAGAAAGTACAGTTTCCCCGTTTTGTGTGCCTTCTTGGTTTGGCTCAGAAAGTTGTATGTTGGTTTGTCAATTTGTTGGGTTTTCTGTAGATGGGTTATGATTGTCATCATTTGATTGATCAATGACAGTTGATCAGGTGGGGGGATGTTTTTGTAGTGTACCCCTGAGAGCTGGAATTGTGCTTCCTCGTTGTAGGTGGATTTGTTCAAAATCACGATTGTGTTGTTTTTGTCGGCCTTGCGTATGACAATGTTTTGATTGTCGGATAGCTCTTTGAGTGCTTTCCTTTCATTTTCAGAGAGGTTGGATTGTAGTTTCTTCAAAGAAAGATTGTATAGTTCCATTCTGGTATTGAAGATGTATTTCTCGATGGCTTCGTTTCCTGGTGGGGGGTTCCAATTGGATTTTGTGTAGAATGGAGGTATTGCGGTGTTGGAGGTGTTTTCACGGAAGTAGAATTTGCATCTAATTTTTCGTGCAAGTTTGCAGAAGTCTGCCGAGATTCGTTTTCTCATGGTTGGTTTGTTTGTTTTTGGTGTAGGTATGAGTTTGAGGCCTTTTTCTAGGCCCAGGTATTGTTCATTTGAAAGTTGTACATTTGACAAGTTGATTACGAATTGTTTGGCTCGTGTCAGGTTGTTGTTGATCTTTTTTTCTTTTTCATTTGAAAGCCTGGTTAGTTTCCTCTTTTGGATTCGGAGTTTTGTTTTGGAGTGCCTTCCCATGTTTAGGGGGAGAGTTGTGTGGTGACAAAGTTTCTTTATCCACGGATGGTGATATTGTAGCCCGTGTCCTTTTGATAAAGGAATGTCTCAGGAATGTATAGAACCTGTTCACCAAGTTTGGTGACGATCGGTCCGTTCATTCTTGAGATCTATATGCGAACACAAACAAACAAACAAACAAACAAACAAACACATCGAGCGAAACCTATACACACCCCTATACCGGGGGTGTAACAAACACATCGAGCGAAACCTATACACACCCCTATACCGGGGGTGTAAAAATGCAATCCCATATAGTCCGTACCAAGTCAAAGATAATGTAACACAAATTTAAATAGCATTGACGAAAAACTGCGGCCGTGACAGTACCGCCTTAAATTTTGCAAACGGGTAAATTAATATGACATCGTCAAATAGCACTATCGGAAATAGGAACAACACGGCACAAGCACATGCCCTCAAGACCAGCACGGTTGGCCTAGTGGTAATTAGGCATCCGCCCCGTGATCGGGAGGTCGTGGGTTCGAACCCCGGCCGGGTCATACCTAAGACTTTAAAATTGGCAATCTAGTGGCTGCTCCGCCTGGCGTCTGGCATTATGGGGTTAGTGCTAGGACTGGTTGGTCCGGTGTCAGAATAATGTGACTGGGTGAGACATGAAGCCTGTGCTGCGACTTCTGTCTTGTGTGTGGCGCACGTTATGTCAAAGCAGCACCGCCCTGATATGGCCCTTCGTGGTCGGCTGGGCGTTAAGCAAACAAACAAACAAACAAAAACAAACAAACAAAAATTCCCTTAAAAATTAGATTAGCACATGAATGTTCATAAACATTCGTTCCCTAGTTTTTGAGATATGCTTTGGACACACACACACACCTAGGGAGACAAACCTCACCCTCCGCCCTCGTTAAATCATTCATTCAAGTATTGACTGATTGTAAAAAGAGAATGCAAGCTGTGCACACACTGCGGGTATGCACCGCCATTTGCTCAAAATAAATCATTTCGTTTTGATGACAACATACTGACAGAACAAGATCAGCCCTGAGAAAGTGTTACTACGTGGACATTGTGTGTGCTTAATACAGCTAGGAAGGAATCTCTTCTTCATTTCAAAGTTCCAACCGTGCATACCATACTTTACAAAACTTCAAAGCGTGGTAGGGTGCTTGCAAATACGTGCAAATAAACTTGCAAATGCTCACCATGGCTATTCCTGGCGAGTACCTTGCCTTCCAGGACCTTTGATTTACAAGGCAAAGTTGTTGAGAGAAAAATCGAAAGAGACAGAGACAGACCTCGAACTCGAAAACCGTATTACCCAATCACAATAGTAGCATTAGGTCCATCAGGTACTGTTTAAAACTAGTCCTTGCTACAAATTCACACATACAGCGAAGAGAGACCTTGACAAATAAAACCACACAAACAAAATAACCAAAGGAAAGAACAAACAATCAAAGTGTACAAACCAACAAACAATCTAAAGTTAAATAGAACACGTAATGACACTTAAACAGTTCATCAACATCAGAAAGAAAAAAAAGAAAATGAATGAATACAATCAAACGTTTAATTAATTGATAAGACAGAGAGAGACAGAGACATGCAGCGACACACGGACAAACGGACAAAGAGACCAATAAAGATAGACATACAGACAGACATACAGACAGACAGACAGACAGACAGACAGACAGACACACACACACACACAGACAGACAGACAGACAGACAGACAGAGACAGAGATAAGAAAGCAAAGTAGAGAAGAACCAAGGGAGAGACAACGGTCGGAGGCAGGAGTCAGACATGTTTTTGCTAGACCGTCGCCAATAATCACGCGATGGAACCCCTTATCGAAGGGGACCAAAGCAAGAAAGTTATTACAATCTTCTTGTCAAACGACGTAGTGAAAACGGTGGTAACTGATTGCAACAATTCGATATAGACGGGGGGGGGGGGGGACAACCCTCTCTACAGACTGACACACACGCACGCACACATGCACGCACGCACGCACAACCCCACGCACGCTCGTACGCAGACAAGCAGGCACGCACGCACGCACGCTACACACACACACACACACACACACACATATATATATATATTTATTAATATATACCAACACAGACAGGAAAAAGCAGGTAAAACAAGCGAGGTGTTCAACTTTTCTGATACAGATACAGTTTCGATGAAAAAAATACCTTCGTCCACTCATGGCACCCTCGACACACACACTCACACGCACGCACACACACGCACACACATACACACACGCACACACATACACACACACACACACACACTCACAGAGGCAGAAGCAATCGCCCTGCTTGTTAGCAGCCCTAGCTGAAGTAAATAGCGGTCACTGACTTCACTGTAATTACCCTGGAAACTCATAAAACCGCCCCCCCCCCCCCTCCCCAGCACACACACACCGAAAGTAATAGAAGATGGGCATACAAGAGGCTCCTCTCGTCCCCTCCCATCCCTCTCGCAAAAACAGGACACTCAAGAATGTCATTCCTTCTTTTCCTCCGCCTCTCTTAGGCATATACATGTACCCACCTTTCCATCCCTGGTCTTATTAACTAGGGGGAACAACCTCAACCCGTTCAATTGTCACTCTCGCTAGCCACACCATTACCAGCATTATAGCACCGACTGCAACCCCTCAGTTAAGACGACCCAAAGATAGACTACGTTCCACGACGTTCGCTGACTCAAGACTGTAGTGCACTGAAGGGGTGATTGCTCCGAGGTGGCCTCGTTAACTCTGTTTGTGGTGACAATTTTATGACACTGTCTCTTCATTTGCCCCTGCCATTTTTTGTGTATCCACGCTGGTCCTCCATGATTAACGAAACCCGGCTTCTCCTGTTGCCGCCATTATGATTCGCTCGCGGCTACTTCCCTTGATTAGTGGTTACTTCCCTTGTGTTTGTGCCCTCGGTTGAACCGTCGATGGTGTATGGAAAGTTTCGGGTAGATAATTGGGAGGAAGATGAAAATCATTGAAGTAGAGATGATGGAAAATGGACGGAGCAATTCTGGGAAGGTCAGTAGTTGTGGTAGTGGCATTTTCATGGGGAGCTATTGTTATTGTCCTGAGCTCATCACCACTCTCTCTCTCTCTCTCTCTCTCTCTCTCTCTCTCTCTCTCTCTCTCTCTCTCTCTCTGTCTGTCTGTCTGTCTCTCTCTCTCTGTTTCTCTCTCACTCTTTCTTTTCTCTCTCTCTCTCTCTTTCTTTCTCTCTCTCTCTCTCTCTCTCTCTCTCTCTATTCTCTCTCTCTTGCGGTCTGTCTGTATGTCTGTCTGTCTATCTGTCTCTCTCTCTCTCTCTCTCTCTCTCTCTCTCTCTCTCTCTCTCTCTCTCTCTCTCTCTCTCTCTCTCTCTCTCTCTCTCTCTCTTCCCTGCCTCCGGTTATGGAATTCGCGAGCCTTTTTGACCGGAACACTCCGATCTTCTTCGCAGCGCCTATTTTTGTTTAGATGTAGGTGACCCAGTTGTCGAACATAAGGTATCCGTAGTAAATCTACCTTGACTGAGAAAGTTCGCGAACGTGTCCGTGCAGATGATAATGAACTCGACCAATGCGAACTATGTGCATTGTACGAATCTCCTCGACAGTGCAGTCCAGCGTTTATGGAATCCCGATTTGCCTCCACTCAGTTTAGCAGAAATGCCTATTTCCGTATGTGGTTATAATTATGTTCGCACAACTTTGTTTTCCCTTCTACTTCTCACTTCATGTGCTCCGAAATCGTCGGAGCTAGTAGTTGATTTATACAATTGGATTGCAAGAAAATATCAGACAATACCAATGTAGAACTGAATTAGGTCCAAGAGCTTTAATTGTCACTTTCGCTCTAGCTCTCCCCGTGTTGCCTGCGTATGCTAAGTTCGCAGCGTAAGGCGAGCAAATTGAAACACATTCACATACTCTATTTAAACGTACTTACTCACACTCTATCACTAACTCGCTCACTTCTTGGCAATCTGTAACAATTAATTACTTGCATTATAAAAGTTTTAAACTAGCCATTGGCTGCGGAAACTAACATTGCAATGATCTCGTCTCTGTTGCAGTCTGTCCCATGCTGATAACAGCCATCTGGGCCATCATGAAAGCGGTGTATGTCGACGAAATGTAAGTATTGCACGTGCAGTGATTCATATGAACATAGACATGGTGTGTGTGTGTGTGTGTGTGTGTGTGTGTGTGTGTGTGTGTGTGTGTGTGTGTGTGTGTGTCCGCGCGTCTGTGTGTGGGTGTGTTTGTGTGTCTGTGTGCGTGCGTGCGTGCATGTACGTGTGTGTGTGTTTGTGTGTGTGTGTGTGTGTGTGTGTGTGTGTGTGTGTGTGTGTGTGTGTGTGTGTGTGTGTGTGTGTGTGTGTGTGTGTGAGTCGAATGCTCTGTTTACATTGCTGTTTCCAATGATCATTAATTTTTACCTTAGACGTACAAAACTGTTAGCAGTGTCTTCCTTGATGGATATATTATGTGCTTTGTAAAGATCATGTATAATGGTTGTTATTATCTTTATTAATACCATGATCACTAGTGATCATGCATGATTGGCCAACCCCTCGCAGACCAAAGCACCTCAGTCCTTGCTTACTTTTCCTCAAGAGCTTCGTTCAAACTGCTAACTCGTCAATATGATGACATATATATGTAATTTTCTAGAAAACTGTAAACACCACTATAAGCATTATGCTTGTTGTTGTTTACTCAATATGCGTCTTTTTGTAAATAATGCACAAATGTTGAATAAAACAGTTTAAACCAATATGATGACATCGGATACAGCAAAGTTCTCAGCGATACATTAGTATTATAAATACCCAACTGAAGGACATATGCGTAGGGCTAGTAGCCGCTTTAGTGAATGTTTAACACCAATCTGTCTCTGTTTGCAAGTCTGTAGCACAATAATTATATGCATTAACGCCTTAGTGAATGGTCAACAGCAAAATGTCTTACTGCGTAATCTAGCGTTAACTTGATAACACCCTTAGTTAGCCTTAATGTAGGCCTATAGCACTATTAAGTCTCAGTTTGCACACCTGTGCTGGAGTCAGTAACCTTGCTTATTACACCACCAGCGTCCCCCCGACCCCCATAAATTGGGGCGTGTATAAGTTTAACTCTGTTTGTTTGTTTGTTTGTTTGTTTGTTCATCCGTCTAGACTCAGATCCCTGATGTTCATTTGCTGTTTACGTTTACATGTGGTGTGCAGCTTGGTAGTGGGCGACACTCCATAGTAGCAACTATTTAGGTTGCTAGCTTTACAGGAAGATGGAGTACGCCGAGGACATCATTTCGAATATGTTGTGTACGGTATGCATCCAAAGTGTCACGACAAACCTAGTGTTTTGTGTGAATTATGTCCCCTGCACAAATTGCAAAGGGGGGAAGGAAGGAGTGTCCTGACCACTTAAAAACATACGACAACGATACATAACATACTCAGTCTGGCGGTGTCTTTACAGGTATTTTTCTACTGCTTATATATGACTAAGTCGCCGAGACCAACTTCATTCTCCAAACACTATGTCGTTTCTGCAGGAGACATACATAAAAAGTGACAGAACGTTTACATGACGGCATTATTCTCGTTATGAAGTCTTCTCGATCGTTCTTTTGCTTTTGACGTCAGATATTTGAATTTGGAAGAGGGGGCCAGAAGGGACTTTTTGATTTGCTTAGTCGATATCGTATATCATTAAAAGGTCAGCGCTTGTTTCATAATTTATTTATTTGTGTCCATCACTAGGTGCTGGCTTCCAGCCAAGGACACGATGTACGACTACATCCTCTTCGCACCCATCATCATTGTGCTCGTGGTGAGTGAGGAGCTGCCTTTGAACTGTGCTATTTAGTACGTGTGTACTTCAAGGCAAGCGTGCACGACAGGCAGACAACGAAGAATAAAAAATAACATTAGACATTCCTGAGAAATATATAGCTTTGTGCCAGCGTACTTTAAGCACATTTTGAAAATGCGAGAATCTGTAAAATTGCAGGCTTACGTACTTTTTGAACAGTTGAACATGTAGAAAACGAACTATCTGACTACGAGCATAATTTCAAATGTTTTGAGATCTATCCTCTCTGAGCTACTTGCGCCGAAAGCTCATTTGAGATCTTGAACATTCAAAGTATATGAAAACATTGAAAATCAACAACACTGTTCACGTTGAACGTGTTCCACTTATCCATGCATTTTTTTGGTATGAATGATAACAAAAGTCTTCTGTCTCAGTGTCTTATGGCATGATTTTTAAAGTTACAAGATATAGACAATGTGACACGTTGAACTATTATTTCTTTCCAGTGTAACGTGTTTTTCCTGGCCACCATCATCTGGGTGCTGGTGACGAAGCTCAGAGCGTCCAACAGTCTGGAGACTCGGCAGTACAGGTATTGGCCGTCTGTGTTCATCTGGCTGACTGGCTGGCTGGTTGGCTGTTTGTCGCCACAGTGCGGCCTCAACTTTTTTTTTAACAGAATATGACGTCACGGAAGGCAGTTATGAAAACAAATGGAGGAAAAAGGGAACGAGTGGGAATATTATCTTGAAAAATGAGTGTGTTCATTTTCATATACGTCTAGTAGGTAGTTTCCCGTCATCATCATCATCATCATCATCATCATCATCATCATCATCATCATCATCATCATCATCATCATCATCATCATCATCATCATCATCATCGTTATCGTCTTCATCATCCCCTCATCTGGATTCCAAGTCTGCCGGAAAACAGTCAGTCAAAATTGACTCGATGTAAAAACACTCATGCACGTTTCATTTTATTCCAACTTTCTTTTCTAGAGAAGGTGCTTGTTTGGGGCTCTTGAGCGCAATCTGTGGATTACAGATTTCTTTCGGTGCTTTACTTTCTTTAGATTTCTTTAGTTTAGGTACGTTTAGGTATTGTATTTATCAAGGGCTGTAAGTCGTGTCAAAGGGCAATGCATTGAACGTGTGCAAGTTACCTACCTAAAATGAACACCATGCATAACGTCCTTCAAATGAAACCGGTTTTTTTTCTGTCTGCAAATAAAGCTGGGAAAGAGTTCTGCTCCCAACCCCCGCGGGTTAGGGGGAAGAATTTTTCCCGATGCTCCCCAGCATGTCGTAAGAGGCGACTAACGGATTCTGTTTCTCTTTTTACCCTTGTTAAGTGTTTCTTGTATAGAATATAGTCAATTTTTGTAAAGATTTTAGTCAAGCAGTATGTAAGAAATGTTAAGTCCTTTGTACTGGAAACTTGCATTCTCCCAGTAAGGTAATACATTGTACTACGTTGCAAGCCCCTGGAGCAAATTTTTGATTAGTGCTTTTGTGAACAAGAAACAATTGACAAGTGGCTCTATCCCATCTCCCCCCCTTTCCCCGTCGCCATGGACTGGGTGGCCGAGTGGTAACGCACTTGCGCTCGGAATCGAGAGGTTGCGTGTTCGACCCTGGGTCGGGCCGCTATTTTCTCCCCCCTTTCCTAACCTAGATGGTGGGTTCAAGTGCTAGTCTTTCGGATGAGACGAAAAACCGAGGTCCCTTCGTGTACACTATATTGGGGTGTGCACGTTAAAGATCCCACGATTGACAAAAGGGTCTTTCCTGGCAAAATTCTATAGGCATCGATAAAAAATGTCCATCAAATACCCGTGTGACTTGGAATAAAGGCCGCGAAAGGTGAACATTCGCCTAACAGGCTTGAGGTTTGCTGGTCGATGTGAATGCGTGATATATTGTGTAAAAAATTCCATCTCACACGGCATAAAGCGCTTTGAACTTCGGATAAGGCGCTATATAAATAAAGAGAATAATAATAATAATAAACACCAAATAAAGAAATAAAGAAAGTTCTGCTCCCTGTCTTACATCTGCCCACGCTGTTTCGTATGATAATACCATTAGTCTACTTGGACGCTTGCCAAAAATGTCCACCACTGTACCAAAAGAAGTTGGCTTTTAATTTGCGGGGTGAATGTAGAAGTGGAGGGATGGCCTCATACCACGGAAACGACCTGGCCAGATCTGTGATTGTCAGCCCAATCTTTTTCACAGGAAGGAGTGTGTCTTTAAATTGGCAGCAGTAGTACTGGCAACTTCTAATACAGACGTCTCTCAAAGAACAACAATTAGAGGGGGGTGTGGGGTGGGGGGGACGGGGGGAGAGGATCAAAGAATGCTTTGGAAGATGATATTATTAAGCCACCCAGACTACCAATGATGTGTGTACCTGAACATACAGACATTGTGAAGTCCGATGGTTATCATAGCCGACGTCATAGTAGTTTCAAAGTATAAATGTCTACTTTTTAATATGGGTTCAGCAGCAAAACTTACTTATTTCTATGGCTACAGCTGGTGAGAAAAGATCGTAGCCCGATGCGCTAGTACAACCAGAATGTTCATTTTCTCAGTAATCTCCACCTCCGATTTGATTCTGTACCACAGATCCCCGTTATCTGTGCTATTATGATGGATAGAATAATGGACCCAATCAGTTTTTCAGACTTCGTATCATGACAGAAAGAGTAGTGATTTTACGCACGCGCACCATATCATTTCTGTTGTAATTCTAGGTTCAGCAGCACAAATGGCTATAAATATCGTGACCCGACGTTCAGTTAAGTCAACAATGTTTATTATCTCTATGATATATACATCCAGTCTGACTTTGTAACAAAGATGTCCACTATTAGGTGTTGTAATAACCGATGGAATCAGATATACCTACTCAATTTCCAGATTTCGTATTTTGACAAAAAGATTAGTGTTTTTACACTTCACGCCCAAGAGACTGCATACAGTTGGGTCGTTTGAATAATGCAAGTGGTTCACGTGCAACACGCTCATTAAGTAGGCCATTCCTGTCAAGTTCTTCTGTCTCTCTATACCTCTCATCAGTGGGTGCTGAAACTACGTAGGAGGTCACGATTTTCCTGAATGTGTCAATAAAGTTGACAGGTGATGATAAAACTGTCAGCACGTTAACCAAACATGATTATATCTTGTTTAGCAGTTATACTTTCTCATTGCTCTCTGTCTCTTGCTTCTCCTTTCTCTCTCTCTCTCTCTCTCTCTCTCTCTCTCTCTCTCTCTCTCTCTCTCTCTCTCTCTCTCTCTCTCTCTCTCTCTCTCTCTCTCTCTCTCTCTCTCTCTCTCTGTATATGTTCCAAGGACAGGTTGGAAGATTAGGCTAAGCCTAAAACCTTTATCCTTATGTAATAAAGTTCTGAGTTCTCTCTCTCTCTCTCTCTCTCTCTCTCTCTCTCTCTCTCTCTCTCTCTCTCTCTCTCTCTCTATCTCTCCATCTCTCTCTCTCTCTCTCTCTCTCTCTCTCTCTCTCTCTCTCTCTCTCTCTCTCTCTCTCTCTCTCTCTCTCTCTCTCTCTCTGTTTTTTTTCTGTTGCTTTTTCCCCTTCTTATTGATTCGTTGTTCCTGCCGGCCCATGGTTTGACCCATTATTAGGGCAGGCTGTCAAGATTCAATTTACCTTTTCCAACATCATTTTTCAAAATGAGAAATCCGATATGTCAGTTCTTTTTCTTCTTCTTCTTCTTCTTCTTTTTCTTCTCCTTCTTTTTATATTTAGTCAAGTTTTGACTAAATATTTTAACATCGAGGGGGAATCGAAACGAGGGTGTGGTGTATGTGTGTGTGTGTGTGTGTCTGTCTGTCTGTCTGTCTGTCTGTCTGTCTGTGCGTGTGTGTGTGTAGAGCAATTCAGACCAAACTACTGGGCCGATCTTTATGAAATTTGACATGAGAGTTCCTGGGAATGATATCCCCAGACGTTTTTTTCTTTTTTCGATAAATACTTTTGATGACGTCATCTCCGGCTTTTTGTAAAAGTTGAGGCGGCACTGTCACACCCTCATTTTTCAATTAAATTGATTGAAATTTTGGCAAAGCAATCTTCGACGAAGGCCGGGGTTTGGTATTGCATTTCAGCTTGGTGGCTTAAAAACTAATGAGTGAGTTTGGTCATTAAAAATCGGAAACTTGTAATTAAAATTATTTTTTTATTAAACGATCCAAAAACAATTTCATCTTATTCTTCGTCATTTTCTGATTCCAAAAACATATACATATGTTATATTTGGATTAAAAACAAGCTCTGAAAATTAAATATATAAAAATTATTATCAAAATTGAATTTCCGAAATCGATTTAAAAACAATTTCATCGTATTCCTTGTTGGTTCCTGATTCCAAAAACATATAGATATGATATGTTTGGATTAAAAACACGCTCAGAAAGTTAAAACGAAGAGAGGTACAGAAAGGCGTGCTATGCAGCACAGTGAAACCACTACTGCACTGAACAGGCTCGTCAGTTTCACTCCGTTTAGCACAAGCGGCGGACTACGGTCATTGTGAAAAAATGCAGTGCGTTCTGTTTCATTCTGTGAGTTCCACAACTTGACTAAATGTAGTAATTTCGCCTTACGCGACTTGTTTTTTGGTGCTGTTTCATCTTCGACTTACTCTGCGTTCATCGTCTGCAACGAAAAGGTAAATCCATGATTTTTACGATTGGGTTTTTACGCGTATGATTGGTTTTCCCCGCCATTTAGCTAGGCACGGGGAATGTATGGGTTGATCAAACAATGTTTGTTTTTTGATTCATCTCTTTGTGCCTGCGGAACGTGCGCCGTCTGGGATTTATCTGTTAGGAATCGCGCTTTTACAGACACAGCTAGTCCCTCTCGTGAAATCAGCACGGCTTATTTTTTCTGCCTTGGTTTGGACTCATACCAAAACTATACATCCTTACAGCTTCCCATGCAGTGTGGGAATTTTGGGATGAATTCATTGCGCAGCTTCCGCGTAGAATATATTTTATGAAAAAATCTGCTCCGCACAGAGAGCGCCTAAGTTGTTGATTCTGTGTACAGAGGTACCTGCGATGAAAGGACACCCTTCGGGACCAGCCAAAAATGTTCCTTCATTGTAGGTGGCCTGTCATGACGGGTATATTTTGGTAGAGATAATAGACAAATGGACAACAGAAAGTGTCCTTTTAAGGGAGGTGTCCTCCGATTGGAGGGACCACACATGGCAGGTACCACTGTATAGACTCAAAGACTCAAAGACTCAAAGACTCTTAATTTTACTGTCCTTATAAAAACAAGGAAAATTGCCATGCAGTGTCAAGCGATCACAGACATGAAATGCATCACATTTGCTGAGAGTTAAGGATTGCACTTAAAACTAACAACACTAAACCGTATCACATTTACTAAGAATTTAGAGTTGCACTAAAACACATCTACAAATCCTAAGCAGTCTCTCACGGCACATACACACACACACACACACACACACACACACACACACACACACACACACACACACACACACACACACACACGCACGCACGCACGCACGCACATACACACTATCTCTCTCACCTCCTCTCTTTATCGTAGTTAAACTTAGAACCAATAAAATATCCTCAGATTAAGTGCGTATACAAACACACTAGCATGATATAAAAGTTCATGAATAAATGTATATGTCCAAGTGGAGGGATAGTCTTATTGCATGCAAACGCCTAGCCAGATCGTACTGATATGTTGAGCCGTACCGTCTACACGGGAAGAAATGTCCCTTTAACAACATTTCTTTTTAGAGTGCGGAAAAGCTGCAGTCGGTTTTTGTTATAAACAGGTTAAGAATGGCCGAAAAGCTTTGCGTGATCTCAAACGTTTAGTGTTTGTTTTTTGTCAGCAGACCCACGTCTGAAACATGTTGTCTTGTGTAGATTGCGCCGTGAGAAGGAATCTGCTTCAGAGCTTTGCTCAGAACTGTGTTTCTGGCCGGAGATAAAGTCGTTGACAAAAGTGTTACAGGCTCCGGAGTACTAGTGCGCTTGACGAGAAATCTGCCCTTTGACGGGACATTTCGTGAAGATGGTGATGTGTTTTGTGTAGCCGCACATTTTATTAATTTTTAAAATATATCTGCTTTGTAATAGGAAGAGAACGCTTCTTGAGGGTAAGAAGCAGTTCCTTACGTAAACTGTCGTGTACAGAAAACATCTTGTACCCTTTTAACTCTACCCCCAACAAAGAAATCAGATTGCTGTTAAATTGATACAATTTGCACTTCTCCTTCCAATCATAATATTACGTTGCAAGACAAACTTAAGTTTGTACAAGTGAAAAAAAGAAGTGGCATGACAACAAACAAATCACTTCTTAGGCCCTGTAAACGCTCTTTTTTTTTAAGTGGGGAGTGTGAGGGAGGGCGATGAAGAAGGTTAGTGTGTGTGTGGGGGGGGGGGGGGTTAATATACCAATCGGATAAGTTGTTATCGTGTATCTATAAATCCTAATTACGCTTTTGGGAAGGACAATAATTTGTGGTATCGTAGACATGTTCCCCTTACTGGCCCTATCCTACTTACTTATCCTACCTATTTACCTTACTAAATTCATTTTGGACACAAGTTTGTATCATTCATCTTTTACAACAGTGTTTTTCTAAAGTTTTGTTTATTTGTTTACACGGCAACGGCATGTGCAATCAAAGTCCGCTTCCCTCTGTTCTGGCTGACCTTATTAGTTGTTTTCTCTATTTGTATCAAGTCATTTTTACAGGAAGTATTATCATAATTGTTTTTATTCGCAGAAACGGGGAACTTTACTTCCATCATGTTCCCATGACATGCTTATGTAGTTGTTCCGTCCATTTCTAGTTGGCGATTGTTGTTCACAGAAAATATTAGTTATGTTCTAAAACAGAATTCTTGTTCGCAGGAAAGCGTTCCGTGTCATTTTGGTGCTGTTCCCTTGACCTCAATTAATAAGTTTGATTTTTTTTGTAAATTCATGTTTGCATCCATAAGTCCATTACAATGGGCAGGAAAGTGGCACGTGCAGTCGTGAAGCTTTTTAGCCATGTTTTACGCGCAAACCTTATAATTTTCCGACAACATTTTCATTCATGAATCTATTCCAACCAACAGGAAAGCGGCCCGTGCAATCGTGGTACTGTTCCCACTGCTGGGGCTGACCTACTTACTCATGTTCTACGCGCCCAGCGAGGACCAGGACCTGTTCCGCGCCTTCAAGTACGTCAATGCCGTCCTGCAGCCATTGCAGGTGAGATATCTCCAATGTATGCTGTCAAGATTGGCTCAGCATGACAACAGTTTTATTAATCGTTGTTCATAGGTCAAGTTTTCGTGAGAGGAAAATATGCTTGGTTGCAAGAAACGTCACAGCACACACACAAACAACGCACACACAAACATACATTCGCACGCACGCACGCGCGCACTTAATTACACACGCATATACGCACGCACAAACACACACAACACACACACACACACACACACATACACACACATACACACATACACACACACACACACACACACACACACACACACACACACACACACACACACACACACACACAGGTTGGTGGGTAAAAGTCGAGATAACAAAAAGTATAATTCTGCTTCCAGAGAGTGGGATACTGGCTGCAGGTTTTCTAGCTAATCTGAAATAATGTGCGTAACGTTTATATGCAGGTATGAAAAAAGTATGTTTTACAAGAATGATATCTGTTCTGGGGAATTATAATGTTTTTCAGTCTTGCTTTTTGTCTTCCACAGGGTTTGCTTGTGGCCATTTTCTACTGCTTTTTGAACGGAGAGGTATGTCGAGTTTTTTGTCACACCTTTTGCGCTTCGTGGATATGAAAGGTGCCTTTCGTTGTTGTTTTTATTTAACACTTGTTATGGTTTATGGTCAAATATATAGAAAAGCACTTCGATATAATTAATGCACAGTTAATTCTATGTACTTCTGTTCCTCCTTGATCTTCAGTTTATGTGTGCTAGTGCCTGCTAGGACGCTTTGTTTCCTTTGGTACTGTGGGTGCCTTTGTGTGTGGTTGTTAGTCTACAAGCGTTTGCATTGAGAGAGACAGAGAGAGAGAGAGAGAGAGAGAGAGAGAGAGAGAGAGAGAGAGAGAGAGAGAGAGAGAGAGAGAGGGGGAGAGAGAGAGATATTGTGTGTGTGTGTGTGGGGGGGGATGTTAGAGATGAGGGTTGTTTGTTTGTTGAAAATGTGGGGATGGGAGTGATTAGCAGTTTTACGTATGTGTGATTGACTGTCTATCATCCGGTCATCCAGTCTGTCTCAGCCGTTCAGTAGTGTTTCTTTCCGCTATCGGTGTACTCTGACCATTCCAACCTATCCCAATTTTCCAAACTACGCCTTCTGGACAGCTCCAATGTTGCGTTTCCTGTCGCTGTTTGTTTACCCGTTCTTGAATTACTGTAGCGTAGCGAATGTTCACATGTACATGTAAAAATACGAATACAAACACTGTAAAATACGCATGCACACACACGCACACACCGTCGCGATATAACCTTCGTGGTTGAAAACGACGTTAAACACCAAATAAAGAAAGAACACACGCACACACACACACACAAACATATGCACACACACACACACACACACACACACATACACACACACACACACACGCACACGTACACGTACAAGTATTCACACACACACACACACACACACACACACAGACACACAACACACACACACACACACACACACACACACACAATACAAATACTGTTCTTAACATTCATGTCTTTGACCCTCCCTATAAGTAGCCTCAGCTCTTATTGCCGCAATAATATTCTGCAGGTACGCTCTTGTATTGCAGGTGCAAACGCTGCTGCGAAAGAAGCTGTCCAGCATTCAAGACAGTCGCGGCCTCTTCACACGACACACCAAATCCTCCTTTATCGGTTCCCCCGGTCGGTCCAGCTTTCACGCCCTTCCCATGACCTCCTCTAATGGTCGACACAGCAATGGCGGCGGCGCCTCTCGCGAGAAGCCCTTCAACAGCGAGACTACCGCCGTTGTGTATCCGCCGGATGAGGAAGAGAACATGCTGTAGAAAGTCAGAGGGGATTGTGGGATTTTGTCACTGTGGTATATCCGCTGGAAGAGGAAGATAACATGCTGAACAAAGTCAGAGGGAATTGTGGGACGATTGTTCACTGTGGATATATCCGCCGGAAGCTGAAGAGAACAATATTGGTTAGAGAGAGACAAGAGTTGTGGAGCCATTATTCACTCTGAGGAGATGAGTATCAGTGCGGCGATGAGACGTGTAGCTCATGATGAAGATACGGTGTGAGTTTGCAGGCTTTGAAAATTGTGGTCAGTGCTGATGGATGACAGAAATATAGTCCCCAAGGCTGAGAGAGAATGTTCCTGGTGATTAAAGAGACATGTGTGCGGCAAATGTACATTAGTATTGACGGAGCCCTGCCGGTGAAAGTTACAATGTGAACACAAACTGACGGAACGTCTGTTTTTTTGTTTTTTTTTAAGGGAATACCTCGGGCTAGGATGGAACTGCACAGATGGGTGAAAATGTAATTAATTTCATGTCCCTTCTGTGAAGAAACTAATTACGTTTTTTTGAACAGGCATGAGATTAACACGTCTGTGTTTCTTAGATGTGCTAAGTGGGCACAAGTTGCCTTTACTGAAGGTGTGTTGAGCACGAAGACATGTGCAAGACAGTACTCGAATAAAAAAAACATGTTCAAAATAAGTGGAAGGAAATGCACTCTGAGTGTTATGGAATTGCTCCCTTTTCTAGTCGAGCTGACACGCGGATATATTTTTAAGACAGTCTGATAGAGAAGCCGCTAGGCCAAACAAAGGATGATGCTTTGATCAGATGTGTGGTCGGTGCAAATGACGGGTAGCGAAGTTGTTGTTGTGGCCCAGACTGTGCGTGTTGAAAAATAGCAAGCGGAAAGGCTGAACATGCTTTTTGAGTCACTTGAGAAAAAGTGACTCTATGTAATCGGTCAGTGTTAGTCTGTCCGGCCGGCCGTCCGGCCGGCCGTCCGGCCGGCCGTCCGTAGACACCACCTTAACGTTGGACTTTTCTCGGAAACTATCAAAGCGATCGGGCTCATATTTTGTTTAGTCGTGACCTCCAATGACCTCTACACTTTAACGATGGTTTCGTTGACCTTTGACCTTTTTCAAGGTCACAGGTCAGCGTCAAAGGAAAAATTAGACATTTTATATCTTTGACAAAGTTCATCGGATGTGATTGAAACTTTGTAGGATTATTCTTTACATCAAAGTATTTACATCTGTAGCCTTTTACGAACGTTATCAGAAAAACAAGGGAGATAACTAGCCTTTTCTGTTCGGCAACACACAACTTAACGTTGGGCTTTTCTCGGAAACTATAAAAGTGACCGGGCTCAAATTTTATGTGAACGTGACTCATTGTGTTGTGAATAGCAATTTCTTCCTGTCCATCTGATGCCTCATATAATATTCAGAACTGCGAAAGTGACTCGATCGAGCGTTTGCTCTTCTTGTTTCTCATGTGTGACGGGCAGAGGTGATAATTTAGGATAAAACTGCTGGGAAATGTCCTGATTCGAGCACACATAATAGTTTCGGGAATGCAGAAAAGGCACTTTTATTAGTATTTATTGGAGTTGGGAGTCTGTAAACAAAACAACTTGTGAGTCTTGATATAAGACTCACTGTGTGATTGCTTTATGGTATTGACGACGGTCAATTTCCAAAACAAATTGTATGATGAGGAGAAACAAAGAAGCACTACTGAGATAAGAAATTGAGCTCATCTTTGATATATCAGGCAGCCGCAATTTTGCATTCAAAGCGTGTGTTCTGCTGCACACGAATTTTTAAACAAACAAAACACAAGGTTCATTGAATATTTCTCTCAAAAGTCGTTTGTTTTGCCGGAAACCTACAAGCTTTTGTTAAAGGCACAGTAAGCCTCCCGTAAACCATCAGATATACTGTCAGGCTTTTACACACACTACAAACACCCTTTCATTTAAACACTCACCGCTTGAGAACATCTTAGGTGCCCTCCGTAAAGAGCAAGCAATTTTCACAGAGTTTTGTTGTTGTTGCGTGGTTTATTTTACCCCTGAGCCATCTTGAACCCGTGTGATCCAGTTTCCTTTTTTTCACAATGTAGTCGTCAGTTTGTGATTTCCAATGCGACTCGCTGTAAGCTTATCTGCAACAGCACGTTATTATGTACCTCTGAATCTAAACGCACCAAACGACTGTGATTCACACGAACTCTAGCGATGGCTTTTGACTGTTCAGAGGAACTGGCGATAGGCATTACCGTCGTCTGCTACGAGAACCACGACCTTGCGTGACCCTGCTTCCGGGCTTTTCTTTTTTCAAACTTTCAAAACTTCGAATTGTACTGATCTTGTCTTGATGAAAAAAGAATTCTTTTATGATTTAAGAATGTTTGTGTAACAAGCTGTCAATTTATTATTTAGATTTTAAAAGTTAAGTCTAGCGCCAAAACGCACCGTCCGATTTTGTTATCAGACAATCCGCAACATTAATTCTTTGAAAATTGCTCGCTCTTTACGTAGGGCACCTAGAATGTTCAAAAGCGGTGAGTGTGTAAATGAAAGGGTGTGTGTACTGTGTATAAAAGCCTGAGAGTATCTGTGATGGTTTACTGGAGGCGTACTGTGCCTTTCATATTGTCGATGTTGATATGTGGATAAGACATCGGCCTCCCAATCAGAAGGTCGTGAGTTCAAATCCCAGCACAAGACCAAGTGCGCACGGAAAAGATCCTGTAATCCATGTCAGAGTTCGGTGGGTTATAGAAACACGGACATACCCTGTATGCTTCCCCCGAAATCGGCGTATGCTGCCTGAATGGCGGGGTAAAAACGGTCATACGCGTAAAAATCCACTCGTGCAAAAACATGAGTGAACGTGGGAGTTTTAGCCCATGAACGAAGAAGAGGAAGATCTGTTCTCCATCTGTACGATTTACGCACACTAAACTATCATGAAAAGGCGTAGGGTAAGCAATACCGGCATTGTATGTGCTGTTCTCAGGAAACAATAGTTGAGAGAGGGTGGATTCATTCGCACCGAAGAGAGAAGATATTCCCTCCCGCACACATTTTTAGTAAAAAAGGAATCGTGCAGCTTTTCAAATAATAATAAGCAGAAGAAGAGGAGGAGTGTCAGGCATATATGTGCTGCATATTCTCAAAATGCAGCAGTGAGAAGCATCAGATATGAGCATGGGCACGCTTTCTTTCAACCTTCGCCAGGCCGGGTAATCGACTACACACGGAAGACATCGTGGGGCCGTGTGGATCCATGCTTCTCAAAGAAGGAAAAACGTGCATACCCTTCTGTAGACGTGGGTCCGCACGGCCCCACGACGTCTTCGGAAGGGTATGCATATTTTGTCTTTCTTTGAGAGGCATGGGTCCGCACCCACGACCTCTACAGAAGGGTATGCACGTTTTTCCTTCTTTGAGAAGCATGGGTCCGCACGGCCCTACGGCGTCTACGGAAGGGGATGCACGCTTTTCCTTCTTTGAAAAAACATGGGTCCGCACGGCCCCACGATGCCTTCCGTTTGTAGTCTAAATTTGACCTTTGTTTTTTTTAATTACTTCTCGCTGAAATTTAATGATCTTTTAGAACATAAGAGCTTTCTAGGTGCCTGAGGCATTCTTAAAAGCTCATTAAAAAAAGTCCAACTAGTTTAAGAGATATTTGCAATTAAACACCCTTCTGGGTCCACACGGACCCACGACCACCGGCGAAGGTTAAGTAGCCACATGCGATTAGATCATCTGCTACGCGTTTCGGTTTCAGTCGTGGTGAATATGAACCAAGTTTCTAGTACGCGTACGGGTGACGTCATATCTACATGTATAGGTGCCCGTCTTGACTACAATGTACAGCTTCTTTGACCTCTATTGTTGTCGGTGTGACTTGCTCGTGCTCAATGATTGATAGCTTTCACTTATTATGGAGGGGTTTGTTGTCATCCAGTACTATTGCAAAATTAGGAATTTTTGAAGTTGGGTACGACAGAATAACATATTTTGATTCTTGGCAACAAACGATCTCAGTCATAAATTGTCTGGGTCAGTTTTGTGGTTTACGTTGTTCTTGTAACGATTATTTGTTGCAAGTGCCAATTTGACTGTCTTAACTGTTACAACTGGTTCTGGTTCTCAATACTAACTTCAGCATCTTACTTTGAATAAATATTGGATGAAAATTACAGACGACAGCTGCAAACGATTCAAATGTAAATAATCAATAATAAACATGTGTGGTAGGCTTACTTACATCTGGATCATGGATTAAATGAAGAAAACAAAGCTAGAAGTCGCACAGTGGTGAACAGTGTTTCTTTATTGTGTTAAGATTCTTACTGTGTCTAAAATGTTCAACGTTGCAAAGAAAAAGAAACGCTACTACAGAAAGTAGTGTTTAACTTTGTCATATCTTGTGTTTTTCGAATGCATAATCTGCAAAAAACAGGTCGAATTAAAGACAGTAAAATGTTTGAACTGATCTCTGTGAGAATTTAATCTAACAATGTCAAAGCATGCTAAAACGTATACATACTGTTTGTTACTTGCCATGTTAAAACACTGTGCTTGTGCGTGTTGTTTGTTTAAACAAAATGAATACTCTCTTTTCAAGTGATGACCAAAACAACAAACAACTTGTGCGTTAAATAGCTGACGGTATCGTCTAGGTCTTTTTTGTTGTTAAGTAATAAATATATTTGCGCGTTTTTGTTGTTGTTGCCCTATTAATGAAAAAAAAAGAAGTTATCTTGCTCGTTGTTCATAATGCTGGGATGTGTTTTCGTTTATTTTTCCATTCAAACTAGTTATAGCTGAATGCATATGTCTGAATTGTTTGAGATTTCATTTCGTATGATTTTGTACAAACATTCGTGAAAGTAAGGGAACAGAAAAGTGCTCGGTCAGACGCCTTGCATAACAAACTGAAGTAATATTTTTGACATATGAACAATGAGAAGGAGACCCCCAATATGGACAGATCCTCACAAACTAAAAGTGCCAGAGCGCTCAAAACAATGTCATTCGCCACATTTTACCTGTCTGGGTAACGTGCACATGTCTAAACAGTTGGGTTTTTAAACTTGTTTTTACACTCCTGGCTGCGTTCACTCTAAATGCTGTCTCGAATGCCGGAATGGCACTAACTGCTGATAGTGTGGAGGCCAAGCCAGTTTTAAAGCCCTAGAAAAAGGATTCCGTCGGACAGTAAATTAGATAGCAATTTGTTGTCATATTTTGAAAGAACACCCACAGTAGATCACATTTTGAGGTACTAGTACTTTGGGTATCATCTAGGGTTAGAGATTTTTTGGTTTTTGTGATTTAAGTTTTGACGCAAAGGGGTAATTTTTTTTTTTTTTACATTTTATGTTTTAACTCAAAAACATATACTAAAGTTGGTAGAAATGTTAAAATATATGTTGACACTTGATAATTAGACTAATAATTGGGGTTTGTAAGTGATTTTAGGTTAAGTAAGCAATCAAAAAAAAAATGTTTTACCCAAACTGAAAAATTGTCTCCCTTGATCACTCAATGAATAGTGGAGACACCGATACTTGGCAACTGCACACCATATAAAGTGTACTATCTACGCACAATGATCCCTCTTGGCTGCCTGATCCACGCAACACATACGTTGTTGTCCATCATCGTTATTCCCAGTCAGAATCACGGTATCTTTCAAGTTTCAGTCCATCTCCCCTTCACACACGGTATCTGAAGTTATTCCCAGTCCGAATCACTGACTTTTTCCCATTCCATCTCCCTTCACACACAGTATCTGATGATATTCCCAGTCCGAATCACGGTCTCTTTCACAGTCCATCCCCCCTTTACACGCAGTATCTGAGAGTTATTCCCAGTCCGAATCACTGACTTTTTCACATTCCATCTCCCTTTACACACAGTATCTGATGATATTCCCAGTCCGAATTACGGTCTCTTTCACAGTCCATCCCCCATTTACACACAGTATCTGAAGTTATTATCAGTCCAAATTACGGTCTCTGTCACAGTCCATCCCCCATTTACACACAGTATCTGAGAGTTATTATCAGTTTAAATTGCGGTACGGTCTCTAGTCCATCCCCCATTTACACACAGTATCTGAGTTATTATCAGTCCGAATTGCGGTCTGTAGTCCATCCCCCATTTATACACAGTATCTGAGAGTTATTATCAGTCTGAATCACTGTCTCCATGATAGTCCATCTCCCCTTCAAAGTCCGTCTCTGAGTCAGTCACTTGGTGGGTTGTCAATGTCTTCCTCCACAGACTGCACGTTTACACACCCAACACATGCACACAGTTCAGTGCACTTTAGCGAATTGCGATGGCAGGTGCACTTGTTTCCAGCACATCCCGTCTTACAGCCACACTTGATAAATTCAGTGACAGCGGGGGGAATGGCAGGCTGAGACATCCATCTCACTTCCAAACTGCCGTCCTTCAACAGCCAGCCATACTGCACATACAAACACCAACATAAACATACAAGTTGTCAAGCTTTTTTCTTTCTTTGCTTGATTTTATTTTCGTGTGTGGGTGTATGTGTGTTTGCTCCGTTATTTTGTTTCTCCTCTGCAGGGATTGGCCTGGGATTTGGTCTTTTTTGAAACCAATCGGTCCACACAAACTCATCTGAACAACAAATCCCAAAGCATACCCTAGTCAGGATTAGGATCAGGATAAATATGCCGCAGGAACCTTTTCAGGTTATCGTCGCAGTGTAAATGAGAGGGCAGTGCATTCTAATAAAATATTTAATTCCCTAAAATATTTGATATGCTTACTAAAAAAAGGAAAAGGTGTCAGTGTCCTCTCCCTTAGGACCTCTGAAGTAAAAACAGTCCATATTTGTACATCTATGCAGTGTTGCTGCCACTGCCAGCTTTAGAGGACAATAGGTCATTTTGACCTGACTGTAAGAAATCAATAGGTCGAAATGTCCTGGCTCTAAAATTTACCGCGGCACACTTGTTAATATATGGCTTATCCGGAAAAGAGCTTGCTCCATATAGTAGGGGAGACTATTACATGCAAGGGCGAGAAAGTCAGGTGTGTCAGTTATGCTTGGTTGCTCATAGTTCCATGTCATTGTCTCCGCTAACGCTGGGAACAAACTCATTTCCGAAGTAGCCCATTACAATGCAAAAAACTTCATTTTTATTTTTAAATCACAAATTTGTGTCAGCATGCGCGAGTGTGTGTGTGTGTGCACACTATGTGTGTGTGTGTGTGTGTGTGTGTGTGTGAGAGAGTGTGTATGTGCATAGGTGTTGCTGGAAATTTTAAAAAAGCAATTGTCCTGGGTCAAAGAAAATGTTCGACAATTTTCCTATTCTATAATCCCCCAAACCCCCCCCTGAACAATTTTGATGGTGGCTAGAGCCGAGTGGGGGAGTAACAAATTAATACGCTTACTTTGCTTCCACGGCAAGAAGATCTGGCTTATACTGGATGTCACGTAGAATGTCATGTCTGTTGGACCGCACAGCAGCTTCATAGAATATGTCAGCATTCGGTCCTCCCTGTTGAACAAATGTGATGCTATTAAATTATAAAGAGTTTCAACGGGGAAGAGAAGAGTTAATTGACACAAACCCTTATTGTAATATAACAGATTCTTAGAATTTAGCACTCATCATTTATCATACCATACGACAATGTACACGACATGTATTGCATTAGTACCAGCACCACCACCACCACCACCACCACCATCACCCCCCCTACACACACAAGCAATTTACTATTTTATAATAATTGAATCTAGATTAATGCTCACATATTTATCTTCTGAAACTCTGCACCTGTGCAGGCATTTAGTAGCTACTGCATTTTAATCTGAACATCGACTTATTACAACTTGCAACGATGAGTGGGTACTGAGCGCTCTAACGCAAAGCTGTCTTATCGCTGAGTAGATAGTCCAGCCTATCATGCTCTTTGAATTTGTACTGTTAATTAAACAATGCTTCATGGACCGTCAAACATTTTGGAATTTTTTTTGACCCAAGACTTCCCCTTTAAATTGGCTTCATAATGTAGAAAGCAACAATATTTTGGTCACATAATTAGGGTGCAAATAGTAAATAATCAAGCAAGCAATAAATCAAATAGTTTTGACTCTTATGCTCCCATGAGTCATGACAATGCAACTAAAACGTTCAACTAACCTGTATTAGTCTTTCTGGCACCCACTTCCCGGCTGATTTTTTGTTTTTGTTTTTTCTGCACAAAATACAGAGAGGAGGCAGGATATGCTCACTCCTGGTTGTTGAAGCTCTGCTGTCGTTCTGTCGTTGTGTTCTCTTTCTTGGTGAAACAACACCCGTAGCTTTTCCTTTTTCCACGCGCCATTCGGTTTGCGCAATCCTTCGTTTGTTTGTGAACTTGATCTAGTGCAAGTGTACGCAACTCGTTACCGCTCTGGATTCCAACGCTAAGATTTGTTCAGCGATTACACGTTCTTCACCGTCTAAGGAAATCCACTGCTCACTTGATCGCAACGTGGTAGTCCATTTAGCCTCCGTAAAACACGTTAATTCTCGAAAAATAGAGTCTTGATCGCAATGTAAAATGCATGCGTTTGCCGTCATTTTGAAGAACTAAAGGGACGTCACTCCAAAATCGCTGTGGTAAAAAGACGTTTTCGTAGTCGTAAATTTACGAACTGTTAAAAGCTCTCATAAGTTTATTATATGATCCCCAAAGTACTAGCACACAAAATATCAATCAGAAAAAATCCCTTAACGGATTTAACCCAAAACATTTTGGTACGAAGAGGTAGCCGACGGAACTGAACGATAGACCTGCTTGGCCTCCGGACTATGAAGAGACAACAAACCATAATAACCTCTCTAAATTTGACGCTTAAAAGGGGCAAGTTTTTATCCACATACATGGCTATACAAGACAGCTAAGACTTCAATTGTTACATTTAATCTGTGTTTTCCCCTTCTTTCCAGCGCAAACAAAAAACCAATAACAAAATGTCAAAGTAAGTGTGTGTCCTTTGATATGGACTACCTTTAACAAATAGAAGAAAAGAAAAGATCAATACTGGCGTTAATCATTCATTAAGAAGCTTCTTCCTAAATAAACTATTACTTTTGCCCTCAAACAATCTTCTGTACGTACAAGTTCATTATTTACGTTATTGAGACATCCCAGTGCACTGAGGGATTTATAGAGCAAATCCAGAAAATTCATTATTGCGCTTCGTTAAAAAATTATTTTTGAGATTTGCTCTATAAATCCCTTAATGCACTGGGATTGTTTCAATAACGATATTGTCAGTACCGCCATAGAAAAAAGAAGATTCCAAACGCACATTTTGCTACGCGCATTTGAATAGGCATAACTGTGTGGTCAGGTCGTGTACAGTAAGATCTACTTTTGTGTGGGGTGTCTCAAGTGTGTCACCCCCCGCGGGTTAGGGGGAAGAATTTACCCGATGCTCCCCAGCATGTCGTAAGAGGCGACTAACGGATACTGTTTCTCTTTTTACCCTTGTAAAGTGTTTCTTGTATAGAATATAGTCAATTTTTGTGGAGATTTTAGTCGGGCGGTATGTGGGGAGTGTTAGGTCCTTTGTGCTGGAGACTTGCATTCTCCCATTGGGGTAATACATTGTACGACGTTGCGGGCCCCTGGAGCGAATTTTTGATTAGTGCTTTTGTGAACAAGAAACAATTGACAAGTGGCTCTATCCCATCTCCCCCCTTTCCCCGTCGCGATATAACCTTCGTGGTTGAAAACGACGTTAAACACCAAATAAAGAAAGTCAAGTGTGTCGTGCTTTCGTCACACGCATTTTAATTTCTGTTGGTAAATTCCAGTGTAGCGTTAAGCTGAACAGTGATGATCTTTCAGAGAGACCTCATTTGAACTCGGAGAAAGGACTGTGCTCTTCGTTATTTGCGATTCGAAACCTCCAGTCGAGCTTCGACGGATTGACTGTGCGGAGTGACTCCCCTTGAATTGACTACCCCCACCCCCGAAGGACTCGACGGTTAGCACATTTTCAAAATAAATGTGGCATATTTCTCGTGTTGTATCTTCCCTCATCGGGGAGTCTGATACTAAATATGAACGGTAAGAATGCTCTGAACCCTACACGTATTATATCCCCATCGTCTTTTCGTTCACATTTGCCCAACATGTTAATTTGCTGAGCGGGGTTTATGTCGTCTGCTAGGCTAGGGCAATCGAACCACTGAAGTCTGCACTGAGTCTGCACGCTTGAGGCAGGCTGGTAATACGTCTTATATATGGTAAGAACGTTCTGAACCCTACACGTTTTCGATTACGATTGTTCTTGCCTTGAAATAATAATTGGAAACCATTCATTTACTGAACTGATGCAGTCGTATTTCAGTGTAGTCTGCTATGTATGACAGAGTCGATCGAGTCAGTCTTCACTGGTCTCGCTGGTACGTTATCTGTTAGCCGCTGGGAATTGTACATTATCTCATAATTTGGTAATGTGGATGATAAGCTACATGCCACTAACACGGCATATGAGAAGAATCAATGCAAGTCGGCGAAAATGAGATGAAACACAGCGGCTTCTATTTTTAGATCAGTGGCACTGTGGCACAGGCACATGCAATCTGTCAGAAAAAAAACCACTTCTGCTTTAATTGAGAAGCAGGGAATTTATGGTCATTTGGTATTGTGGAGAATATAAGCCACATGTCATTGATTAATTCTGAGGATAAGAGCACAGTCTCGCTTAGGCAAAGGGCGGAAGAATACGCTCTGTGGAAAAGTAACAGTTTTAGCGCATCGCCATTAGCCAATCAACTGGTTCACATTAGTCATGTGACACCAGTACTTACTGACAATTTTATTTATTTTCTATTTGTTTTTGATTATTTTTATTACATACTAGCTGTACTTCCAATGAAACAAGTCAATATTACGTATATATATTTGAATTATTCCGATTCCTGTTGTATCATGTTATTTTGAATTATGGATGGCTTTTTACAATGTTTCGTGATTGCCTTTTCACTGGTCCGTATTAGGCGCCCAGGCTACTACAGGCTGTAAATGGACAATTTATCATTGTTTCTGTATCTAAATTGTTCTGAATGTCTATCTAAGCTAATTAGATCTAATTAGGCTTAATGGTTCACTGAAGAAAAAATAACGACCAAGCCCAAAATAAAACTTCTTTGCAAGAAAAAAAGCTTGTTATCAGTATGTAACAAAGTGGTTCATCTTCAGGGCCCTTCCCCTATTACTGTTCATTTGAAATAATGCATTTTGTAATCTCTTTTTTGGGGTGTGTGCTTTGTTTCCTGAGCATAAAGACGGAGCACCCTTATAGACAAAGACAAAGCCTACTTAAAGCAACCCCCCGCGGGTTAGAGGGAAGAATTTACCCGATGCTCCCCAGCATGTCGTAAGAGGCGACTAACGGATTCTGTTTCTCCTTTTACCCTTGTTAAATGTTTCTTGTATAGAATATAGTCAATGTTTGTAAAGATTTTAGTCAAGCAGTATGTAAGAAATGTTAAGTCATTTGTACTGGAAACTTGCATTCTCCCAGTAAGGTAATATATTGTACTACGTTGCAAGCCCCGGGCCCTGGAGCAATTTTTTTATTAGTGCTTTTGTGAACAAGAAACAATTAACAAGTGGCTCTATCCCATCTCCCCCCCCCTTTCCCCGTTGCGATATGACCTTCGTGGTTGAAAACGACGTTAAACACCAAAATTAATAAAGAAAGAAAGAAAGTACTTAAAGCAACGTTGGATCTTTCGTAAAAAAATTTAAAAAAAATTGCGTGTAGTATAAAACTGTTCGTCACAATTAAGTTCCCTGGCACCAGCGACAATAGGACGCAATAAAGGCGTTTTAAAGGAATAAAGGAATTTTGGGGCATTACATTGCTTCCCACAAATGAGCGACTCTATTGTTCCCCAGGTCGATGCCATTTAAAAACAATAGTTCAAAATTCAAGAAGAAATCCAAAACTGATACTCTAATTACGACGTTTCAGTGGATGTTTTGTAGTGCTTCTGGTATTGTTCGATTTATAAGTAAACCGCTAGCTGTTCCTCTTCTGGTGGCATTTAACTCTGCAAATATAAATCGTACACAAAGACAGTTGCAGCAGTAAGTGTATACACTCATTATTTTTCCCAATAATGCCTCGTAATATATTCATTAGCTTTTGAGTCATACAGTATACTTTACAATGAATCTGTGTAGTCAGGGAATGTACTTATCTCCCGAGGAAATCACTGAGAATAATATAAAATCATACTGATTCTCTGAAATGTGCAGGGAATACACATATTCCCTGATTATACGTATTCGCTGCATTTACTATATGTGTTATATGGGTTTTTAGGCTTACATGGATTTCGAGTTCGGTGGTGTTTAAGTTCTAAACTGTTTAAGTCGCAATTTATTCTCTGCCATGATAAGTGATGTGCGTGTAAACATTTTCGAATGTCAACCTTAAGTTTCTATGGTTTGTGTCATATTTGTTCCTACAGTCATTCCGTGATATTTATTGTCCGATCGTGTGTTTACACACGTGTTTGTTTTTATGGTTTGATGTTAGTTGGTGTTTTGTTTTAAATGTGTAAAAAGTTGTGCGTATGTTTTTCATTGAATTACAAGAGAATGCGTGTTTGGTTTTGAATGAAATTTCACTAAATGTTCAGTTCTGTTGTTGTTTTTCTTCTTTCGAGAGATGGAAAGTCTGTGGGTGTGAAAATGTGAATATCTCAGTGGTACACTCTTTCTAAAGCTTTGAGCAAAAGGGTGTTCTTCTCTTTTGGATTTCTGACTACCTGACGTCCAATTTATCGATGCACCGAGAGTGTTTTTTTGGTCTCGACTCTTAGCGTTGATCGTTATTACGCATATTTAAGCAGTCACAACGGCACACTTACCCGTAACCAGTTTAGATTCAAATTGGATCCTTGATTTTCGACAAGGCGCGGCTTAAAACGAAGTTTATTTTCCTTGAGCTTGTCCCATGCTATATACGGCAGTGGTCTTTTGTGACATTCGAATGGGATATACACTAACATACTTCTGTTATGCTTGGGGAACTTTACCAGGCTTGATTCTTGGCAGGTACCATACTAATAATACGAACATTTAGATCTTGGTAAAATATTGCAAATTCTTGTCATCTTAATTAACCTTCACGCGTGCAAAGTACTTCTTGGGTGCATTGGTGTATGCCAACATCTTCACGGAAATGCCCATAAATCTGCTTCATTTACAGATATTTTCACGAACATTCACCACACTGTAAAGAAAATAGCAATGCTTAATCTGTATTCAAACTACATTTTTATCTTAAAAACGCACAAAATAGACACATATACCCCACTAACGTACTTAAGTAAGGCTTGGCGAACTTTACCAGACTCTGTACCGTTTATTTTCTGTAAGTTGTGTATATGTATATGTATATAATGATACAAACAATAAGAGGTTTGCAAATTCTTGACATGTCTGCCAACATTCATTAAAGTACTGAAACATATTACGTTATCCTCTACTTCGAGAAATGCAATTCGACAATGTGTGTTGTATGTTTTGTTTGCACTGAGGCGCGGGTGTTTTTTCTCGTTTTTACTGTGATTCGGCTGATGTATTGTGTTTTGCTGTAGTTTCCAAATGTGACCCTCCACCACGAAATGAGTCGCATGTCACCTCGCGCGGTTCTGCGCTAGGCTTAATATAAGTCCGGGGTGTGTCTGGTAACAGTGTGAGGGTCACCTTAGTCACAGGCTTATAACTCAAACAGTTTTCGCTCTTTTCTAAAACGGTTTTCACCACTGGATAGAGCATAAAAAAGTCTTTGAGAAAATGTACAAATATGAAAATCATGCAAAGGTGACATGCGACTCATTCCGTGGTGGAGGGTCACAAATTATGCTTTCAGGAAGCATGCAGTCTCATTCTCTTGTCCGACGTTGATCATAAAGTGAACCATATCCTGAATGCTCAGTGACCTGAAGCACAACTCTCAAGTTTGTTGCATTGCACAGTTTCTTATACAGTGTTAGTGTTGTTGCAACGGTGTTTTGACAATTGTTAGCTGACAGACACTGTGATGTTGTGTTTAATTACCATTTCTTGTATCTGTTTTTGAAAAAAAGATGTCGATGACTTCCTTATTACTTTTAATGTATAGTTTCGGAGTTTGAAAGTAAGGCTGACAAACGTGTTCGACTACAATTAAAACAACAAATCTGAAGTTTGTAGCTTTTCACTTAGATCAATTTTGAGATCATCATGTATTACGTATGTATCTGTCGAATGAGAAACAAGGGACGTACGTGCTAAAAAAGCATACAACAAAGTGAGAGTTATGCGTTGTTCATTTCCTTCACTGCTTGTTATTCTCTCATATGCCAGGAGATTGCTTCTGCATGACTCTCACGTACTCCCGTTGTCTATGTCGTATACATTTAGTACGCATACATCCCTTTGTTTCTCAGATCTTAGCATAACCCTCTGCCTCATCTGATTAAGATTATCAAAGAGAAGTCTGTCTTACCGCTTTTTTGCTGTCTGATGTTCAATAAATATGATCCAGATTAATTATCCGTGTTTCATGGTGGTGTTGCAAACAGGTTCCGTGATTTGGTGTGTTGCCTCTGTTCAGTGTATGTTGTTCAGTGCACTTTCCATTGTCAAGCCCCCACCTGAGTAAAGACTCCCCTCCTTCGCGAGTAATTCAGTCATGTAAAGAACAGATCAGTGAAAGAAACAATTTGCCTTCGAGCGGAACCGTGCAGTACAACATGTATATACCTGGCATGGATAACCTGCTAGAGAAATTCTGTAAATAGTTTGTGTCAATGCTTCAATTTCAATATTTCATGTAAATACAGTCATTTTCAAATATATTACCATTATTTTGACGATAAGGTTAATTAGCTTTATCCTACATACGTGAGAGAGACACCCGTGAGATAATAATCGTTCAAATCACACGTGTGTATATCATGCAAATGAGGTCATGTCAAGCAAGTCTGGTAGGGACCTGTTTTTCCACTGCTTATGATGCCAAAGTCACCGAGACACGTCATTATAGAAACAAAAAATGCCCTCGCTAATTACCCTCGATGAATCTTTAGAACTAACACGTCACGCCACACTTTCAGAGTGACGTTTCTTTGCTTTGACGTAATAGATTGCACGAGGCTTTAGAAGAGATCGAGGTTCCAAAACAAGCGTCTTTAATTTAGCTGCCTCGACTGCAGGACATTTTCAGTAAAATACACGTCATAATGGAGGGGCGCTGGTTCTGTGCGACGCTTAGTTTTCGAGATAGGTGTGACCTGACGAAGAACAGGACGTCACATTCCTAATGAAAACGAATATATTGCAGGTGGAAGCCGATGAGGCTGCATTTCTTCGGGGGGTGCCCGCAAAAATAGATCTACACGGTTCGAGCGGGACAGTTGAGCTCGGAACATGTTTGCATAATAGAGTGTCTTCCCTTTGTTCTTCTCGTGATAACGTTATTTTGTATGAATACGATTCACTTGCAAAATAAAGTATACGACTTGGTGTTTTAGTGGTAAATGTAGATAGCCATGTGTAATGCAGATAAAGCAAACAAATAAACGTGTTTTTCTCGTGAAAATGTTGCGTTGTGCGGGAGTTTGGGTGGCCACGTGATGTACACAAAGCAAAGTGCGGGACGGACTCTGCTCTGTTCTGTAACACTGGCAAGTTCAAAACACGAGAAAAACGATTTCGTTATGCGGGCAGCCACGGGGGATGTATGTATTTTTCAAATGGTTGTAAAATAAGTCTTGTATTTATCACCGTACTCAGGCCCTGTTCTTTTTTTCGTCACACCTAAAACCGTTATTTCTTGTGAGCGGCCCTGCATTATAAGTACTAATGGAAGGGCGCTGGTTCTGAGCGGCGCTTTGTTCTCGAGATAGGTGTGACCAGATGACGTCATTTATAGTTTCGTCATCGGAGATCTTTCGTATTTCAATCAGTGTCATTTCCCAGTTCTGTGTTTCTGCGGTCGTTTTGACTGACTTGACAAGTTGATAAAACCAATGACACTTCATTTTTGCGAAGCAACTGAATATGAACATGAAAGAAAGCGTGCAGAAGTATGTTTGGGCCCTGCAAGACTTTATGACCAACGATTTCTCCCTTGGAAGTAAATGAAGATGTCTGCTTTTCGTCTGCTTTGAAGGTAGGGAGATTTTACAGCGCACACGGTAAATTGCAAATCGTATTGGACAAGAATGTTTTTATTCTTCTTTCTTCGAAGTACCATAGATTTGTTCTTGGCCATATTTTCGACCTGTGCATCGTTATATTATGGGAAAAACACGTTTGAACGCAAGTTCGCAAAGAAATATTGATCATTTTCTCCGGAACTGCAACGTCGATTTGCCCCCCCCAAAAATTCTGACTCAATATGCGGGAACATGCTGGTAGTGTCATATTTTTTTTTAAATGGGTGTGGAAGAACTGCTCATAATTAACATAGCACTCCGGCCCTGTTCTTTTTTTCGCCACACCCAAAACTGTTATTTGTTTTGGGCGACGCAGCATTATACAGCATGTAGGATAAACAGAATAGGGGAAGGGCTCCTAATATGGACCACTTTTTGTTTCATGCTAATAACTAGCTTGTTTTCTTGCGAAGAAGTTTCATTTTGTGTTTGGTAGTCCTTCTCTCTTAAGTGAACCGTTAGGCCTAATTAGAGTGAAATAGCTTTGATAGGCATTCAGCAAAAATTAAATACAGAAAAAATCACAAATGGTCCATATTAGGTGCCCAGGCTCCTACTATGGACCAGTGAAGCGGCCTTCACGAATCACTGTAAAAAGCCCCCTATACTTCAAAATAACATGATACAACTTATTGTGCATGTCAGACTAATTCAAATATGCTTTAGATTTATCTGTTTCGGGTTGATGAGAGCATTATTTGAAGCACACCAGGAAACTAAAGAAGCATATCAAAAACAGAGTGAAAATAAGTGAAATTATCAACTTCCACAAAAAGAAGACAATTTGATATATTTTTTTGAAAGCTCGAGGGCTAGTTATAGGTTATTTTCAGCAAGCTTCTTAATGAATTAATGAAAATAGTCTTTAGCTTTTATTTTTTTTCGATTTGTTGAAGGTGGTCCATATTAGGGGACTCACACATACTTTGAGATTTTGCTATTATTTTTTGTTTGCAATAGAAACTCGGGGTCAAAACTGCTAAAATGTAACAAATACGGTCTTAGCTGTCATATATAGCAATTTTTGTGTGATAAAAGCTTTGGCTGTGGACAGAAACGAGTCCGTTTTAGGCGTCAAATTTAGAGTGAACGCTGCCAAAAGTGAAAAAAAGAGAAAAAGCCTAACGGTTTTGGGGTTTGTATTTCTGCAACAGTTTTGACATGTGCAACTTATCCAGAGAGGGTGAATACAGCCAATGAAATTGTTTTGAGCGCTCTAGCGGCCGTTAGTTTGTCAGAACAGAAGGTGGTCCATATTAGGAGCCGGTCCATATTAGGAGCCTTTCCGGGCCCTATTCTCTATTAAAGGCACAGTAAGCCTCCCGTAAACCATCACAGATACTGTCCGGATTTTACACACACTACAAACACCCTTTCATTTAAACACTCACCGCTTGAGAACATCCTAGGTGTACATGTCCTCCGTAAAGAGCGAGCAATTTTCACAGAATTTATTTTTGCGTGGTTTATCTTACCCCTGAGCCATCGTGAACCCGTGTGATCCAGTTTTTCTTTTTCACAATGTAGTCGTCAGTTAGTAATTTGAATGCGACTCGATGTGAGCTTATCTGCAATAGCACGTTATTATGTACCTCTGACTATGCACGAAACAAACGACTGTGTTTCACAAGAACTCTAGCGATGGCATTTGACTGTTCAGAGGAACTGGCGATAGGCATTACCGTCGTCTGTTACGAGAACCACGACCTTGCGTGACCCTGCTTCCGGGCTTTTCTTTTTTCAAACTTTCAAAACTTCGAATTGTACTGATCTTGTCTTGATGAAAAAAGAATTCTTTTATGATTTAAAGGCCAACATCCAAAAGAATTTTTCTCCTGGAGCGACCTAAACTTGAACCCGTCGCTATTCTTGCATGTCTGTTTACTTCGTGCTGCACGCAAAAATCGAGCGACTTCCTTGCCGCGTGGATTGACGAAGCTATTTTATTCTCGTGACTGAAAACACTGCAGTGCGTGCAGTTTTTGGCGAGCCGCAGGAGCGGCGACTCATATGGTCTCGGCTCGAAAGCTGTCTGTGGAGGCTGCGTGCTATAATTAGCTGACCTGCTGCGCGAGCAGTCACTGCAGAGTTTTGAGATAACTTTGTAACACGTTTTATTTTATGCTCCTCAAGAATACAACTTTGGGCAACGTGCCACGTAAAACTACACGCAACAAGGATTCAGTAGGTACCAAACATGCCTTGGTCAGAAGTAGAATGTAAATGAATCTTTATAAAGAAGTAGGCTACTTCAAACGACAGCCACAGCCACGGTTGGGTTCACGGCATCAAACCGATGCGACTCTCCGTCATATCATACACGTAATCTATCAAATAGATGACTAATAAACATGTAAACTACATGTATACGTCTATCGTCGGACATAAGAAAGGAGAGCTTCCCCCGGGCCTGTGC
Organism: Littorina saxatilis; assembly: GCF_037325665.1. Classification (NCBI taxonomy): domain Eukaryota; kingdom Metazoa; phylum Mollusca; class Gastropoda; order Littorinimorpha; family Littorinidae; genus Littorina; species Littorina saxatilis. Next base: position 12,337,377 of record NC_090256.1, on the reverse strand, counting down.
ATGTGTTGTTCGTTGTGCGTGTGTAAATGTACACAACAAACTGACGACAAAACTGAGACAGACCTCTTTCGCTTCAGTCTTGCAGTATTTAAAGACGAATACAGGTAAATCGTGCATTATACTAACTGTTTGGTAAAAGTATCAAACGTTTCTTTTTATAAATAAGTGGCAGGCTTACAGGAATACAAAGAGGCGCAAGTTGAAAGTAATGGATATATCTCTGGAAGATGCCATCAGTCCAAGTTGTCAAATGAAATCAAAGATGACAGAAACAGAAGTTTTCCATACAAATGTTGGTGTTTCAAAGGAAGTTGGCATTCTTTCAGATAATGATATAGACGAGGTGGCTGTTTGTTATGAAGTTTCAACAAGCCAACATTCAAATGATTTTACTTCATCTACAGATTTTTTAAATTCAGCACTTTATAACTGTCATTATGAACTTGGAATCAGAGAGAGACCGTCTTTCCATTGTCATTCATGCCATAGATTTTTGTTTCAGAATCAATGTTTCACATGGCGTTCACAAGAGAGCATGCGAAGTTTCCGACAGTCTTTAGGATTTGTAAACAAGTCGCGTAAGGCGAAAATACAATATTTAGTCAAGTAGCTGAGGCTCACAGAATGAAACTGAACGCAACGCAACGCAGCAAGACCGTATACACACCGGTGACACTGTGACGGTTCCCCTACGCTTTGTGTTCGGTGCCCTGACCCTTTGTGTTCGGTTCCCACTCGGTTCCCACACGCCAAAATTCGCGGACAAAACATCCATTTATGGTAGTATTACGCAATGTTGCTCTCTGAGAATGGTCTTGTTAGATCTGTGAGTGTTTACACTACATGCCTAGGTGCTGTTGGATTGAAGGTTTTGATATTTTAGCCGTTATTAGGTAGAATGCCTTCCACTTAACTGCAAAACTGCATAATTCGTAACATCGGCAAGAAATATCCTACCAAAAAATGCCTGCTTGGAACTGTCGTTGGTCCAGCAAAAAGTTCAACATGTCTGTAGCAGACAGCCCAAGTTTCAAGATTGTAGGGCCATCCAAACAGCCGTAATAATAAACACAACAAAAGTAGTCAGTGAAATTGGCTGTGTTCGGTCCCCCCACACTTTTGTGACGTAGGCGTGACGGTTCCCATAATTCATTGTGTCGGTCCCCACTTTCTGTGTCGGACCCCACTTTCGACCTAATTTCTCTGTGACGGACCCCACAACCAGCCTATTTTGTGTCGGTCCCCACACCTTCTTGGATTTATGACTTGCCGGTTACTTGTATCATTGTATTCATTGAATCTAATTGTCTCGGAGTTATTTTTCAGCAAAAACCGGCAAGGCAGCACCTTTTGTGATACCAAGTAAGTCAGATGACATCAGTATGTGTGTGTGTGTGTGTGTGTGTGTGTGAGAGAGAGAGAGAGAGAGAGAGAGAGAGAGAGAGAGAGAGAGAGAGACTAACTTTATTAGTTTATGCCACAAATAATATATAACATTATTTATCTCTGGGACGGTTCCCAGTATACCAGCAAATTATGTGTTGATCCACCCACACCTTCTTGAACTGGCCTTCCCAATATCTACTCTTAGTCTTACGGCCTTGGAGATATGCAATTTGGCACATTTTTAAAATAAAAGATCCACCTGTCGTATGTGAGATTCAGTTTTCAGAGCAAAATGCTGCCCAGGGACTTCTAGTGGTGACTGAAAAAAAAAGAGTACTTGCCTATGTCAAGTATGTGTCTTTATCCACGCTTGTTGTAAGAGGCAACTTTTCCCAGCTCCTTGTGTTCATGACTGCTTTCTCTTAAAATTAATTACTTTATGACAGTCAGAATACAATGGAACAAGGCTACATAAACCCTGACAGCCTACGACAACGGCCCGACTAAGGCTCAACACCGCGCCAATAAATTCAGCATTGGGCCAATGTTGGGCCATGATTGCTCCGTTTTCGTAGGCTATCAGGGTCAAAGATACATATTGGTAAACTAGTAAAATACATGTTCAGCATCATCAGCAATACCACAAAAGGATTAAAACAAGAAATTCCTCCGATAGGAACTACACCCCCGTCAAAGGGAAATAACCTTCTCAGTTGGTGGCAGTGAGAATGGTTATTTCCCTTTGACCAACGGAGGTGTCCGTCTATACCAGGCCTTGTATAATTTTAATCCACCAATAACTCCCTAACCGTGTGTTTGACTGGTCCCAATTTTTGTAAGGACCGTCTCAGGAATGTATAGAACCTGTTCACCAAGTTTGGTGACGATCGGTCCGTTCATTCTTGAGATCTACTTGCGAACACAAACACATCGAGTGAAACCTATACACACCCCTATACTGGGGGTGTAATAATCCTATTAGCTGTATGTCAGCGGCACAATGCAACCAGAACCAGCGTTTATGTGGAGTGATCGGGTGCTGGTCACTACCGCGAGCGTCACTACCGCGAGTACCACTACCGCGTCTCACACTAAAGTTGTGTTTCCGTACCCGCGACAGCGTTTTTCCAGCGGTGCGACGAAAATCAAGCACATAGAAAATGACCAGGAGTGTTTCCACACGCGCGACGCGTTAGCGGCGCGACAAGCGGCAAGCGACGCGATTTTTTTGAAAGGGTCCTGGAGCGATTTTTTCGCGTTGTCGCGCGGCAACGCGGGAGTTTACAGATTTTACCGCATGTTTAAAACGCAAGTACGGAAACACGTCACGCGTTTGCGCGCGTTTTCTTTTGTCGCTGCCGATGTCGCGGGTACGGAAACAGAACTTACCGCGAGTACGACACTACCGCGAGTACGACACTACCGCGAGTATAACACTACCGCGTGTCACACTACCGCGAGTATAACATTACCGCGTGTCATTTTATGACTTCCATGGCTGAAGGCAAAGGTTGAAATGTTTCCTTGAAATAGTAAAACAAAAAGGCCTGGTCTGTTCTCTGAACACTAATTCAATGTTTGTCATGCCAACCAAGAACTCAAAACGATCAGAACACACTATCAGAATACATATAGAATGGGTTGCTTCCAATCAAAGCCGTTAGAACACAAACTCACAAGAAGTAAGTTTGCATGCGTTCTCTCTACGGTTATGGTACTCGCGGTTGTGGTACGCGCGGTAGTGTGACACGCGGCAGTGTTATACTCGCGGTAGTGTCGTACTCGCGGTAGTGTGACACGCGGTAGTGTTACACGCGGTAGTGTCGTACTCGCCGTAGTGTGACACGCGGTAGTGACGCTCGCGGTAGTGTCGCATAACCGGAGTGATCTGGAAAGGTGTCAATCTCTCTCTCTCTCTCTCTCTCTCTCTCTCTCTCTCTCTCTCTCTCTCTCTCTCTCTCTCTCTCTCTCTCTCTCTCTCACACATACACATACACACACACACACACACACACACACACACACACACACACACACACACACACACACACACACACACACACACATACTGATGTCATCTGACTTACTTGGTATCACAAAAGGTGCTGCCTTGCCGGTTTTTGCTGAAAAATAACTCCGAGACAATTAGATTCAATGAATACAATGATACAAGTAACCGGCAAGTCATAAATCCAAGAAGGTGTGGGGACCGACACAAAATAGGCTGGTTGTGGGGTCCGTCACAGAGAAATTAGGTCGAAAGTGGGGTCCGACACAGAAAGTGGGGACCGACACAATGAATTATGGGAACCGTCACGCCTACGTCACAAAAGTGTGGGGGGACCGAACACAGCCAATTTCACTGACTACTTTTGTTGTTTTTATTATTACGGCTGTTTGGATGGCCCTACAATCTTGAAACTTGGGCTGTCTGCTACAGACATGTTGAACTTTTTGCTGGACCAACGACAGTTCCAAGCAGGCATTTTTTGGTAGGATATTTCTTGCCGATGCTACGAATTATGCAGTTTTGCAGTAAAGTGGAAGGCATTCTACCTAATAACGGCTAAAATATCAAAAACCTTCAATCCAACAGCACCTAGGCATGTAGTGTAAACACTCACAGATCTAACAAGACCATTGTCAGAGAGCAACATTGCGTAATACTACCATAAATGGATGTTTTGTCCACGAATTTTGGCGTGTGGGAACCGAGTGGGAACCGAACACAAAGGGTCAGGGCACCGAACACAAAGCGTAGGGGAACCGTCACAGTGTCACCGGTGTGGTATACTCGTAGCATCGTCACTCCACCGCCCGTGGCAAAGGCAGTGCACGTGGAATTGACAAGAAGAGCGGGGTATTCGTTGCGCTGAGAAGGATAGCACGCTTTTCTGTACCTCTCTTCGTTTTAACTTTCTGAGCGTGTTTTTAATCCAAACATATCATATCTATATGTTTTTGGAATCAGGAACCGACAAGGAATAAGATGAAAGTGTTTTTAAAACGATTTCGAAAAAAATATTTGATAATAATTTTTATATATTTAATTTTCAGAGCTTGTTTTTAATCCGAATATAACATATTTATATGTTTTTGGAATCAGCAAATGATGGAGAATAAGATAAACGTAAATTTGGATCGTTTTATAAATTTTTAATTTTTTTTTACAATTTTCCGATTTTTAATGACCAAAGTCATTAATTAATTTTTAAGCCACCAAGCTGAAATGCAATACCGAACCCCGGGCTTCGTCGAAGATTACTTGACCAAACTTTCAACCAATTTGGTTGAAAAATGAGGGCGTGACAGTGCCGCCTCAACTTTCACGAAAAGCCGGATATGACGTCATCAAAGACATTTATTGAAAAAATGAAAAAAACGTTCGGGAATTTCATACCCAGGAACTCTCATGTCAAATTTCATAAAGATCGGTCCAGTAGTTTAGTCTGAATCGCTCTACACACACACACACACGCACACACGCACACACACACACACACACAACTGTGTAGATGTATCGTACACCTGATATATTAAATTGAAGTTCACGAAGAAATCGTTTTATTTCTGTGTCATTCAACATCTATCAGACAAATTGAAACTGGTACAAATATTCAATAATGTTGCGATGTGGAAATGTATGGCATTCCGTTTGTCAAATAATTATTTGGATACTTTTTCATGTTTTTTTCACAAATGGACATGATATCGCAAAAGATAGACAACGGCAAGATCATTCAAGTATGTACATGCTTGTTGATGTCTACTTAGGCGATGCTCAGAACACTAGTTAGATCTTCCGAGATTAAAAAATGACGATGATCTGTAAACAAACCAGGACAAGGAAAGAAAGACAAAACGTATTTGAAAACAAATCATACTATACAGATTGACAAACTGAAACTTCGAACTCTGTTGATATTTCACGGGAGATGAGGTATGGTGCAAACGTATATAATTATACTGACTACATTTTGTTACGTACTCATCAACAACAACAAAAACCGATATAACCAAAGGCACACACACACACACACACACACACACTTTGCTGGTTTGCTGATCAATGTCACAGGAAACGAATGAACAACAGAAAGCGTGATGAATTCCTGGCCAGAAATCAGTCACAAAGACCTGAAAGTCTGCTGAATGGAACTGGTAAATGTACACATTTGAACTGCTGTCAAAATTACTATGTAATACGATATTCGAGTTTTAAAATTGGTAGCAAATTACAACCAATAATGATGTTTTTTGCTTCGGCATTGAAGCAATGTTCACTATTTACTAACAAAATAATGACGAAATAAACACAAAACCAAATCAGTGAGGCAGAGGGGACAAAAAGCCGAGCGGGTGTGCGTGTGTGTGTGTGTGTGTGTGTGTGTGTGTGTGTGCTAGTGTGTGCCTGTGTGTGTGTGAGTGTGTGCCAGTGTGTGTATGTGTATGTGTGTGTGTGTGTGTGCGCGTGTGTGTAGAGCGATTGAGACCAAACTACTGGACCGATCTGTCGAACCCACAGAATAAAACTGCACGCACTGCAGTGTTTTCAGTCACGAGAATAAAACAGCTTCGTCAATCCACGCGGCAAGGAAGTCGCGCAATTTTTGCGTGCAACACGAAGTAAACAGACATGCAAGAAGAGCGACGGGTTCAAGTTTTGGTCGCTCCAGGAGAAAAATTCTTTTGGATGTTGGCCTTTAAGAATGTTTGTGTAACAAGCGGTCAATTTATTATCTTAGATTTTAAAAGTTAGGTCTAGCCCCAAAACGCACCACGGTCCGATGGTGTGAGGAGACAATCCGCAAAATTAATTCTTTAACAATTGCTCGCTCTTTACGTAGGGCACCTAGGATGTCCCCGTTTGGTGAGCGTTTAAATGGAAGGGTGTTTGTATTGTGTGTAAAAGCCTGACAGTATCTGTGATGGTTTACGGGAGGCTTACTGTGCCTTTAAGACAATAAACCATCAAAACGTCAAGTGCTTAGATCCCGTTTTTGCAGATTTTCTGCGAACATCCGTAGATGTAGGAGAAGGGCCTCGCGACTACTATGATATCATTATGGAGCGGCTCGGCCTGTTATGACAAACTAACGGTGCACGACCGCTAAAACAATTCAATTTACCACATTTACCCTTTCTGGACAACTTATTTACCTCAGTTTAACACTAGTTCTGACAGCGTTCATTCCAAACTTGACGTGAAGCTACACTAGTTTCTATCCACAGACATAGTTTGCTAGTAACTTACAAGTTGCAATGTCAGTCCGTCGGACAATTAGATTGTGTGGCTCGCTTGCAACTTGAAATGCTGGCGAGGTAATCATACAATACAATACAATACAATACAATACAATACAATACAATACAATACAATACAATACAATACAATACAATACAATACAATACAATACAATACAATACAATACAATACAATACAATACAACACTTACATGATACAATACAATACACTGATGCACTGACAGTACAATGGCAGCCACAATATAATTCACTGATGTACTGACAGTACACTGAATGGCAGCCACAATACAATACACTGCGGTAAGCTTACTGACAATACAATGTCAGCCACGGTACTGGCAAACACTAAAAAGCAATACAATACAATACAAAACAATACAATACAATACACAATACAATACAATACAATGCAATCATTAAATACAACGCCACGCCGCAATACAACGCAACGCAACACAACACAAAACTATCTGATACGGCTAACACTTTTAAGTTTCTTTATTTCTTGTTTTCCATCTGTATTTCTCCTATTCTGTTTTCTTCTTTCATATCTAGTTTCCGATTCTTTTGTTCCCAGACCCAGAGGTCTGGGTTATGCGGAGGCATTTGCCTGTGTGAACGGTGACATTCCGGAACTAATTTTCGGCAAACTTAGTTGTTTGCAGCAATGTATTTCAATTTGTTTTTCATTATTTCTTGAAACTGTTAGTGCATGATGCAAAATTACACTATAATAGGTTATATAATACCAAAAAAAAAACTATCTCAGATCTCACACGCTAAAAATATGACAAAAAACACGGTAGAGCGACATACGCAAACCATCTAGCTTCCGGTGTTGTTAGGCCGCTACGGTAAGCGCTTAGTGTGCAGACTGGAGCAGACGATACAACAAACACAGAGTAAAGCAGACGACACAGTGTTACAGCATGATCAAGGCAGCTACGATTTTATTCCCATACCACTCAGTGATCGCCCACTGAATGACACATGTATTTACTTTTGCTAGAATAGTAATTTCGTAAATCATTCGTTTATGTTATTAGCAACAATCAGTATTTACATTTATTGCAATAATAATTAGCCAGGGGCTACACACGTCTGAAGTCAAAAATCGTGTTGTGTGTTCAATTGGTCAGTTTTGAGATTTTGACATATTTATACCAAATAATCCTTTCTCATTCAGGTTCAACCGATGTTTTTCACATAAAACACTTATTTTATGCAAAATAAAGGTGTTTCAAAACCAACTGTGTCAAGAATTTATTTTCATTGTGTGTTGAAATGCCAAAAATGCATTTGTTTGACTGTTAGTTACGCCAAATTCTCCCAACCCCGTTCCGACATGACACATACCGTTGGATTCAGCATTCTCTCCCCTTTCCCGCTGTCATTCTGTCTGTGAATGAGTGTCGTGTTCCGAGCGTACGTAAACAACACTCACATCAGGTACGTTCATCTAGTTTACTTGTCTAGCAAACTGCTACAGATGACAACAATACAAGGTCGATGCGGTAAGCCATGCCTAATCAGTGTCCCGCGTGCATGCCAGAGAGCGAAGCGAGTAGTGGGCGGAAAGGCACCGTTGCACATGCGCGCCCCATCACATGACCGACCGAGTTCGACCGACACGACCCGAGAGGTACCGAATACCGTCACATCTCCCCCCTTCAAATAAAAAGATATAATGATCTTGATGAAACGAAACGTTATCGTTATCATTTAAAATTAAAGTTCAATAGGGGTTTCAGTAACGAATCTTTCGACCGGAACCGAAACAGTCATTGTTTATTTGCTGTTGATCTGCGGAGTCGATGGTTCACTCTTCGAAGCGGGACGGTGGTCTCACAGTTCGTCCGCTGCGGGTTTTGATGACCGGAGTCGACGTTTGCTGCCCTGGGTTAGGCGCCGCTGGAGGACGTCGCGGGGACCCAGGCGTCGGTGGAGGTTCCGGAGAACGAAGACCTGGCTGGTCTGCATTGCGCTGGCTTGGCGTTTCAGGAACAGGACTCTGTTGGGTTGGGACAGGGTAAAGGACAGGGATGTTGGTCATGGTAGGCCTGTCTAACACTTGTCGGGAAGACAATCTGAGGTGTCGTCTGTTCCGACGATACTGTCCCCTTTCTGACCGTATCTCGTAGGACCGTGGTGCACATTGACGCAGGACTGTTGCTGGTTTTCCCCAGGACTTTTCGTGGTCTAGTTTCTGGAGAACAGTGTCACCTGGTATTAGTGGCGGCAGGGTCTCTGTCCCATGACGTCTGTCGTGGTCACTCTTGTTTCTGAGCTTTGCTTGCTCGTCCCGCGCCTTGATCGCATCCCTTCTGACCGTCTTTGGGATGAGATTGCTTGCGAGAGTAGGGAGCGTCGTTCGCATCTTTCTTCCGAGTGCTAGCTCCGCTGGACTCGTTCCTGTTGGCGTCGTAGGTGTAGCCCGGTGACTGAGTAGGGCTAAGAACGGGTCTTCTTGAGCGAGAATCTTCTTGGCCTCTTGTACTGCTCGCTCGGCTTCTCCATTCGACTGAGGAAAGTATGGACTGCTAGTCGAGTGAGTAAACTTCCATGCTGCTGCGAAGCTCTGGAACTCTGTTGACGTGAACTGAGAACCGTTGTCCGTGACGACGACGTCTGGTATTCCGTGGTGTGCGAAGATGTTCTTCATCCGTCCAATGACGACTTCAGATGTCTCTCTCGGAAGATGAGCGATTTCAAGATATCTTGAATAATAGTCAATCAGAACAAGATAACTCTGTCCCTTGAAGTCACACAAGTCTGCAGCAACCATCTGGAATGGTCTGTCTGGGAGTTCTGTTGTCATAAGTGGCTCACTTCTTTGGGATGGCTGCTTCTCTTCGCAGTGTTGACATGCTGACACTCTTTGCTTGATGTTTTCGTTGATGCCTGGCCACCAAACTGTCGACTTTGCTCTTTCTCGACATTTGGTTATCCCGAGATGGCCTTCGTGAATCCGGTTCAGCATTTCTTCTCTCAAGACCTGCGGAATGACGATCCGGACGCCTCTGACGAGAAGACCTCGATGTATGCTGAACTCCCCTCTGAATGCGTAGTAGTCTTTCAGAGCTGGCTCTACGTCAGTGACGTACCTGGGCCAACCGTTGGCCGTGTAGTGTAGAGCTGCTTTGACGACAGGATCTTGCTGACTCAGTGCTGCTATCTCGTCTAGTCTTTTGTCTGAAACCGGCCATGAAGATTGGACAGCGTCGACGTGAGCTTCCACATCTTCCGCCAGTAGTGTGGCAACATCGGCTCTGTCTTCCGATGTCTCTTCTCTCCCCTCTTGAACAGGCGACTGAGGACTTCTCGACAAGGCGTCAGCCACCACAAGCGTCTTGCCTGGTGAATAACTTGCTGTCAAGCTGAATCGCATCAGTCTCATCAGCATCCGCTGACATCTGATGGGCGTTTCGTCCAAATCTTTGGTGTTGATGAGAGGAATGAGCGGCTTGTGGTCGGTTTCGAGCGTAAATTTCTCCAGACCGATCAGATAACGTTCGAACTTTTCGCACGCCCACACAGCAGCTAGACACTCCTTCTCAATCTGGGCATACCCTTGTTCCGTTGATGTCAGAGTTCTTGAGCAGAAAGCGACTGGCTTCATCTTCTCCCCGTGCTGCTGCAGGAGTACGCCGCCAATACCGTAGCTGCTCGCGTCGGCACTGACCGTTGTCGGCTTAGTCAAGTCGAAGTAAGCGAGGGTAGGAGCTGCTGTCAGGAGCTCTTTCGCTTTTGAAAACGCGAGTGTCTGTGGCTGTCCCCAGTTCCACGCCTTGTCTTTCTCCAGCAACTCGGTGACAGGCTTCAAGACTGACGACAAGTTTGGCAGAAATCGTCCCAGAAAGTTCATCATGCCCAGAATTCTTCTCAGTTCTGTGACGTTGGTCGGGTCAGGCATGTTGATGATGGCATCAATCTTCTTCTTGTCTGGTCTGATTCCGTCGGCGTTGATCACGTGACCAAGGAACTCGATCTCTGACTGCTTGAAGCTGCATTTTTCCTTGTTGAGCTTGAGCCCGGCCTCGACAATCTTCTTCATGGAGCTCTCAAGATGCTGCTCGTGTTCTTCATCTGAGTTGCTGTAGATGAGAACGTCGTCGAAGAAACAGATCGTGTTTTCTTCTCCCTTCAGGATCATCTCCATCGTACGTTGGAAAATCTCGGGAGCGGAGGATATTCCGAACGGAAGTCTTTTGTAGTAGTACCTTCCGAATGGCGTGATGAAGGTTGTGTACTTGGCAGTTTCTGGGTCGAGAGGAATTTGATAAAACCCCGACGTTGCGTCCAGCTTGCTGAAAATCTTCGCTCCTTTGAGTCGATGCAAAATGTCGTCGAGAGTCGGAATCGGGTACCTCTCCCTCTTGACTGACAAGTTCAGCTTTTTCAAGTCCGTGCAGATCCGGACCGCTCCAGATTTCTTCAAAACTGGCACCATCGGAGAACACCAATCTGTAGGCTCGGTTATTTCCTCAATAATTCCGGCCTTCTTCATCCTTTCCAGTTCTTCTTCTACCTTCTTCATCAAAGGTATGGGTACTCTCCGAGCTGTGTGCAGACTGTAGGGCTGGCTGTTCTCTTCCAAGACGATCTTTGCCGGTGGGCAATTGACTGGTTGCTGGTCCAACTCACCGAACGCTGGCTGTATGCTGTCGAGACGTTGGACAAGTCCCATGCGTTTACAGGCTTCTCTGCTTAATAAGCTCTCTGTCTTGCTGTCGACGACATAGATATCCAGGTGAAACTCTTGACCGTTGATGTAGGTAGTGTCCCTAAAGAATCCTATGCAGGATATCTGTCCGCCTGCGCCGTGCATGACTGCACAGGTGGGGATAAGTTTGGGACACGGGACAAGGGTCAGGTAGAGGGATTTGGAAATGATGGTCACATCTGCACCTGTGTCGATCTTGAACTTGATCTTGCGACGTCCAAATGATAGGTCAGTGTACCATGCTGGTTCAGCTCCCTGCTTGTGTACGACACCCATGTAGTACACTTCTTCTGCGTCGACAGCGTTGACTTGCTTGGAACGGCAACAAGAAAAGTAATGTCCGTACCTGCCACAGCCGTGACACTGCTTCCCTTTTGCTGGACAGTCACTGTCTTTCTTGTGTTGTCCACGTCCGCAGCGTGAACATGATGCGTCACTTCTCCCCTCCTGAGGAAAGCGACGACCGCCACCACGCGGATGACGAAATCCACCCCTGGAACCGGCGTGCTTGGTTGCTGGACCGCTGCTGCCACTGTCACAGCTGGTACCTGCTGCACCTGCACCGCCGCGAGGGCGTCTGTTGAATCGCTGCGTACCGGTGTGTACAGCGTCAACACTGGAACGTTGCTCAGACAGCTGTCTCTTGACTTGCTCGTACTGCCTGGCTTGCTTAATGGCGTCTTGCAAATTCAGGTCTGCTTGCATTTGTAACTTTTCTGAGAGTTCTCGGTCGTTCACACCAAGGACGAACCTGTCGCGAATGGCTTCGTCGCGGTTATGAAAATCTGCGTGCTCAGAAAGTTCGTACAGGGCTCTGACGTAAGGTTCGATTTGCTCGCCGCTGTGTTGGCTTCTGGTGTTGAAGACAGCTCGAACGTGTATGACGTTCTTTTGTGGAACGAAGTGCGTGTCAAATAACTTCAGTACGTCCTCCAGTTTTGCTTCGTCATTGTCCTCGTCATATTCGAACTGTTCGTAGATCTGTTCGGCTTGTATGCCCATAGCATAGATTAAGGAACTGACCTGGACTGAAAATTGTTCTTTGTCTAGTTTAGAAGCAACCCTGTAGCGTTCGAAACGCTTACGCCACGTGAGCCACTGGTCGGGCCTCCCAAAGTCGAGTGGTTCAGGCGGTTTGAATGGCATGCTCTTCTTCTTCCGTACGACTATGCTCGACTATTTCAAAACTCACGGTTGGGTAAAGAATCCCACCGCTGCCACCATGTCGTGTTCCGAGCGTACGTAAACAACACTCACATCAGGTACGTTCATCTAGTTTACTTGTCTAGCAAACTGCTACAGATGACAACAATACAAGGTCGATGCGGTAAGCCATGCCTAATCAGTGTCCCGCGTGCATGCCAGAGAGCGAAGCGAGTAGTGGGCGGAAAGGCACCGTTGCACATGCGCGCCCCATCACATGACCGACCGAGTTCGACCGACACGACCCGAGAGGTACCGAATACCGTCACAATGAGCTGGCCAGTTTTGATTCGGAACCTGGCACTGACAAGCGAGGTTTTACCTCAGACTATGGGGTTGGCATCGTCATTGATGTGGGGACTGGACTTGTGCTTGATTTTGAAGTGCTGTCAAAATTCTGCCAGGCATACATGTGCACTGAACAACAAAAGGAGGATGACAGAAGTGGAGAGCTGAATGGAGGAGAGACCACAAGCCTAGTTGTGAAACCAACTATGAAGGCTCTTCGAAAGGAATGGAGAAGGAAGCCGCCCTTCGTTTGTGGGGAAGGTCAGTGCGCAGAAACAACATGCGTTATACCAGAATGCTTTCAGATGGTGACTCTGTGGCCTTCAAGGCAGTAGTTGATGCCAACCTCTATCCGGTTGAAAAGCTGGAGTGTGTCAACCACTGCGACAAAAGAATGGGGACGGCGCTGAGAAAGAAGGCAAAGGAGGAGAAGCTTGGTGGACGTCATCGTGGCGCCCTGACTGCAAACGCTTGCACCATTCTGCAGTCCTACTACAGGAATACCATCATGAAGAACTTGGGCAAACCTGACAAGATGAAGGAGGCCATCTGGGCATCTTTTTTGCACTGCTCATCCACAGACGACAACCCTCAGCACCAGCAATGTCCAGTAGGCGCCGACTCCTCGTGCTTCTTTCAGAAGGCCGTGGCAACTGGACAAGAGCCGCCACCACACAAGGACAATGTGGGGACTCCACTGTCAGCTGCTGTGGCCAGAGCAGTCAAACCCATCTATGACAGGATGTCAGACGTTGGTCTCATGGCCAGAATCAAGCATGGCAGAACGCAGAATGCCAACGAATGCGTCAACGGACAGATCTGGGCGCGCTGCCCCAAAACTGTGCATGTGGGCGCCAGTCGGGTGAATGCAGCTGTTGCCTCAGCTGTGTCCCATTTCAATCAGGGATGTTCCCACCTCTCCCATGTGATGAAGCAGTTGGGTGTTACACCAGCTGAGGGCCTGAAGGACTACCAGGTGAGGCAGGACGGAAGGCGGTGTGACCAAGCTGAACTGGCGGCCCAGCCGGAGAGGAAGCGGTCCCGAAAAGACAAGAAGAGGGCCAGCAAATCCAGGACAGTGCAACAGGAGAGAGAAGGACAGACCTATGGCCCTGGGATGAACTGAGCAGCTTATAGTAATGTAAAGTGTGCACATTTTGGCCATAAAGGAAGGTACTGTGAAGCTTGAATTATTTTTCGTGTTTGTCTTGGTTTTTCTCGAAAGTAAAAATTCCGCTAGAATGGTACTCTTTGAAGGCAAATATTTCAGGAATGGTGCATAGTACAGTGCTGACATTTGGCACACACTTGCAGGAGATCATGTTGATAATGATGACGCATTGGCTTTAGGTTACCTTTATTCATATTTTTATTTTGGGATTTTTCGTTTGGTATTTCTGAGTTTTCGTTCATAACGTATTTTGTCATGTATATAAATTATGTGATGCGGGAAAAAAATTCTACAGGAAATTCACAATGACAATGCGTCATCATATTCACCAAGCATTCTAGAAAGCAGGAAAACAAACAGAAATAGTTGAAAGAGTCTGGTATGGCTTGGATTTATTTTTAAAATTTGTGTACGTTTTTGTCAAAATATGGCCGTCAAAGTCAACATTTGCATGCAAAACACTTTTTTTCTGTTTGTCTGTTATTTTGAACCCCTTTTTATACTGTTGTGCTATTTGTAACATTAGGCCTAAAAAAAAAATAGGTGTGGTTACGGTAACCCGACCTACCCTAATTTTAGGGGCCGATCCTATAACTTTTTATTACATTTGTCAAAACAAAACAACAACAAAAAAACAAAAAAACCGAGTGCAAAAAACGCAATGAAAGCGAAAGCGCCCGAGTCGCACACTTATTTCCCTGTCAAGTAGGTTTAATTTGTACACATTAGAAAAAAAAAGTAAAAAAAAAAAAAGGGATTGCCTACCTTCCTACCCTATTTATTTTGGCTATGTTACCGTAACCACACCTATTTTTTTTTTTGGCCTTATATACCCCCTAAACAATTTTCCACTATTGTGTGTAGCCTTGTCACCATGTACTTTCTTTCACATTTTGTAGTTTTCTATCCCATGATTCGTTGTTGACAAATACATGTCATTCCATTAATCCTATCCATGTGTTGCATTGTTGTGTAAGATGACTGAGTGTGTGCAAGAAACCACTTTGACCATTCACCTAAAAATTACATGAAGGAACGTCTGGGAACCTGCTGATTTGAATCAGCAAATTTTCTTGTTTCTCCCTTTCCGTGCAGTCTGAGGGACCTGCCATTGATCACAGAGGACGAACTTTTGCAAGCACGAAGGGAAACAACGCAGGCTTGTAAATTTACATTGGCAATTGAGAGAGTAGCGTCCCTTGAAATTGACGAAAGAGAAAGTTGGCGTGTTGTTGGGGTTCGTCGCGCGAACATTCAACATTTTACAGGTAATTTGTGTACACAGTTCAGTTTTCAATAACCATCTAGGACATTTGCAGTGCACTTTGAACAAAAAAACAAACGGAAAAGAAACTTAAATGTTGAAGAAATTTGGATATTTGATTGTTTTTGCTGATCGATAAAACTGTGCCCAGTCCCAGCGTGGACGCCATAACTGTGCACAGTCGAAGGGGAACAACCGCGGCGAAAACTTTTAAAAATCAATAAGTCAGTAACTTCACGGCATCTTGGTTGACGATTTGTATCTGAGCTGTCATCGACGTTGCATTTGTTCGTGGATATGTTTAGGATTGAAAGAATTGTGCAGTTTAAAAATAAATGTTTGCCAAGCGATCTTCAGTGTAATCTGATTTGAGAATGTGTCTTCATTGTTACTGAACTTATTGATGATATTCCAAGTCTCATAAACCACATTTAAGTACACATACATTTGAATTTTAGAAATCATACATATTAATTTACACTTAAAACCTCAAACTTTGGACTGGAATTGTATACACTTATTGATGCTATTCCATTTTCAAGTCTCATAAACCACACCCAAATACTGAAATAGTGAAATACACATTTATATTTTAGCAATCATACATACAAAATTTACAATTAAAACCTCTAACTCTCAATTTTGGACCAGAAATGTATACACAAAAGTTTAAGAGGGTACTAACATCTCCCGCTGAGATTCAACCAAATTCCTATACCCACATATATATAACACACTGTCACTGTCAAATAGAAGGAACAAAACACACACAAAACACTACAAAATATTAATTAAAAAACAAAACAACAACAAAATTATGGAGCACAGAAACAACCAAATATATCTTCCCACTTATACCAAAGATCATAGCTCTAGAGAAAAGAAAAAATATTTTTTAACTTTTTAATTTCAATTAACCGACCCAACCTGGGGCGAACCCTGGGCCCATCATCCAGAGCGCCAACTCATCCTGCTGCGACATAAACCTTACTGGACAAAGGAGAGATTGACTGTTGAAAACTTTCTTGATCAATATCTGCTACACGTATGTAATTATTGTACTCAATAATCATACCATGAGTGGCATGAACACAACATTTGAAAAGGAATCATTACCAAATAGACGTTGGAATAGCGTTGACGAAAGTCGAGCACACACACAGAAACACACACACACACACACACACACACACACACACACACACACACACACTGTGGCACATACAAATTAATGACACATTTTTAAGCTTTGTTGCTGTAGCTCAGTCATGAATGCTATGGAGAGTTGTATCTGTTAAACATATATATCAAAGAAGTATCTCAGCAGGCAATTCAAAATGATAAATTGTTGATAATGACAGTATATATATTGTTCAGTCAGCCCAGTTATGTGGTCCTTATCACTTGACTTGTGTGGTTGTGCTTGCATGATTGAGTTACTTGCTCAGCATTTGCACATTTTCTTTTTTGAGTCTCAAAACTTTGTCTAGTGACAGTCGGTCATCACTCATTCATTGTGATCAGCAACTCTTTTGTTAACAATTGCTTATGAATGTATACATGTAAATGTATGAAGGTTGTACAAGGAAGAGTATTTTATTGACAGAAACATTATTCACGGTGACTTGCATAGCTGCCTTAGCCTCTAATGTCCTGTCTCCATCCATCATTATACATTTTATATATTATGCTTGGTCGTGTTAATTTATATGATCTTGCTTCCGCAGCTTGTATCTTTTCTTCAAGCTTAGCTTGTTAGTATATAGGCAAATATTTAAAAACGATCTCCTCAAAAGTTTTTGTGATGAATATGGAATATGTTTATTGATTATTATTATTATTATTATTATTATTATTATTATATCCTTTCTCTTATAAAGTTATAGCTATACACATGCTCTCTTTTTAATTTTAATTGTTTATTTATTTTGTTGTTTAGTCAAAAATAACGCTTTGCTTGTGCTTATACATGTATTTACCTTGCGACTTTCACTTAGCTTAGATTTTTAACAAAGCAAAGCTAGAATTGACTGTACATGATTATTGTTAGACTTCAGGAAATAGCTAGCACATTCAATGAGTAAGACATTATTCACTAGTCAGCAACAAATAATGATGTCATGGTGCTTTTAGCTGCCAGGTACTTCTACTGAATTAGAATCAGATATGTTGGCCGAACTGCATTGTCACAAACAGATATCGGTCAGATTGTTTGCTACATAATCTACACTGTCTGCATACTATCAACACAGTGTTTATTCAAGCAAAACACAACACTGGAGAATGAAAAGCATAAAACATTAAGACTCAAACAAACAGAAGCCAGTACAGATACGACCCCCCTCCCCCCACCATCCACCTCCCGAAAAGAAAAAAGCCAACTGTAGCACAAAGAACAATGTTTAAGTTGCAGAACTCTTTCAAGTTTTAGTTAATTTGCAATTTTTTCAGTTACAAAACTCATTTAAAATGTACTGGTAAGTACATTGTATTTAAAATACTGCATTAATTTTAGATCTAAAATCCTCTTTCTCAAATTTGTGATCATATTCAGAACTCATTTGACAATCTTAGGCTATAGCAGATAAAATGTAACTGTTTATTTTAGGAGCTGGTTGTCTATACCCAGCAAGGCTGGAGCTTTTATTTGTGGTCACTTTTCATAGATTGCAGAATTTGTCAGTGTTTATGATTATAACAAACTGCCCCTGTCGCATAAGGCAATGAACTAATATTAAATCACCAATCTAAACGTAGATGCAGGGATAAAAAAATTTAAAAAAATTGCACATACTGTAGGCCCTGTCAAGATGTAATCCTTCAGATCATGAGCCTGTCAATCATTGTCTGTTTCTGTGGGACACTTTTGAGGAATGTGCTGTTTCTGTGCCTGTTACAACTTGTGTTCTTGTCACTAGTTTTCTGTTTTGACTGCATGGTTGCAGGCGTTCATTTACATGAAGTGGAGAGTTTGGTGTAGTTATCAGCGCCACCGCCAGTACTGGTGAGTGTGTGTGTGTGTGTGTGTGTGTGGGGGGGGGGGGGCGATGGGTGTGTGCGTGTGTGTTGGGGGGGATCAGTCGGTGTGTGCATGTGTGTTGTGTGTGCTTGCGTGCGTGCGTGCGTGTGTGTGTGTGGGTGTGTGTGTGTGTTTGTGTCCACTGATGCGTGTGCGTGTGCGTGTGTGTGTGTGTGTGTGTCCATGCGCGCGCGCGCGTGTGTGTGTGTGTGTCCATGCGCGTGTGTGTGTGTGGGTGGAGTCGCCCTCTCTCATTACTCCCCCCTTCTCTCTCTCTCTCTCTCTCCTCTCTCTCTCTCTCTCTCTCTCTCTCTCTCTCTCTCTCTCTCTCTCTCTCTCTCTCTCTCTTCATGATCAATGCTGACATCTGCCCGTACGTTGTTCAAACAACATCCATAAGTCAGTGTTACATGTAGCAGCGCTAGCAGACGTCACCTTGTCTAAACTGCAGCGTCATGGTTGCACTTGGATATATATATATGACTGCTCAATGAAGAAGTCGAGATTCCTGTTCCCGTTGTCAATGTTACTTTGTTAGTCAATATCTAAAATTCATAGCGCTCTTGTTGTTGTTGTTGTTGTTGTTGTTGTTGTTGTTGTTGTTGTTGTTGTTGTTTTTGTTGTTGTTGTTGTTGTTGTTGGTTTTACATTTAGTCAAGTTTTGACTAAATGTTTTAACATAGAGGGGGAATTGAGACGAGGGTCGTGGTGTGTGTGTGTGTGTGTGCGTCTGTGCGTGTGTATGTGTAGAGCGATTCAGACTAAACTACTGGACCGATCTTTATGAAATTTGACATGAGAGTTCCTGGGAATGATATCCCCGGACGTTTTTTATCATTTTTTCGATAAATGTCTTTGATGACGTCATATCCGTTTTTTTGTAAAAGTTGAGGCGGCACTGTCACACCCTCATTTTTCAATCAAATTGATTGAAATTTTGGCCAAGCAATCTTCGACGAAGGCCGGACTTCGGTATTGCATTTCAGCTTGGTGGCTTAAAAATTAATTGATGACTTTGGTCATTAAAAATCTGAAAATTGTAAAAAAAAAAAATATATATATAAAACGATCCAAATTTAGGTTCATCTTATTCTTCATCATTTCCTGATTCCAAAAACATATAAATATGTTATATTTGGATTAAAAACAAGCTCTGAAAATTAAAAATATAAAAATTATGATCAAAATTCAATTTTCGAAATCAATTTAAAAACACTTTCATCTTATTCCTTGTCGGTTCCTGATTCCAAAAACATATAGATATGATATGTTTGTATTAAAAACACGCTCAGAAAGTTTAAACGAAGAGAGGTACAGAAAAGCGTGCTATCCTTCTCAGCGCAACTACTACCCCGCTCTTCTTGTCAATTTCACTGTCTTTGCCACGAGCGGTGGACTGACGATGCTACGAGCATACGGTCTTGCTGAAAAATTGCAGTGCGTTCAGTTTCATTCTGTGAGTTCGACAGCTTGACTAAATGTTGTATTTTCGCCTTACGCGACTTGTTGTTGTTGTTGTTGTTGTTGTTGTTGTTGTTGTTGTTGTTGTTGTTGTTTGTGTGGGTTTTGTTTTATTCGGGGGGAAATTCACTACAATTTCATAGAATAATACAAAGTCAGGCGCCTCTGCTTCAAGAGTATCTAAATCCGATCCATGCGTGAGTGGATATAGGTACCATGTAACTGGTACAACTTACGTAATAATCGAGATTGTATATCTCGTGGTCGTGCATAATTGAAAAGGATTTTGGCCTATAGCTATTTGTTGTTCTGATCTACTCAACGAAACTGCTCTGTGCTGTTGAGAAGGCGTAATAATTCTGAAGAAAACTGACACTGAAGCAAAATGGGTAGCGGATCGAGATTGACGGAACAGCTTCAGAGAGAGAGAGAGAGAGAGAGAGAGAGAGAGAGAGAGAGAGAGAGAGAGAGAGAGAGAGAGAGAGAGAGAGAGAGAGAGAGAGAGAGAGAGAGAGAGTTTTATTTAACGAGGGTAATAGATTAAGCAAGGATCTGCTTTTTTACATCCAGCCCTCACCCTAAAGAGGGACTAACTAAAAAAAAAAATTAATAATAATAATAATAAAAGATAAAACAGAAAATACAAATTCTACATTTTTAACAGACAACTGCGGACTTCCTGGCAGCCACTGGTCTGAGGATCTAGCACGGCCACCAACATCGAACGCAGAAGAAGAAGAACAGACAACTAAATTAAGAACATATTATAAATATGTACACACAAATGCATTGCATAGATAAAAATTAAGAGTTCAGTAATGTGAGTTTTGTGTTTTAGAGCAGATTACATTGACGCAAAACACTATGCTCTAAGCCATACATTGCATTTGAAAGAAAATCTAACACATACGCAAGACATTGCAAAGATCATCACACATCTAAATGTGTTGTTGTTGTGTTTTTTGTGGGGTTTTTTGTGGGTGTTTAAAAAAAAATGTCCCTTCATCCGAAAAGAGCCTGTGTACATTATATCAATAAAGAGGAGAGGGGCATGTTAAATACAAAAATGAATATCATTTAATACAAATATAATTTATTTTGACTTCATTAAATAAGACAAATATCTGCTATCAAAACTATCTGTGCTGCTAGTTTGTCGCAGGAATGTCGGAAGAGAGACAGAGAGAGAGACAGACAGAGAGAGAGAGAGAGAGAGAGAGAGAGAGAGAGAGAGAGAGAGAGAGAGAGAGAGAGAGAGAGAGAGAGAGAGACACAGAGAGAACTTTGAACTTTATTTATTTGAACTTTATTTATTTATCGAGGGTAACAGAATAAGCAAATAATATAATGCATGCTTTTTTTCATCCGGCCCTCGCCCATTGATGGTGTTTTTTGTGGGTTTTTGTGTGGGTGTTTTAAAAAAAAAATGTCCCTTCATCCGAAAAGGGTCTGTGTACATTGTACATATAAAGCGGGAAGGGGCATGTTAAATACAATAAATGTATACCATTTAAGACAAATATCATTTATTTTGACTTCATTAAATAAGACAAATATCTGCTTTTAAGTTTTAAAACTATCTGTGCTGGTAGTTTGCCGCAGGAATGTCGGAAGAAATTGATTGATTGATTGATTAAACTTTATTACAGAAGGATGGAGATTTTAGGCATTGCCTAGTCTTACAATCTGTCCTTGCAAACAAAGACGAGAACAAAACAACACACGAAAAGAGTATATGGACACTACGAATTTGACGAAACATACATATGGTAATAAGTAACATTCAAAAGCAAATCAAAAGTTATAGATTAACTAAATAAAAACTATGAAGTATAACTTAGCAAAAGTAACAATGATAATAGCAATGAAGGCAATGATGATGATTTCATGGTAATAAGATTAATAACAATAAAATAATAATAATGATAATAATAACACTAATAATAACACTAATAATGAGTGCAAAGTTACGTTCAATAAGAACATGAGGTCCTGAATAAAAACAACAACAGCAAGCAAACAAATAGCAAGTCAAGTGTAGAAAAACAACAATCATAAAAAGAGAATCGTATCCCGTATCTTTTTCCATGCATAAATTGCATACACGCATGCTAATATATGTATGTGAAGCTATAAGATAACGTTTATGTATTGATTAAATTAGGGTGGTTTAAGATATCGGAATAAACCAATTTACGAATTGGAGAGAGAGAGAGAGAGAGAGAGAGAGAGAGAGAGAGAGAGAGAGAGAGAGAGAGAGAGAGAGAGAGAGAGAGATAGAGAGAGAGAGATCAAATCAAATCAGAGAGAGAGAGAGAGAGAGAGAGAGAGAGAGAACTTTGAACTTTATTTATTTGAACTTTATTTATTTATCGAGGGTAACAGAATAAGCAATGTATACATGCTTTTTTTCAGCCGGCCCGGCCAAAAAATAGAAGTTTAGTTAATTACAATACAATTTATATTATTAACATGTCAACAAATTAAAAAGACATTTCAAAATGCATTATGAATATCAAGCAATGATGTAATAGTATCACATAATTATTTACTGGTTTCCAAGAGAAACAGAGAGACAGAGAGAGAGAGAGAGAGAGAGAGAGAGAGAGAGAGAGAGAGAGAGAGAGAGAGAGAGAGAGAGAGTCTGAGAGAGAGAGAGAGAGAGAGAGAGAGAGAGAGAGAGAGAGAGAGAGAGAGAGAGAGAGAGAGAGAGAAGGGTAGTGGTGCGGAGAGTTGTTTATGCTGATTATCTGTGGTGGGTTTTTTTTCATAAGTGTTGAAACATTGGTTCCGAGTTAACCCTTGACCAGTCCTCTCGTCTTCGTTCATTGAACACATCTCAGAACTTCGGAGGTAATAACGCTTCCAGCGCCATTTTCATCAGTTTTCCTTGGTCTTAGTGTCACAATGTCATTATGTTGACGCGAATTCTGTTGACCCTGTGAGGTGTGAAATCGCCTGTGACGGGCACTTTGACAACTATCAGGAAAGCGTCTGCGAGCCTTTACCCATGCATACTGTTGTGGTAAACATGTGTACCCGAAGTATAGGAACTGCTAAGCTTCACAGGCGTGTAAAAAAAAGACTGAGTAATCTTACCTCAGTCAGTCAGTCAGTCAGTCAGTCAGTCAGCTTCGTGCTAACAAGAATCGTAATAGAGGTGATATAAACTCGACCCCCCCTAAAATATCAGTGTACATGCACTACTTTCTGGAACTGAATTTGCAGATTCCTAATTCCTCCCCCTCCATCATCAGTCTTCCGCTCTGTGATCTTTTCTCTACCCCTCTACGTCAAGCCCTTCTCGCCCTCCCTGATCCATATCAAACCAAGCGTTGACTGGCGGCTACAAATTCTGAAGGAGGTGTGAAAAGATAACGGAGGCAAACTATGACTGGGCGCAGGTCAGTCGGGGTGCTCGATTGTGTAAGACCACATGGGACCGGGTGGAGCAGGCTAGGTAATAACTATCCTTGGCACAAAGGGTCAAAAATCCCAAAAAATAAGCCCTTAACAAAATATGCCCATATTTTTGAAAATATGACCATATTTTTGAAAATAAGCCCTTATTTCTATAAATAAGGCCTTATTTCAGAAATAAGGCCTTAAATATTTACAGCCATAAGGAAATAAGGGCATAATGAAATAAGGCCTTATTTCTGTTAAGGCCTTACTGAAATAAGGCCTTATTTCTGTTATGACCTTAAAAAAATAAGCCCTTAAAAAATTATGCCCATAAAAAAATAAGCCCTTAAAAAAAATATGCCCATATTTTTCTGCGCATCGCTACTGCGCATCCGGACATTCGAAAGCGCGCACAAACTCGCCTCTCGTTCAAAACATCCGTCATAACATCGAGCGGATACAGCATGGCTTCACGCATTCGAAAGCGCGCACAAACTCGCCAAAACCCCAATTCTCTCGCAATTTGCAATTTCAGCACACATTCTTCTCAAAACTTCATCACGATCTGTGAACCCCCCATTCGCCATGTTTCTTATGAGATCTCTGCGCATGAGCGGCGCAGCCGAATTCTATTCAGCTTCATGATTGGTCAAAAAAATAAGGCCTTATTTTTTTATGCCCTTATTTTTTTATGCCCATATTATTTTATGCCCTTATTTTTTATGCCCTTATTTTTATTAAGGCCTTACAGAAATAAGGCCTTATTTCTCGTAAGGCCTTATTTTCAAATAAGGGCTTATTTTTTTATGCCCATATTGTTTTAAGGGCTTAAAGATTTAAGGCCTTAATAATGGAAAATAAGGCCTTATTTTAGAAATAAGGGCTTATTTTCAAAAATATGGGCATATTTTCAAAAATAAGGCCTTATTTTTTTAAGGGCTTATTTTTTGGATTTTTGACCCTTTGTGCCAAGGATAAATAACGCTTCCACAGCCATGTTCATTTGTCCTTGGTAAGACCGCGCCAGGTAACTGGGGCTTCGACGTTTTTCTCAACGTGGGAGCCTGCACGGGCACTAGAAGAAAAAGAGAAAGCGCGTTTTTACCCCGCGTAATTTTAAAGAAAAGGCACTCGGAAGACAACCAAACAAGTGTCCGCTTTCTTACAATATCCGAGGGTAGTGTTTTGTTGTCAACCATACACTAGAAAGATCGAAAATGTTCCTCTTCCAGCATGCATGTGCCGATATCGGGTGCCTTTGCCTCTGAACTCTGGGTGCAAAAAGTTGTTTGCTGCAACAGTGCTCCCTCTTTATCTGGTGTTCGTTCCGGGTCACTGACCACTAAGCCAGCGATCCAAGTCCGGGGAATCTGAGGCATCATTACGTATTTTATGACCCTGGTGTCCACGTCGTTTCAGTAATACGCTTATGAAGGAATCGGGTTGATATGCCCCCCTCTCTCTCTCTCTCTCTCTCTCTCTCTCTCTCTCTCTCTCTCTCTCTCTCTCTCTCTCTCTCTCTCTCTCTCTCTCTTTCTCTCTCTCTCTCTCTCTCTAGATGTCCGCGTTTATGCTGTATTTTGTTTATTGCACACATTCTACCAGTATTCCGTAGATATCAGTTTCATTGTTCTCTGGTTTTTATTATTAGTATTAATTTGTTTTCTTCTTACCAATTGTTTCCTATTTCCTGCGCCTGTGTCACACGGTACCTGACGAAAAGCATGCGGGGGATCAAAGGCGTAGTGGAAACCGGAGCTCTGAAAGGTGAGCCAGAGACCGTTCCCACCTAAATCAGTATGGCATCTCGAGACTGAAACGCGATCTCTGCCGATAGTGATACCACTGATCCTGTTCGAACAGGGCTATCGACGAATAATGTCTTTATATCGACGATCCAAACACACTTGAGGCCGGACCGTCTGCGAACGATTTAACAAATTGAAACACCCCCCCCCCCCCCCCGACTCTGTCTCAGTGTCTGTCAATCTGTCTCTCTTTCTCTCGGAGCCTTTCTCTCTTCCTGCCCCCCCCCCCCCCCCCTTCCCCCCCCCCCCCCCCACTTAATTTTCTGAACAAATTCATTTTCCTGTTTTCTGTGTGTGCAGTACGTAGGAAGGGCTCCTAATATGGACCACCTTTTGTTTCATGCTGATAACTAGCTTGTTTTCTTGCGAAGAAGTTTCATTTTGTGTTTTGTAGTCCTTCTCTCTTAGGTTAACCGTTAGGCCTAATTAGAGTAAAATAGCTTTAATAGACATTCAGCAAAAATTAAATACAGAAAAAATCACAAAGGGTCCATATTAGGAGCCTGGGCGCCTAATATGGACCAGTGAAGCGGCCTTCACGAATCACTGTAAAAGCCCCCTATATTTCAAAATAACATAATACAACTTAGTGTACAAGTCAGCCTAATTAAAATATGCTCTAGATTTATCTGTTTCGGGTTGATGAGAGCATTATTTGAAGCACACCAGGAAACTAAAAAAGCTTATCAAAAACAGAGTGAAAATAAGTGAAATTATCAACTTCCACGAAAAGAAGACTTTTTGTTGCATTTTTTTTAAATCTCGAGGGCTAGTTATATGTTATTTCCAGCAAGCTTCTTAATGAATTAATGAAAATAGCCTTTAGCTTTTATTTTCTTCGATTTGTTGAAGGTGGTCCATATTAGGGGACTCGCATATACTTTGAGATTTTGCTATTATTTTTTTGTTTGCAGTACAAACTCGGGGTCAACACTGCTAGAATGTAACAAATACGGTTTTAGCTGTCATATATAGCAATTTTTGTGTGATAAAAGCTTTGGCTGTGGACAGAAACGAGTCCGTTTTAGGCGTCAAATTTAGAGTGAACGCTGCCAAAAGTGAAAAAAAGAGAAAAAGCCCAACGGTTTTGAGATTTCTGTTTCTGCAACTGTTTTGACATGTGCAAGTTATCCAGAGAGGGGGAATACAGCGAATACAATTTTTTTGAGCGCTCTAGCGCCGTTAGTTTGTCAGAACAGAAGGTGGTCCATATTAGGAGCCGGTCCATATTAGGAGCCCTTCCCCTATTTGACCTGTCGTCGTTTCTTGATTTCCATTCAAGTACCTTGTTTGCGCGGGAATGATCTGTGACCGAACGTATTCTGCATACACTTCAATTCCCTTCTGCGGTCTGTCGTCTTCGTCGGCTAACGATAGCATTGATATCCTTGTTTTTCTGCTTCTATGCCTCGTCTCGTGTATCTAATTTATAAAGGAAGAACACGTTCTGCAAATCCAATCAGTGTCAAAATACTGTCGTGGACCTCTTTTTGTTGTTGCTGGTCACCGAGTTAATTGATAGGAACATGCCACTGGTCTGCACAAATTTGACCACATACTAGTGTGTACAGTCTCCTATGCCTCAGAAACATGTCCGGGGTAGTGTCGAACAATGTGTCACAGTATGTGTACACGGATCGTCATGACTGTATATTTAAGGTACCATTCTGTTTGAACTGTTCTGCAATTGTCGAGATGTCTCTGTACAATTTTCCACACCTGTAAGAAACGTGTGTTGGTCAGTTTTGAGAACAGTCCAACTCTGTTTCATGCGTTTACACGGCCTGATCGCCATGCTTGGTGTCAATCAAGTCACAACCCGTTCCTCGTGGGGTCTCGAAGAGAGAGCAATAAATAGAGGTGGTCTGTCGGTCGGCGGTGCCGAATATAGCCGAGGGCTTACCGCATACCTGGGCGTTATAGATCGATCGCTCTGTACTGTTATATTCCGTATCTGCCTTGTCCTGTTAGTGGCACTGGTGGTGTCGAGGTTTTAGAGGGGGAGTACTGTACGTGTGTGTATGTGTAGAGGTGTGTGAGGTGGTTGTAACACACGGGGGTTGCGCGCCTCTCTCGGTAGCACTGAGAGAAGGTTCATTCTGGCTGCCTTTGTCGTGTGATACTTACACTGTGACAATCTTCGGCCGCCTCGTGTCACGGTGTGCAACAAATGGAAGTACTGCTGTTGACAGATCTATATGGAACTGAGGATTGACAGAGAATGAAGGTGAGGTTTGTGAGATCTCCAGGAATGCAGAACGGCACTGATAAGTTTGTCGATGATTTTACTTGCACATTTTTTTCGCAACGACATGATTGACTCAGTGCTAATAATGACATTCAGTGTGGCCAATGACGGAAGATGTAAGGGTGTTTATTTATGAACCAGTTACAAAAGAACTAAAACTGTTTACGAACTTGTGACCAGATACTGAAGAAGTATCGGCGTTTATTAAATCGTGAGCAGTTATAGGCAGATGCATCGGTGTTGATGAACTTGTGACCAGTTTGGGAAGTATCGAACTATTTCATTCTCAGTTATGCGCAGTGGGTGTTAAAATGACGTGGTTTGTTTACGTGCTTCTGATAAGGCGGCTTAAAGCTTAGCTCCGAACAAAAGAAATCCCGAACACAGCAGAAATATAATTTGCTGTGTTGGGACAGGCTTTTTTTCAACTGAACGAGCCGGGAAGCTCTTCGACAAATAAGAAGGAAAGGAAATGAAAATTGGGTTAATTGCGACGGTCAGGGAAGTGGAAACTGTTTGACCGGACACTATATACTGGACACACGAACCATAAGGGCGCAGCGGTAAGTGTTCAGACTGAGTGAATGGGAAGACCGCTTGCACATGTCATGCGGCTGGAAGTTGCATTGTGTGGCTTTTGTTGTTCGCTGTCGCACAGTGGCGGTTGTAGTGTTCCCGTTGAGTGGATCATATTAGTCATACTGCGTAATCGGCTTATATTGTAACGCTCGATCTCATTTCCTTCAGGGCTTTGTGTGTTGTTTTTGTCTTGCATCTTGGAGATTACACAGACTAATAGACACTGAAGCACTCACGAGTAGAGGCGTAGGCTCTCTCGCTGGTCTTTGTCTTTGTCTCCCTCAGT
The DNA here is from genome assembly GCF_037325665.1 of Littorina saxatilis. Lineage (NCBI taxonomy): Eukaryota > Metazoa > Mollusca > Gastropoda > Littorinimorpha > Littorinidae > Littorina > Littorina saxatilis. Next base: position 12,309,271 of record NC_090256.1, on the reverse strand, counting down.
CTCTCTCTCTGTCTCTCTGCCTCTGTCTCTCTCAGTCTCTCTCTGTCTCTCTGCCTCTGTCTCTGTCTCTCTCTCTTTCTCTCTCTCTCTCTCTCTCTCTCTCTCTCTCTCTCACACACACACACACACACACACTCTCTTTCTGGCTGTATGTATACCCCCCCCCCCTCTCTCTCTCTCTCTTTCTCTCTCTTACACACACACGCACGCACACAAACACACACACACTAACACACCAACACACCGCCCCCAGTCTCTCTCTCACAGATAGAAAACAGGCAGAAAGACCGATAACCAGCACTCGATCTCTATGATTGAGTTTGATCTTACATGTTCATGTGTGAGAAACAGCGGCTTCTTGAAAATTGCGTGCATGCCGGTTGCGTGCACGTAAAGTTTAACGCAAACATGCATTCTTCGTACGTGTGACTGGTCATGAATGATTGTGTTCGATGACCGCTTGACCACAGAAGGAAGACACACACGTTACAATCATGTTCATGAATAGTAATGGTAATACATACTAAATCGCTTTTCTTTAGCGCGACTCAGTCCTGTGAATCAGTGGCTCCATTAAGGCGCTCTGACAAAAACGCGCTAAACAAACAAACTTACAATCACCAAACATGTAAAAAAACCAAATCACTGGTAATAGACAAAAAAAACCAAAAAAACAAAAACATGCAGACATCTGAATGTGTGTGAAATGTAGTTGATCAGTACTGACATGTTATGATTATTGATGGTAACGCATAGTAATACATTGTATTGTATGTGGCACACGTTTCGTAAAAGGACGTGTATTCCCCCCCCCCCCCCTCTGTTTTTCAACGCAGTAGTGTAATCAACACTTCTGAACTGGTCGATGCCGGCTGAAATACACAGTATCACAGTTGAATTAAACGTTGTTGTATTTTGAGGGGCGTGTAACCTACGTCTTCCACTTTCTTATATTTTTGTAGTTGCTAGCATTCCTAAAGCGTTATTTTTTCTTTGGTATGTGTTTCAATCATTATCGACGATCGCGAATCTGCTTATATCAATAATACATTACAAAAAGCTCTAAATATGTAAAAAAAAAAAAATAGGTTTCCTTGCCAGACAAGGAAACTCAAGGCATCCTGTCAGAAAGAGAATGAGCCGAACTCATTTTGACCTGAGTTCAGGATGACTATTGACAGTGAACAAAAGCTGAATGCAAAATGTCCGCGTTGAACTTGACAGTCCTAAGTGCCGTTGAATTATTGGTGGCTTTAAAGGTCATTCACTTTTCACAAACCTCGTGAACTGACAGCTCGCTGCAGTTGAAATTAACAGAGCGGTCAGCCATTTGCTCACTTTATTATTTTTTTTAAAGTGACAGGACCCATGACCAAAAATGGTTCATCTCTTCTGCATTATTTTTAGATTTTTGTGTAACTTGACATTGTAAACACTGAAACCGAATCGAAAATATTTATGGTAAAAATTATGATCAAAATTAAATTTCCGAAATCGATTTAAAAACAATTTCATCTTATTCCTTGTTGGTTCCTGATTCCAAAAACATATAGATATGATATGTTTGGATTAAAAACACGTTCAGAAAGTTAAAACGAAGAGAGGCACAGAAAAGCGTGCTATGCAGCACAGCGAAACCACTACCGCGCTAAACAGGCTCGTCAGTTTCACTCCGTTTTGCACAAGCGGCGGACTACGGTCATTGTGAAAAAATGCAGTGCGTTCAGTTTCATTCTGTGAGTTCCACAGCTTGATTAAATGTAGTAATTTCGCCTTACGCGACTTGTTTGTTTTGTTTTGCAAAGACGAAAGCCCCCGACCAATACGGTAGTGAACCCTTTCACCTTAAATCTTATATTTTTTCTGCCCCTCTATTATGATCATATACTTTTTCCTCGAGCTTCACTGACAGCCTTTACTTTTGCATAAAGAGGTTTTCTTTCTTCTTCCGTGATGTACTTCCTTCTGATTTGAACCGCCTATAGTTTTTCAACCAGCCGCTGGCTACGGCGCTGTCGTTTGTCGGTCGTACTAATGTTCCTGCAGACTCACTCCCTCTCGGGAATTAATTGTGAACAATAATTACAGTGGCGTCAAAAAGTACGGCCACAGTTGAGTAACCCGTTATACACTGGAGTAGGGTCTAGTCCGGGCAGTGTTGAAACGCGAATGTGTTGTTGCTGATTGTGCGGGGTTAAGGAGGTGCTTTTAGCGGTTCCTCGGTACGGTACGCAAGGTATACATACAGTTCAAAGGAGAGTTATGCGTCTTGATTCGTAAGCTACATAGACTTGTGATCGAGAGAGGGAGAACGTTCACAGGGAGTGTTGGGTCTTACTAAGCGAACGTCTTCTGGAGTGAAGGACGAGACGAACACTGGGTTAATGGAGTTTTGTGTTTTGGTAGGTTTGTCGATTGCATGCTTTGATTTTTGAACTCTCAATGAGGGTTTGATTGTGTTTTCGTTTGTTTGTGTATTTACACTGGGTTTCTGCTGATTTCTAGAACAGTGTATGTGTGTGTAGGTGTGCGTGTCAGCATGTCACTCTGCCTGCCTGGCTGTCTCTGTCTCTCTCTGTTTGTCTCTGCCTCCCTCTCTGTCTCTCTTTCTCTCTGTTTCTCTCTCTCTCTTTCTCTCTCTCTCTCTCTCTCTCTCTCTCTCTCTCTCTCTCTCTCTCTCTCTCTCTCTCTCTCTCTCTCTCTCTCTCTCTCTCTCTCTCTCTCTCTCTTATTTGTCTCTGTGTTTGGGTCTGTGTGTGTCTATGTACGTGCTTTTGAATGTTTCTCAGGCTTTTAATATTCTGTGTAGCTTGATAACTTGATATGTATTATGTTCCTCCAGAAATCTATAGCTGTGTAACTGTTGTAGCTCTTGCATGCTTGATCGACCTTACTCCGAATGTTATTATGGTTGAAAGCAAGTTCAGTATTTTTGTTGTTGTTATAATGGTATGTTCAGCTAGTTTTTCAGCAACATTGTTTAAGCTACCAGCACATGGTCACAGTGAGACAGTCCTTACATTCTTGCTTGATGGACTTATTTATTGAGGCTATGTTTTTATTTATTTATTTTATTCTTGTATTCAAGATATTTGAAGATTCAATGACAATGTGAGTTGTGACGAGTGTTGATGCATACTAAACGTTATCAGTTTTACAACTGGTCTTTACCTGAAAAAGCGATCAAGACTTAACTTCAATGTTTTTCTCCAAATTCACGAATCATGACATCCCAGTGACCGAAGTCTTTTTTTCTCAATGTCTGATCATCAGCTGAATCTTTTTTTTTTTAACCTTTGATTTGTTAAAACAGCTAAGAATCAGCTTTGATGGTATATGTTATTATTCTACATGCCCATTCCTAATTGATTTTGCGTCAGTTTGCTCAGCTGGTGTAATTTATAGTTTTTGAATTTTGTTGCAACACATTTCTAACATACCGTTTTGGTTTTTTTCAGACATGGAGTCTGTGAGCCCGAACCACTGCTGGTCAGACTCTGGTGAAGTTGGAATACCTTACTTGACCATGCCCCTACTCTTCTAACTCCACGACTCGAAAACCTCACATCATCCCCAGCCACCATGGACGAAGAAGAAGAGGATGCGGTGTACAACTCAGAAGAGGGTGATGAGACCGTTACCCTCAGTGAAATCGTGTCGGGAAGAGAGGTAATCCTACGAGAGGAGGAGTTGTGGGCCCTGTGTCGAGAGTGCTGCCTGACTCTGGAGTTTGTGCACAGCACGCAGGAGCTGTTCCAGTCTCTGGTCATTACCCCCGAGACCGTGGCCTTTGACCGCGAAGGCAACGTCTGCTTCCTGGACCTGGATGCTGGTGAGTTTACTGTCTTTAATACAGTGGTACCTGTCATGTGAGGCCTCTCCTATGAGAGAACACCTCCCAATAAAGGACACTTTCTGTTTTACCTGCCTTTGACTTATATCTTGACTGAAGTATACCTGTCAATGCAATCCACCTGCGATGTAGCCCTGTGTGCTTATGGTTGCATGGTTCCCAGCAGAGATGGCATGTTATTGCTGGTACCACTGTCTGAGATTCCAGCATAGACATTAGTGGATAACTACATCAGGTATTGGGGGCCGTTAATCGCAGGTACTACTGTACTGAATACATTGATACTGTTGACCCATATTATTTCCCGGGCCCTTCACAAATGCCTGCCCAGACTAGCAAATTACCAGCACACACAATAGGAATGTTTGTGCTTGACTTCGTTTTAATTTCAGAAGCAGTAGTACAAATGTCTGCACATATTTTAATGACGCAAGCTTTAACATTCATGTAGTCCTGTCATATTTTTTGTAACACTTGTGTCAATGGCACTAATTTGATCATGGTTGACTAAAATAGATCAGTATTTCACTAAAACCATGAATCTGTCACAACTGCAGACACAGGTTATATTTCACGCTACAGTTAAATGACCTAGGTATTGCTGTCTGATTTGGAAACATGAACTGTAAAGCACAATGACGACATGCTTCATCAGGTGTGTGACAGTAGTGGGTGGAGCTATTTTCATTGATTTGTGAGATCCCAGTAATCAGAACCATTCAGCAGCAGATTTGTGTCACTCAGGCAGTCTGTAGCGACTACAATCAGTTTGTCAGGGAAATAATCAGGTGCTACCTGATCCCTCAATCAATCACTTTGATAGCAGATCACTCACTCAGTGCCAATACTTCATGGGGTTTACAAAACTATCAGTTCCAAGTGAATCAAAAAACAAGAAAGGTGGGTTGTTGGAACGTTTGTTAGGCCAAAAAAAAAAATTGTCTGTTTCTGGTAGCATGGCTAAAAAAAATAGGGTCGGTAGGTAGGGATTTTTTTTTCTTCCCCCAAATGTAGACCAATAAAACTAACTTTAAAAATCGCGCAAAGAGACTGGATTCACTATACATAGAGACAAGACACTCAACACATTTACAAATCGTCAGCGGACTTTCGTTTTCACACGTTTTTGTTGTTCATTTTCTCACCCTGTCCTTTACCACCAAAAAAAAAAAAAAAAAAAATTTTGAGTTTGGAAAAAAAAAGTTTAGGGTCGGCGCCGAAATTTAGGGTCGGTCGGGTGACCAGAAACAGACAATTTTTTTTTTTTGGCCTTATTATTGACAAAACAATACATTCAGTGTTGTTGCCAGCCTAAGAAGACAATAGGTCATTTGGACCTCCCTAAGAAAAACCAATAGGTCCAAATGTCCTGGCTTTAAAAAAACCAATAGGTCCTAATTGTACCGCCATACCTTTGATACATGCAATACAAAATAACTTACAGTCCGGAGTTAAATCTATCTTTTTACGCAAAAATGACAATAAAGCCATTGAACAATGATAACACTTTATTATCTGATTCTCACAGAAATAATTAGTGTATGGCGCTCATTTGCTCACTTTTGGCAGTACACATTAAATACATTTCGGCTTCTGCCATAAATGATTTTATGACGAGCTACAACCATCTTTTAGCCTAACATTCGATGGAGGCTAAAGAACACACTTATCCCTAAACGGTTCAGTTGTATGCAGACTCAGTGTCACGTGGGAAGAGTCTAGCTTTAGCCTCTTCGGATCCTGAGTCTACACAGAGAACAACGCTAAACGAATTTTTGCTAATAGTGTTCACTTTAACCATGTCTATCTGCTACCTATCCGTGCCCATTCATATGCCAAATATGTATAATACAAAGATTGCAACATGTGGAAAACATGAATAAATGTGAATTGAACTGTTCTGTGTTCATACCTCTTGTGTCTTCAACTTACCTCCCTTGGCATAGTAGAGCGAATTGCTGATCATCACTTTTGTAATTGCATTGACAAAGTATAATTGGCCCAGCATAACTGTAACGGTTATTTGGATTGGTATCCTAACTGCGATCGCCCAGTTGAAAAAAGGTTATGTGTGAGACCACAACTGGAGGATCAGTGGTAGGATAGTGATTGGGATAGAATGTCATTTGTGATGCCAAGGGTGGTTTTGTGTTGCATGGTTGTTGTCTCGTAATAAATGTAATATATAAACTTAAACAAAAAACTTAATAATATGAACTTATAATTTATATATGAACTTTCCGCTGTTTGCACCGTTTTCGGTAAATAGGTACACCGGCTGGATCGGGTATTTCCGTAAACGCAGCCTCAAGTGTCAATGACGACAAACATGGACTCGGCACCGAGTGCATTTTCACTCGTAGCGAACATGAGCATTTCGATCGGGGTTTGTTTTCCGACTTTGCAACTCCTATTCCATTCATTGCAGACCTTGTCCGCCTTGTACGAATATGTATCGGTCAGTTGACCACCAAAACGTAAAAACTATCGGTCCATCGACCGGACAAGGCTAGGTCCAATGCGTCAAATCAGAAAAGAATGCGTCAGAGACCGAAGACCGAGGCCTGGCAACAACACTGTACATTCACAGATATTTCGACCCAACAGTCTTTTAAGTGAACAGACAAACAAATATTCACAAAAAAACTTATCTTGATAGAATCAGTTTACGTCCATTCGTCAAGAAGCCGAGCGAATGAATAAATGAATGAATGAGCTTCCAAGTGGAAGCAGTAGAGTTGCCTTAGTTTGCCTTCAGGTAAAATTAAAGATACAATTTTTTTAAACTTAGGCCACACACACAAAAATTTTTGGTTCAGGGTAACCCGACCGACCCTATATTTTCCCGCCAACCCATAAATGTGTTTTTTATTTCTCAAAAAACAAAAACAAAAAATAACTGTTGACACATTTTGCGAACCATACCGAGACTAAGGGAAGTAACCTCCTTTGAACTCGACATCACATGTGACATTTGCAATACAATTTAAGAGCATGAGACAAAATGGTGTTTGTAATATTTTCATATTATTATGAGGTCAGCAAAAGTTTATTTTTATTTTTTTTAAAGCCTATACCTACCGACCCTACTTTTTGTGGTCACGTTACCCTAAACCTACATATTTTTGTTGCTGTTGCCTTAATTCTTATGTAAACCTTGAATCATGTGAATGACCACAAATCCAATCCAAGCAGATTCACATGGAATGGACACCCTTCCTCTTGAATGTAGTTACTTTGTAGCCTGGTTGCCTGGTCTTGTGGAAACTAGGACTTTTATTTTATTTGTATTGGAATCAACTTTTAGTATTTCATGTTCCAATTCCAAATTCTGATTGGGTAATTGCGATAAGAACTACATTTTGTTTATGAGGCACTGATATTGTAAATGTAGGAAATTGGTTCTGTGAATTTTAAAATCATGGGGGGATTATCATTTTCAAATCAGCGTGCGGTTTAGTGAGCTTATTATAGACACGCTTGAATATAATCTTAAAATGTATGTCTGCATGTGTCTGCCTTATAGTAACTGTGACACTAATAGCTAAGTGCAACACTATAAAAATATGTATATAATTTCATTAGTACAAGTAGATATTGCTACAGATTTCTCTTTTATGTGTTGATTTTACGCTTGATCGGTCAGACTTGGTGGATATAATGATCGATTCTCAAAGCTTTATTGTCTTGATTTGTTCTTATGGGCCAGACGTAGCATTCCTTTCTAAAAAGACTGTAGTGTACACATTAATCCTCGTGGTGATTCTGTCCCCATTAATATACAACAGCATTCTTCTTTGGCCAATACTGCATGTTTCCTGCAACCACTACCTACAGTGCAACCTCCCCTGTTAAGACCTCGAATAATCTGACAAATTCAGGTCTTAAAAAGGAGGGAGTCTTACAATGGGGGTAAATTTACACAGGTTATGAATAGAAAGTCTAAGAAAACAAGGTCTTAAAAGGGAGGAAGTCTTAAATTGGGGGTCTTAAAAGGGGGGTTCCCCTGTACTGCAATGCACTGACCTGCATTGGCGAGTTGACCAGTAAGCTGGCCAAGTCTGCTGGACCTGGGTCGGTGAATAGCAGATTGGTTCCACAGTCTGGTCACTCTCTATACATGTCTGTCCCTTAATCTCTTTTTTCCTTCGGCTCAGAGCTCTCAAACCCACACCCTCACTTGTGGAACTGGCCTAATAATTGTTACTCGTAGGGTAAGGTGAAATTGTGCTAGTACATGCTATAGTAGCAAGCAAAACATAGGGGGTTGAAAAGGGACAGAATTAGGTATTAATTGTGCAGGAAGGCGCTTATAGGTAGTTGTAGAGACAAAAGCTGGAAATACCCTGGTGGTCAACATTCTCTGCCTCACAACTTGGTGACATGTCCAGTTCTCTTTGATTTTTGTGCCGGTCAAGTGATTTGAACTGATTCCATATTTGCTTTGGGATTGGAGTTTGGGTGATTCAGATTCCAACAGGTGATATTTTTTATTTGGGAGTAAATTGCTAGTCTTCTCAGATTGTTGTACAGGTGACATTGTTCGTTTTTATTTTTGATTTTGGAGTAAATTGCTAGTTTTCTCAGATTGTTGTACAGGTGATATTGTTCGGTTTGTTTTTGTTTTGGAGTAAATTGCTAGTTTTCTCAGATTGCTGTACAGGTGATATTGTTCGTTTTTATTTTTGATTTTGGAGTAAATTGCTAGTTTTCTCAGATTGTTGTACAAGTGATATTGTTCGGTTTGTTTTTATGTTGGAGTAAATTGCTAGTTTTCTCAGATTGCTGTACAGGTGATATTGTTCGGTTTGTTTTTATTTTGGAGTAAATTGCTAGTTTTCTCAGATTGTTGTACAGGTGACATTGTTCGTTTTTATTTTTTATTTTGGAGTAAATTGCTAGTTTTCTCAGATTGTTGTACAGGTGATATTGTTCGGTTTGTTTTTATTTTGGAGTAAATTGCTAGTTTTCTCAGATTGTTGTACAGGTTTGTTTGTTTTGTTTTTATTTTGGAGTAAATTGCTAGTTTTCTCAGATTGCTGTACAGGTGATATTGTTCGGTTTGTTTTTATTTTGGAGTAAATTGCTAGTTTTCTCAGATTGCTGTACAGGTGATATTGTTCGTTTTATTTTTATTTTGGAGTAAATTGCTAGTTTTCTCAGATTGCTGTACAGGTGATATTGTTCGGTTTGTTTTTATTTTGGAGTAAATTGCTAGTTTTCTCAGATTGTTGTACAGGTGATATTGTTCGGTTTGTTTTTATGTTGGAGTAAATTGCTAGTTTTCTCAGATTGCTGTACAGGTGATATTGTTCGGTTTGTTTTTATTTTGGAGTAAATTGCTAGTTTTCTCAGATTGTTGTACAGGTGATATTGTTCGGTTTGTTTTTATGTTGGAGTAAATTGCTAGTTTTCTCAGATTCCTGTACAGGTGATATTGTTCGGTTTGTTTTTATTTGGGAGTAATTTACTAGTTTTCTCAGATTGCTGTACAGGTGATATTGTTCGTTTTGTTTTTATTTTGGAGTAAATTGCTAGTTTTCTGAGATTGTTGTACAGGTGATAATGTTCGGTTTGTTTTTATTTTGGAGTAAATTGCTAGTTTTCTCAGATTGCTGTACAGGTGATATTGTTCGTTTTGTTTTTATTTTGGAGTAAATTGCTAGTTTTCTCAGATTGCTGTACAGGTGATATTGTTCGGTTTGTTTTTATTTTGGAGTAAATTGCTAGTTTTCTCAGATTGCTGTACAGGTGATATTGTTCGGTTTGTTTTTATTTGGGAGCAAATTGCTAGTTTTCTCAGATTGCTGTACAGGTGATATTGTTCGGTTTGTTTTTATTTTGGAGCAAATTGCTAGTTTTCTCAGATTGCTGTACAGGTGATATTGTTCATTTTTATTTTTGATTTTGGAGTAAATTGCTAGTTTTCTCAGATTGTTGTACAGGTGATATTGTTCGGTTTGTTTTTATTTTGGAGTAAATTGCTAGTTTTCTCAGATTGCTGTACAGGTGATATTGTTCGTTTTGTTTTTATTTTGGAGTAAATTGCTAGTTTTCTCAGATTGTTGTACAAGTGATATTGTTCGGTTTGTTTTTATGTTGGAGTAAATTGCTAGTTTTCTCAGATTGTTGTACAGGTGATATTGTTCGGTTTGTTTCTTTTTGGAGTAAATTGCTAGTTTTCTCAGATTGTTGAACAGGTGATATTGTTCGGTTTGTTTTTATTTTGGAGTAAATTGCTAGTTTTCTCAGATAGCTGTACAGGTGATGTTGTTCGGTTTGTTTTTATTTTGGAGTAAATTGCTAGTTTTCTCAGATTGCTGTACAGGTGATATTGTTCGGTTTGTTTTTATTTTGGAGTAAATTGCTAGTTTTCTCAGATTGTTGAACAGGTGATATTGTTCAGTTTGTTTTTATGTTAGAGTAAATTGCTAGTTTTCTCAGATTGCTGTGCAGGTGATATTGTTCAGTTTGTTTTTATTTTGGAGTAAATTGCTGGTTTTCTCAGATTGTTGTACAGGTGATATTGTTCGGTTTGTTTTTATTTTGGAGTATATTGCTAGTTTTCTGAGATTGTTGTACAAGTGATATTGTTCGGTTTGTTTTTATGTTGGAGTAAATTGCTAGTTTTCTCAGATTCCTGTACAGGTGATATTGTTCGGTTTGTTTTTATTTGGGAGTAATTTACTAGTTTTCTCAGATTGCTGTACAGGTGATATTGTTCGTTTTGTTTTTATTTTGGAGTAAATTGCTAGTTTTCTCAGATTGCTGTACAGGTGATATTGTTCGGTTTGTTTTTATTTTGGAGTAATTGCTAGTTTTCTCAGATTAATTGTTGTACAGGTGATATTGTTCGGTTTGTTTCTTTTTGGAGTAAATTGCTAGTTTTCTCAGATTGTTGAACAGGTGATATTGTTCGGTTTGTTTTTATTTTGGAGTAAATTGCTAGTTTTCTCAGATTGCTGTACAGGTGATATTGTTCGGTTTGTTTTTATTTTGGAGTAAATTGCTAGTTTTCTCAGATTGCTGTACAGGTGATATTGTTCGGTTTGTTTTTATTTTGGAGTAAATTGCTAGTTTTCTCAGATTGTTGTACAGGTGATATTGTTCGGTTTGTTTTTATTTTGGAGTAAATTGCTAGTTTTCTCAGATTGTTGTACAGGTGATATTGTTCGGTTTGTTTTTATTTTCGAGTAAATTGCTAGTTTTCTCAGATTGTTGTGCTGGTCAAGTGATTTCAACTGATTCAAATATGTTCTTGCGATGTTGAAGAGCTTTTAGCAGGTGATATTTTTTTTGGTTTGTTGTATATTTGGCACCTATTAAATTGATGTTTGCCCATTTCTTTTTAATTGCATGACTAATTATTTTTTTGTATTATGTATTGTCCCTGGCATACCAGAGAGCACTGCAGCTCTAGATCAGTTTTGTCAATGCATGGCGGTCATTAGTGATAAAAGATGCATTTTAAGAATAAAACAAATACAAGCATTTTACTATTGTAATATTTTGTAGGAATTCTGTATTAAAATGTCAGTGATGATATAAAGAAAGATTATTAAGTGTGAATATTTGTGTTTTTCTTAAAAAAAAGTGATTGATGGATCGGCTATATATCGAGTGCTTGTGATCATTGGTGAATTTTTTAATATCTGTTTTTTGTTGTTGTCTCTTTCAGACCCAGAGCCACTGTACATTCCACCTGAGCTGGTTGAAGATGGGTGTTCTTATGAGGTAAATTTATATAAGTAATTACTTGCATGTTTTGATGTACATGTATATCTTCTTCTTGTCGTTCGCTGTCAGATCGTCAGTCCGGACTGCAGGGCGAAACGTGCTGTCCTCTCATGTACATGTATATAATGTTTGAAGAAAAGCACACAAAAATGCACATGCTTATACACAACTTAATATATGCACCGAGTGAGTATTTAATTGTGATCTGTGGCAAATTATTGAGATGTAGTAAATACATGTATTAATAAAATAATATCTTGCAAGCTTTAGATGACCTGTGCGAAATAAACCTATAGGTCTTCTTTATGAAACCCGCTTTGAATTCTTATATGTATTATATAGGTGACCTACAGGTCTACTCATGTGTGCGGCGAATTTTAAATGCAAACAAGATGTAGGGAATCTACGGGAAATAGCTAGGGACACACAAAAATGATATATGTTCCCTTTAGGACTCCTATATGTTGCATTATAACCGCAACACGGTGGCCTAGTGGTAAGGCGTCATCCCAGTGAGCGGGAGGTCGTGGGTTCGAACCCCGTCCGGGTCATACCTAAGACTTTAAAATTGGCAATGTTATAGTGGCTGCTCCGCCTGGCGTCTGGCATTATGGGGTTAGTGCTAGGACTGGTTGTTCCGGTGTCAGAATAATGTGACTGCATGGGTGCCCAGACATGAAGCCTGTGCTGCGACTTCTGTCTTGTGTGTGGCGCACGTTAAATGTCAAAGCAGCACCGCCCTGATATCACCCTTCGTGGTGGACTGGGCGTTAAGCAAACAAACAAACAAAAAATGTTGCATTATGACATATATTTTGAAACTATATAGGTCAATTTCCTATGGGTCACCTATGTAGCATTTATTGTAATCCGCCCTGTATGAATGCAGAAACAAGACCTATAGGAGTCCTATATATATATCTGAAACATAATTATAGGAATCATGTATGCAACTAGTAGGTTAATCATTGATTTTGTGTAGGGTTCCTGGAAGTCTCATGTATGACCATCTATGTTAATTTCATGCAGGTGTAACAAGTGTATATAGATACATGTATAACCTGTAGTACTTGTAATATAATAGGCATGTGGTTGTATCATCAGCATATAATATAAAGATATAACAAGGAGTTTTTATGGCTTCATGTTTTTAACTAAGAAACACACTTTTGTATGACAAGTTCATATTCAGATCAAGGATGTACTCTCGTTGTGATCCTTCTGAAGATCCTTCCAATGTTAGTTTCATTTTGGAGTACTTAAATGATTCAGTTTGAAATATTAAATGTTAAAGTGATTCTGTTTACCAAAGTTAGGAGGTGAAAAAACTATTGGATTTAGGGTGGGTGCACAGAGTTTCATTTACTAGTGCGCCTTGCGCATAACATCTCAAAATGTCCCATTGGAATTCCCTTCAGTGCGTCAAAGGGCGCACCGAGATTACGTACCACTGCGCCACCCCATGCACACTTTTCACGAAAATATATTGTTCGGAATGACCTAAGCAAAAATGCGTGCCAAGCCGAGCAACTTGCGAGTTCGTGAAATAATTAATGCCCTGTGATCGGCTTTTAAAATGTAATTCATTATTATTCAACCAATCCTGCGAACTATCTGTGCTTGCACGTTTACGGCCTCTGTGGAAACTGTCAACAGAAGCGATATCGATCGAAACACAGACACACACACACGTACCTGATACACTGGCAAATTCTCATATCATCATATGGCACCAAACAGCACTATTTTGCATCTTTCGACAAAACCATTTTTGGACCGCCTAGCCTAGCTTTGCCTGTTCTGCCTCTGACCATGTAATGTCTCATTAGAATTTGGTTGAGGGGGACAAATGTCCCATCGTCTTTTTCTTTCAGGCTAAACCCTGGGTGCATGTGTTTGTGTGTACTTGCGCTTGCAAGTGTGAAGTTTTGAAAGAATGGATTGGAAGCCAGTTATCCACTCTCTTACGCATAATAAGTTATATGTTCCTGTTCAGTTTTCACACAAAAATGTGGCTTCCAGTTCCATGCATCTCTGCTTTCTTGGATTTGTTTTCTCATATTTTTAAAAATGTTAAACTTCTCAACGTCACAGCATCAGGGTCCTCAAGTGAGTACAGCTAAACTGCTAGATTACTTGTTGTTGCTTATTATCTATTTAACTGCCTGTGATTACATACCGTATTACTTTTTATATTTAGTCAAGTTTTGACTAAATGTTTTAACATAGAGGGGGGAATCGAGACGAGGGTCGTGGTGTATGTGTGTACATGTACAGTGTATGTGTGTGTGTGTGTGTGTGTGTGTGTGTGTGTGTGTGTGTGTGTGTGTGTGTGTGTAGAGCGATTCAGAGTAAACTACTGGACCGATCTTTATGAAATTTTTCATGAGAGTTCCTGGGTATGATATCCCCAGACGTTTTTTTCATTTTTTTCGATAAATGTCTTTTATGACGTCATATCCAGCATTTTGTAAAAGTTGAGGCGGCACTGTCACACCTTCATTTTTCAATCAAATTGATCAAAATTTTGGCCAAGCAATCTTCGACGAAGGCCGGACTTTGGGATTGCATTTCAGCTTGGAGGCTTAAAAATTAATTAATGACTTTGGTCATTAAAAATCTGAAAATTGTAATTAAAATTATTTTTTTATAAAACGATCCAAAATTACTATTCTTCATCATTTTTTGATTCCAAAAACATGTAAATATGTTATATTCGGATTAAAAACAAGCTCTGAAAATAAAAAATATAAAAATTATGATTAAAATTAAATTTCCGAAATCGATTTAAAAACAATTTCATCTTATTCCTTGTCCGTTCCTGATTCCAAAAACATATAGATATGATATGTTTGGATTAAAAACACATTCAGAGAATTAAAAAGAATAGAGATATATGTGGTGCCTTGTTGTTGCTCTATTGTTCGTTGGTGGAATCTTCTCAGTCAAACCAATACAAATTGAGTCGAGCAAGTCGTTTCTTGTTCTTTACCTTCTCAACGTTCCCGCTCGACTGCTGAGATCTCTTACGAGTCTCGCGGTCTCACGTGATATATTGCACACGTCTTATTAGTGCGCCACAACGCAACAACTCGCAAAACAATCCAACAAGATGCGCAACAATGCAATAGACAGTCATTGTCTCACATATAGAAAAGTGTGCTATTCTCCTCAGCGCAACCGCTACCGCGCTTTTCTGCATTGTTAATTTCACTACCTTTTCCACGAGCGGTGGACAGACGATGCTACGAGTGTACGGTCTTGCGGAAAAAATGCAATGCGTTCAGTTTCATTCTGTGAGTTTGACTGAGCTTGACTAAATGTTGTATTTTCGCCTTACGCGACTTGTTATTGCATGTGTTGACTTTTGAAAATTAAAATCCATCTCAGCATGAAATCTATTTTTTTATCTAACTTTGAGGTTTTGGTGCTTGAGTGTCCATCAGAACTTTCTTGGCATATTTTGTCTTTAAAGTGTGTCTTTAAATCCACTTGAAACTTTCTTATTTAGTAGAATTATAGTCATTGAATTGTTACACAATGCATTTTGTTGTCAATAAGGGTTATGGAGCTGTGTTGCTAATCAGTTTATATGGGGATACATTGATATAGGGATTTAAAAAAAAACCTCTGTTTAACTTAATTGTGTCTCAATGATGCCGTACATTAGATTTCAAAGTGTGATTTGACTTCTAAGCTCTTTTGAGTTTACAAAAGAAGGATATATATCTAAACTGACCTGGATAATGGAATAGATTGAAGTATTGTGATTGGTGGTATGTTTCTAGTGTCAAGCTTTCTTTTCAAATTTCTGGACTATTTATAATACATTTTACAGTACATAACACATTGAACAGTCCTAGCAGCCCATTTAGGTACAGTTAGCGAACAAATGTATTCAGAGTTTTGTGGGTGACTTATTGCTTTTAGAAATGTCAGTCTTTGAGTTACACCTCAAGATAAACCGTTAAATGCTGCATTAAAGCTTGTGCTTTAGTTAACATTGTCAGTTTTTTTGTGGTGAGTTTCCAGTTGAATCAGTATGATACAGCCCAACAAATAGAAATTAATATTATATTCACCTGGGCTATTTTCTAACAGTGAGTTGTGTTTATTCTTCAAACAAAACTGTAGTTTAATTGGACACAGACTTGCTTTCATGAAGTGCTAGGTATGTCAAAGTGATAATTAGCGTCAGAAAACCTTTAGTTTGTAGTTGCAGATCAATACTTTGCGTGGCATTTTCAATTCTGAAGCTTAGGAACATAGTTTTTGCTCTAATGACCTCACTGGAGACGCCTTTGACAATATGTTGTTACTTAATTGTCAGAGGCCTCACACATAAACACACTACTGTATTACAATTTGATCTGGTATGTTGTATGTGTAACTGTAAGTATGAAAATTGTTATATGATGTGACAAACTGTTTTTAAGTAATTTTGTGTGCATGGGTTAGCTGGCCTGAAACCAGCAGCAGAATTAAGTGAGGACATGTTTTATTAACAATATTACATTGAAAAATCCATTTTTTTACTAGCTTGCATTAGATTATTTCAACAATAAAAAAAAAAATGTGTTTGTGATGTGATTCTGTGATTCACTCCTAGTATAGATGAACTCGCATCCTGTCTGAGATGATCAAATACTTAGCGGCTAAGATGAATAAATGCTCTAGATGTACAGGCAACAGTATTTTGTAAGACACTAGCTGAGAGCTTGATAAATTGGAAACAGCCTGTTAAATGGCGCTTGGGATAATAAAAATAAGTGGTGAAATATAGTGTGTTTCTTTTACTACAGTCCCACTTGCACGTTCTCTTTGAGAGAGGGAATCTAAAGTAAAGATTAAAGCGTTGTAACGATAGAGTCCAACACTAAGACACTGAGAGCCAATGCCGAACCAGTCTTCTCGTCTCTTTATTAAAAGCAATAAAAAGCATTATTTAATATTTCTTTTCTTTCCCAACAGTCCCACCTGTATTCGCTGGGGATGACCTTGCTATTTGCGGTAGAGTACTCTGGCGGCCCAGAAGGTCAAGACGCTAAATCCGCCCTTTCCCAGGACCTGACCGACCTTCTCACCCATCTGACCCAGGACAACCCTGGGAACCGACCTGACCTTGAACTTGTCCTTGAGTACTGCGACCGCGCTCTTCAGGACGCTTCTTCTCAGGAAGTGTGTCAGCGCTTTGCCTGTGTCCCTGCTGAAGAGGAGCATGAAAATCCTGAAGGTTGGATTGAGAAATTGTTGGAGTTCCGAGTGTTTGTTGCGGAGCATTAGTTATTACAAAGAGATCTATGTCAAATTGTATTGTTACACTTTACAAGCCCTGGCTTTTTGAGCCTCATCCTCTGGATTCAAGACACCCCCCCCATCACCACACCATCCACACCACCCTACCTGCCGACCACCCTACCCCCCTTTTATGACTGTTTTTGTTTTTGTTTTTTGTAAAGCTTTATTACATTACCTTCTGCAAATGCAGCTCCATTTGATACCTCCTCCCTTTAATGACCTGCTTTTCTCAGAATGTTGGAGGTCTTACAAGGAACTTTAGTCTTTGTTTGCATAGATGTGCAGAAGATGAAACCAGTTTTTGTTGTACGCTACATGCAAGGAACAAAAGACTGATTCCTCAAAGTTAAATTCATTGTTGAAGTAAAACTAGAAAAAGAAAGCGATTAAATTCAAAACATTCATTACACCTATGTTCCACGTGTGTCCCCTCTAGGTGCCGAAAAGGGGACCAGTTTACGGTCCATGACAGAGGAACTGACTGCCTATCTCCAGAACCAGACGGGCTTGGTCACGCCTGCCCAGAGGGCCTCCAACAGTAACTCTGACACAGACTCCAGCAAACAGCTGTCTAACAGCAGGCAACAGGCATCTTCTGCAGAAACACAGGTTGGTAAAAAGTTCGGTGGAGGGGGTGGTGTAGGTCTGAGGAAGATGGTGGTATTCAGTTGTGAGTAAATCGCGAATGTGTTTGTGTGGCTGTGTGAGTGTGTGTGTGTTTGTGTGTGTGTGTGTGTGTGTGTGTGTGTGTTTGTGTGTTTGTGTGTGTGTGTGTGTGTGTGTGCGTGTGTGTGTGTGTGTGTGTGTGTGTGTGTGTGTGTGTGTGTGTGTGTGACTTAGTTTGTCTATGTGACTTAGTTTGTCTGTGTGTGACTACAGGTGTTTTCTTTTGGGAGAGGGGGTGGGCGGGATGGGGGAGGGAGAACTTTATTTTTATTTGTATTGCTTTCCTTCTTTTGTTATTGTCTGCGTTCCCTAGCTAGCAGCTTACACCGTCTTTTTCACCTTTCTCACAGTGTGTGTACCAAAATAACATGGAGTATTGCAACGTGTGAATGTTTGCAGGCTGTCGAGAGTACGAGCGGAGACGATCAACCAGGGCAGAAAAAAGAGAGCGAGAATTCCAATCCCAAAAGTCCTGGTATAGAGATTAGTCACAGCTCCACTGGGGAAGACAACAGCTTATTGTCTCCAAGGAAAAGCAGACGTCGTCAGGTCAGTGCAGCAGTTTAAGTAGACCCCTTCTGCGTCAGTGCAGTGACTATGACAACAAATTGCTTCGGTACTATGCAGTAGCTAAATAGTCGGTTATAGTGTAGAATTCTTTCTGGAACTTTGAAGCACATTTCCAACAAATATCAAATATCTTTATTACTTAATTAATGTTGGGGTGAATGTTCAACTTGGATACCACAGTGCATGATCTTGGCAAGTTTGTGTTTTAACAGGGAATGCTTCTGTCTGACATCCTTGATGCACTGGATCGTTACCTTCAAGAAGCAGAGTTGTGGGCCTTGTGTCGAGAATGCATCATCAGCCTGCAGCGTAAAAAGAAACACCTCCGTAAGTAATTAACTGCATGCTGCTGGTAGCAGTGAAAGTCTTGTATTCCAAATAATTAGGGGAGGATGATATTTGAAGTATATCTAAAGAGATCTTTTCTTGCAGTGTATAATGATCTTGTTAATCATGTACTGCAGATCTGTGCATCGGCTAAGAGCGTTCATCCTCTCTGACATTTGTGAAACATTTATGTTGCGGGATAGTTAAATCTTATCATGAAGCCAGGAGTACTGTGACTAGAATTGTAATTAATGTTATGGAGACTGGTTGTCTTTTTCTCGTGATGTATGTTAATTTATACAAATGACAGCGGCATACATCTCCCCGGACACTGTGATGATTCGTGAGATCGGCAGTGTGTCGTTCAAAGCCATCCCAGAAGACAAGCCCTTGGAGGTGATGTTCATGGCTCCTGAGCTTCAGCAGAAGGGAATCCTGAATGAACAGGTAACTTCAACTCCACGTACATATAGTCAGCGCAGGCCCAGGAAAACCTGATTTACATGTGTACATGCATCAGCTATGTAAGGCCAAAAGAAAAAAATAGGTGTGGTTACGGTAACATAGCCAAAAAAAATAGGGTAGGTAGGTAGGCAATCACTTTTTGAGTCACTTGAGAAAAAGTGACTCTATGTAATCGGTCAGTGTTAGTCTGTCCGGCCGGCCGTCCGGCCGGCCGGCCGTAGACACCACCTTAACGTTGGACTTTTCTCGGAAACTATCAAAGCGATCCGGCTCATATTTTGTTTAGTCGTGACCTCCAATGACCTCTACACTTTAACGATGGTTTCGTTGACCTTTGACCTTTTTCAAGGTCACAGGTCAGCGTCAAAGGAAAAATTAGACATTTTATATCTTTGACAAAGTTCATCGGATGTGATTGAAACTTTGTAGGATTATTCTTTACATCAAAGTATTTACATCTGTAGCCTTTTACGAACGTTATCAGAAAAACAAGGGAGATAACTAGCCTTTTCTGTTCGGCAACACACAACTTAACGTTGGGCTTTTCTCGGAAACTATAAAAGTGACCGGGCTCAAATTTTATGTGAACGTGACTCCCAGTGACCTCTACACTTTGACGTCTGCTTTGGTGACCTTTGACCTTTTTCAAGGTCACAGGTATGTCTTGAAGGAAAAAAATTGAAATATCATATCTCTGAAACTATTCATCGGATTTGATTCAAACTTTATAGGATTATTCTTTACATCAAATTATTTACATCTGTATTGTGTTGTGAATAGCAATTTCTTCCTGTCCATCTGATGCCTCATATAATATTCAGAACTGCGAAAGTGACTCGATCGAGCGTTTGCTCTTCTTGTTTTTTTTTAAACTTTTTTTCTAATGTGTACAAATTAAACCTACTTGACAGGGAAATAAGTGTGCGACTCCGGCGCTTTCGCTTGCATTGCGTTTTTTGCACTTGTTTTTGTGTGTTTTTTTGTGACAAATGTGATAAAAAGTTATAGGATCGGCCCCTAAAAATAGGGTAGGTCGGGTTACCGGAACCACACCTATTTTTTTTTAGGCCTAACTATGTTGTGAGGCTGCTATAATGACCAGGCAACCTCGCAGTGCATATATGTTTCACAGTAATGTCACTGCTTGTTTTGTCATACACTGTGATTCCTGTAATGAGAGAGCACCCTATGCACTGAACAAAAGTGTCCCTTATCTGCAAGTGAAAATTCATAAAAGGGATATATATGGTTGGCAGACAAAGGGTCATCTGAGGTCAAGTCCATAAATTTGGAGGTTTTGTTTCACAAGAACAGTCTTTCGGTACAGGTGCCACTGTGATGACAAACTCGATCTTTCCAAAAGGGTTAAGTTTTTGTGTCAAGGTCAATGAATATTAGATGCCATGCTTTTGTAAAATGACTTTGTGATGTTAATCCTACAAGGCACAGAAATTAAAATGAAGGCTTGAGAAAGTCTTGGAACAAACCATCCTCAAAAACGATGGACAGAATGTAACCTTTCTTTGTGCGTTTAGCGTTTAAAATCTGTTGCATGTACACTTTTCTAAATCTCACATTATACTTAGACTTTGATGTGTATGTTCATGGTGCCCATACTTATGTACAAAAAATGTGTAACACGCATTAGGTTCTTGATAATTAAGTTGATCCTGGGAATAAAAAGCTCAGGAAATCAGAAGAAGAAGAGAAGAAGTATCTAAGTTAGTATACATTTTGTCTGTCAGACATGTCTGTTTGGGCTGGGCGTGACACTGAGGGCTGCCTCAGGAGAGAAACACGACAGCTCTGAGCTGGACGCCATTCAGGAACTGATCGCCACTCTTGTGGAGGCTGACTCCGACTACAGACCTTCACTGGAAGTAGCTCTTATGGTGAGTGTAGGATTTATAATGATAATGATAATGATAATAATAATAATACATCATATTTTTAGAGCGCATGTATCCAGGGTTACTCCTTGCTCATAGCACTGTACAATCATTTTGGAAAAAACACATACACAAAGCATTACATTGATGGCAATTTCCCGATTAAGCCCTGTGTGAGGTTTGTCGTCATACATGAATGAACCTTAAGCTACTCATACACTGTGCCGAATTGCTCTTGCGAATAGCATTTTCTAATAATTCACAATGATCGGGACATGGTCGCAAGACTAGTTTCGTAAATGTTCTTAACTATTCCTTACAATTTGTCTCTTGTTTTGAACATAGCAACTTGCTCCTAATATTCGCAAGGAAGTCATATTGCTATTTTTTTTCTCTTCGCAACGTACTCGTTAGTACTCGCAAGACATTTGTAATCATCGCAATGTATTCGTGGCGCTAGCAAGCCATTCGCAACCATTCGTTAATTATGCCTGAAGTTACATTGTGCCGAATATCCTTGCGAATATGAACATGTTGTATTCGGCAAAAAAATAGACACATGCATGGACATGAATAATACAGAAAATTGAAAGCCTTACCAATCCTTGCGAATGTTTTACAAATGGTTGCGAGTGCTTGCGAATGTGTTCCGATCATTGAGAATACATACGCATCAAAATCGCCGTTTAGTTGCAAGACGTTTGCAAGATATTCTTACTGTTTTTAAAACATTCGCAAGCAATTGCAGTCACTCGCAAGCATTCGTAAGGCTTTCGCAACATTCTTATGAATTGGGAAGAAATGGTCAAAACATTCCTGAGAAATTCGTAATGAATTTGCAACCATTTGCAAGATGTTGGCAAAATGTGCACGAATAAAATCCTTACGAATGCTTGCGAGCGCTACGCATACCTTTACGATGATTACGAATGGTTTGCGAATACTTACGAGTACGTTGCGAAACATTCGGAATATGACTTCCTTGCGAATATTAGGAGCATGTTGCTAATGTTCGCAAACGGAGACGAATGGTGGCGAATGGTTAAGAACATTTTCGAATGTCTTGCGACCATGTCCCGATCATTACAAGTTATTGGCGAATTCTATTCGCAAGGGCAATTCGCCAGAGTGTAAGAGCAACATTACGAACAATGCAAATTGCATACTCGTTTTATTCGGAAAATGTTTGCAAGCACTCGCAACACTCGCAAGGCCACTTGCAACGTTCGTAATAGATCCGTATATGGATTCGTATACAATCGCAATGATCGGTAGACATTCGCAAGCAGTCGCAACCATTCGTATGACATTCGCAAGGATTCGTAAGCCTTTGATTTTTCTCTGTTTTTTCCTGTCCATTCGTCTCTTTTTTGGCCGACTACAACATTTTCATATTCGTAAGGATATTCGGCACAGTGTAAGACAGGCTTAACAATAATCAGTCTTCTTTTCAGAAACTGATGTCACTTCCATGCGGCCATTTTAGGAGATAGCCTGGTTGATGTGTGCATGTCTGTATTCAACAAACATTTGGATCATATTTGGATTCTTGTGAAGCAGATACACCCCTGATACCAGCTGTGTTACACAACGCTACCCCTACATGATAAATAATACACCGCACATTGCATAGTTATGCCAGAAAAGAATCACTGCTGGTAACAATTTTTCCTGAGAGTAATACAACTGAACTGTCAAGAACACACGAGCAAACTCTTTGATGTAAACTAAGTGGTGATTTTGCTTTTTGGGGTGTGTATGTGTGTGTGTGTGTGTGTGTGTGTGTGTGTGTGTGTGTGTGTGTGTGTGTGTGTGTGTGTGTGTGTGTGTGTGTGTGTGTGTGTGTGTGTGTGTGTGTGTGTGTGTGTGTGTGTGTGTGTGTGTTTTTAATTCGTTTGCTTTTTAATCATTGTTTATCTGTCAACATTTTCTCCATTTTATCTTAAAACTGTATCTTAAAACTGTTGGCTCTGTGTGCAGGCTTGTGAGGAATTTGAGAAGCAGAGCAGCATTGACTCAAGGTCAGCGTGTCATGAGATCTACATGGATGCTTGCGCCCTGATGGTGAGGCTGCCTGGTTAGATTAAATTTAAGCTTTTCTTTTTCTTTTTCAGCACAGAAACAGAGAAAAAGATTGTGTAAGACATTAGCAAAGGGATGTAAGCGCTCTATATAGCTGACACATGCAACAAGGGTAAGAGAGATCAAGTTATGCAGAGCCAATTTTAAACATGCACCTGACAGAATAACAAGCATTGAAATAAACAAGCGACTTTCATCCTTGTGATCAAACATTTCACCGGAGGATGAAAGTTGTTTAATGTTCATTTCGATGTTTGTTATTCTCTCAGGCGCCAGGAGATTGGTTACACATATCTCACATACTCGTCTTTTGATTCTTAAATATTATCACTAGCGCTCTGCCTTATTTTGTTATTTCAATAATACAGTAGCTTTATTGCAAATTGTGAATCTGTGTGATGTACAGTAACAGCTATTGTGTTTTCAGCGTAGCAATAGGGTCCGATATTTAGACAAGAGAAGTATAATGCCGGCAAGTCGAAGACGAGTCGCACTATACTTGTTCGAGTCTAAATATCGGACCCTATTGCTACGCTGAAAATACAATTGCGATTATATAGGTGTTCTGACCTTGATTTGTTGTTCCAAACTTACAAAATGACAGTTTTTGTGTCGATGCGTTGATCTCAGGTTTTGATAGCAGACGCCGTTTCTTATGCGCGTTAGTTTTGTGCAGGCGCCACACTGACTTTGGAAAAAAAATCGACAACACAGCTGTTAAACAGCTTTTTATTAGTTCATTCGTATACAACAAAAAGAAGTTTTTTTAATTTTGAACAAGACTACTTATGAAGAAGACCAAAACACAACATCAACGGAAAATACTAGAAACAACTGAAGAACTAGGATGCAACAAGGGGAGGAGAAGAGAACAGCTAATCCGTACAACGCGAACAGACGGCAGCGAAGTTTTCAGTTTGGTGAATGGCATTTATACTTGTCTCGTCATGAAGCGAATTTTTCAACCTCAGTTATAAACGACTACATGAATGTTAGTGCCATGGGTTGAACATCAATACTTCAGAGGGGAATTGGGGTATTTAGTGTGGAGTTACGAGATAAGAAAAGCCGAATGCGAAAGTTTGTGTCAGTTGGCAACTTACTACATCTTTCGACTTTGGGCATTTTGTGGTGTTTAGGGACAGAAAATAATTGGTTTTGTCCTGTTTCATCAGGAAGTTAGCAGAAAAAGGGTATGCTATCGACATTTGTAAAGCTGAAAAACATTCCCGAGAAGAATTTCAAGCTGTCAGTGTGTGCTGTTGTCGATTGAAACATCGTGTGGTACAGATGGGTAAACCGGAACCATGCGTCTTTGTTAATGTCAATATGCTTTTGGATATTGGCAAAAATGGCCAACTTCCGTAGCATTATGCTTTGATGATCGGAAGAGACCATCCAATCACAGCCCCCGAATTCCCCCATGTGTCCATCAGAATAGCTATATTATTTCATATTTTATATCTGACACCGCCCAAGTATTTTTTATTATATAGGCGAGGAAACAAAATTTGTGAGTTAACGTTCAGTCTTAATAGTTTGTTGCAGAGTTTGCTCCCTAGTGTAAGGAATTTCTGTGTGAAGTACATGTACTTTGTGTCAAGTTGACTTTTGTGCTTGAAATATGAAGCTTACTTAAACAAATAATGTGTCATTCAGCTTTGATTGTTCAATGTTTTGCAGTCAAGTCGAGAGCCCAAGAAATGTGAAGCTCCCTCTCTAGATTGTTCAATGTTTTGCAGTCAAGTCGAGAGCCCAAGAAATGTGAAGCTTAGTTAAACAAATAATGTATCATTCAGCTTTGATTGTTCAATGTTTTGCAGTCAAGTCGAGAGCCCAAGAAATGTGAAGCTTAGTTAAACAAATAATGTATCATTCAGCTTTGATTGTTCAATGTTTTGCAGTCAAGTCGAGAGCCCAAGAAATGTGAAGCTCCCTCTCTAGAGAACGACTCTGAAGCCACATTGGCAGAGCTACAGGTGAGTGGAATACAACTTCTTCTTCAGCGTTCCAGAATTGTCTGGTTACGTGTGAGCTTGTTTGTCCATTTGGGTTCCCCACACTATACTCTGAGAGCATAGACAGCTTCACTCCGCTTTCGTTGAGTAGGTATGCTGGGTATTTTCGTGTTTCCATAACCCACCGAACTCTGACATGGATTACAGGATCTTTTCCGTGCGCATTTGGTCTTGTGCTTGCGTGTACACACGAAGGGGGTTAAGACACTTAAGCAGGTCTGCACATAAGTTGACCTGGGAGATCGGAAAAATCTCCACTCTTAACCCACCAGGCGGCAGCGACCGGGATTCGAACTCACGACCTCCCGATTAGGAGGCCGAGCACTGTTGATATGTTTGACTTTGTTGTTGTCAAGGATAAGGAGGATTGTTAAATCTTTTTTTGGGGGGAGGGGGGGGGGAGTTCATGATCTTTTGCATTGGGTAAATCGATCAGGGTTGAAATATGCTTAATTGTTGTTGTTGTTTTTTTGTTTTTGTTGTACTGCTTCTTAATAATCATTTTGATATTGATTTTTTGTTTTACAAGCTTTTGTTTTTCTTTAGTTTTTTATTTCTAATTCTCCTTCCTCTTTGTGCTCAGACGACGTGGACAGAGCTGGACGACACAGAGAGGGAAGGCGTGTTCCTAGAGGATGGCATGGAAGCGGCAGAGGAGGAGCCGTCTCACACAGACACGGCAAAGACCTCAGCGTTCCATCCCATCCACGCCAAACAGCCTGCACCAACAGCAATCACAGGGTCGGCTTTCAAGCCAGTACCTACCAAACCCAAAGCAGGGGTAGCTAGTAGTGGTGACCTTGGGAGCTCCAGACCTCGCTATCCTAGCGCTTTCTCCTCCCCAGCCACACACTTCAAGCCCATCATCCTCCAGGCTTCGGCCCCTCAGGCCGGTAATCAGGCCGGTGATCAGGCCACTGGAGAGGTACTGGAGGAGGTGGAGAAGGAGAAGAACGTTATGCGCAAGCTCAAGGAGATCAAGAAAAACTTGCTGAAGCACCGACCTCCAGGCAGCCTGTCCAAGGACGTTGAGGTCGATGACGGCAAGCCTCCGGTGCCAGAGAAGCCCAAAACTCCGAGGACGACCAGCAGTAGCAGGAGCAGCCGGAAGAGTAGCGGGGCCGGAGAAACTTCTGGAGCCTTGGAGAGCTTTCTCCAGCATTTGCAGAGTAGTGGTCAGATGCCTGACACTCAGAACTTGGCTCTGGCTATTGCACAGCATCTGCAGGCCCAGATGGGGTCTGGGGGTGAGGCTAAGAGTGATGGAGCAAAGCCTGCAGTTTCTGCTTCTCATAGCTCCCAGCAAACTGTAGACAATGCGATAAGTGTAAAGAGTTCTGTTGGTGGTTCGCAGCCTGGAGTTCCTACCGCTCAAGTTTCAGGTGTTGATGCAAAGCCTCCGCAACAAAACAGTGGTTTGATCAGTCCGCCAGCTACATCCACAGGAGCAGTACCAGCACATGATTCTCATACGGCGATGTCTCAGCAAGTAGCAAGTTCAGTCCCTGTGTCGCAGTTAGCAGGACCAATACCAGCAATGAGCATGGCTGGCATGACTCAGCCCGGCTACATGGACCAGAGCTTGCCTATGCCAGTTATGCCTTTCAGCGGTGGAGTCATGCCAGGACCGGTACAGTACCAGCTTCAGCAGGATCCCCGCACAGGACTGCTCCAGCTGTTTCCGGTACCGGTTTTGCCTTACGGGGCTCAGCCCTGTGCCCCTCGCAGCCCGCGCACGCCTGGCAGTGATCACGCTTACAACCCTTGGCAGCAGCCAGTAACGGTTAGCCCTGGTGCTGGGTTGATTGCCGACTATTCTGTGGACAGTGAGGATACTGGATACAGAAACGCCAGCAGGTCTAACGCCAGCAGTCGCAACGCTAGAAGTCTCATACAGAAGACTGCAGTACAGAGGGCCAAAAACGCTGCCAGTGCTTCCACTTCCCCCACCGGTTACCTCTCAGACAATGGTGCCAATCTCCCCAAATCCACTCCCTATTTGGAAGATGACTCGTTACCAGATTCCAGCAGTGTGCGAAGAAGAGACAGTTCTCGTCACAGACGTTCAAACAGCTCAGGCGCGTGTGTACTTCAAGATAACAGAGTGCAAGGCGTCAGGGACACATCCGAGGGTGCAATCAGAACTGAAGATTTTCAGGTGGGAAAAGTAGACTACTCAGGGGCGGGCTATCCAAACAGCAGAACCAAAGAAAGAAACATGAGCGCACACTCGAACAACACACCTCATCGCTCCGTGTCTCAGTCTTCCTCTCCTTCCCCGTCCAAAGACAGTGGGATCTGTGTGACTCACAACTCCTTGCTGGCTTCGCAAGTGAGCAGCGCCAGTCTGATGGAGCGGTTGCTTAGCAGCGAGAGCCTACGCCACCAGCAGACGGTGACGCAGGTGTTGCACATTCTGAACCAGGGTTTTGGTGACCATGGGCCGGACAGCTTTCACAGCGAGGAGATTCTGGGTAAGTATTTGCTTCAGTTTTTCTTGAGAACCAAGTGAACGTTTGTGGGATACATCAGATAAATCACAGTAAGATTGTGCTTATAAAATACATGTTTTCTGAGTTTCTGTCATTCCTGTTGATGGCTCTTATTTAAGCAAGTTGTCTGCTTTTGAATTAAGACGCTTCTCGGTTACTATTGTCTCACTGGGCTTAAGATGCCGTTCTTTTGAGTCAACAAAAACACAATTTTTCACAGTGCTTATTGAAAAGATCTTGTTTCTCCTTATATTTTGTTTGCTCACCACAACCAGTATTAAAAGCCCTGTTGGACTGGTATATTTCTATTGCAGGTAACGTTGTTCATTTTCAGCTGTTGATTGTGTTCTCAGGAGACCTGATTTTGCATTTGCAGCGGAGTACGTTGTTTCCCTAGCACACCTGAAATGGGACACATTCATGCACGCTGTGACAGAGAAATACTCCAACCTATTCTGGAGTCATACCTTGTTGGTCAATCTTTACCATGCTGTTAATGAGCGATCATCAGCCAAGTAAGAATGTATAAAACTCTGTGTGAATGCATCTGTGTTTGTGTGTGTGTGTGTGTGTGTGTGTGTGTGTGTATGTATGTATGTGTGACTGTGTGTGTGTGTCTGTGTGTGTGAGTGAGTGTGTGTGTGTGTGTGTGTGTGTGTGTGTGTTTGTCAGTGTGCGTGTGTGTGTGTGTGTGCAATCATGCTTGCTAGAAAGTGTGTGTTCCAGACTGTGTAGTGTCTATATATGTGAGAGAAAGATAACAGAGTGTATGTTTACATAGTTGTGCCTGGATACAGTGTTCTTGAAAACACTGTGCAGCTCCAAATTCATAAAAATCTTGCCGGTGGTTAGCTTTCTTAAATTCTTCTTTCAGATCCTCAACCAAAATTCCTCCGGTGTCCAGATCAAGACCTTATGACTACAGCGACCAGGAGGCTTTACCTCAGTTGCAGAAACCTCAGGTTGATTCACATAACAGGAGACGCTCAGTGGCCGGCTTTGCAGGACGGGAGGGGGAGGAAGAGGGAGGGGAGCCTCCACCTGTGTACCGGGAAGGTGTGCAAGGCGCTGAAAGTGACCAGAAACAGGTGAGAGAATCTAAATTGCTGTCAAGAAAGCATGACAGAATTAAGTCTCAGTTTAAGTTTGGTGCAATTGTTTGCGAGATTTTGACATCCCACACACACATATACACACACATTTGTTTAAAATTGATGGCCATAATTGTTTTCCAGATATATAAATTTGTCTCACTGTTTCATGATAAGGCCTAAAAAAAAAAAAAATAGGTGTGGTTACGGTAACCCGACCTACCCTATTTTTAGGGGCCGATCCTATAACTTTTTATTACATTTGTCAAAGAAAAAAAAAAACGAGTGCAAAAAACGCAATGAAAGCGAAAGCGCCCGAGTCGCACACTTATTTCCCTGTCAAGTAGGTTTAATTTGTACACATTAGAAAAAAAGTAAAAAAAAAAAAAATGATTGCCTACCTACCTACCCTATTTTTTTTGGCTATGTTACCGTAACCACACCTATTTTTTTTTTGTTGGCCTAGTCTCTTTTTAAGCCCTCAGATGGGGTCAGAAGTCTATCAATTTGTTCGGTGCACGGACATTTTGTTCAGCCCTGTTTGCAAACAGATTTCATTTTGTTTTTCTTTCTTTCTTTCTTTCTTTTCTTTTTTTCTTTCTTTCTTTCTTTCTTTCTTTCTTTCTTTCTTCTTTTTTTCTTCATTAGTTATTGATTGATTCATTTACTCACTTGTTTGGTTTGTGTCAGTTCATAAAATGTTTGTTGTTGTTGTATACACAGAAGGGTCACAGAGACAAGGCTCAGAGACAAGCTAAGGAAAGAGAAGACTCAGGGAACGCTCCCTCCTTGGTGCGAGTCATGACCAACGGACGATACATCAGTGGCCGGAGCGAAACCTCAGACTCCACAGACAACGAGCAAGAGGAGAAACGACGAAGGTTCAAGAAACGTTACGAACTGGATCGAGCCAAAAGCACATCTCTGCACAGTATTCCTGGTACAGCCAAATTCAGTCTGCCTCCTGAGCAGCGAGAGTATGGTTCAGAGCAAAGAGACTCTTCTGGCAGTAGGCCAGTTTTGTACAACCAAATGTCACAGCCTGAGGCCAGTTATGACGTGAAAATGTTGGACAATCGTAACAGAAGAGAGGTGGGATTGAGTGACAGTTCAGGAAGGTATGTGCAGTCTGAAATGAATGCTTCACCCCTTCCTCGTGGTTATTCTCCATCAAGCTTCAACAGTCTTCCGCGGGCACCAAAGCCTTCACAACCTCTTCCTCCTCCGTATTCTAGAGCAGATGCTAGA
Organism: Littorina saxatilis; assembly: GCF_037325665.1. Lineage (NCBI taxonomy): Eukaryota > Metazoa > Mollusca > Gastropoda > Littorinimorpha > Littorinidae > Littorina > Littorina saxatilis. The sequence goes on along the minus strand of NC_090256.1, from coordinate 12,279,535 downwards.
GACGCTGTGTCCCCATCGTGGTCTGGTGCAGCACGCTTGAACTCTTCATATCCTGGAGTCGATGGACGTGGTCCACATTCTGATGCTTCAGGAGCAAGAACGGCTGTAAGTCCCGGAGTGACCAGACCCTACCCAGGTGCTGTTTCTCACTCACAGTCGTCTCACCAGCATGTGCAGGGGTCAGGAGTTGGGAGAGATTCCAGGCAGCAGAGACCCGACTCTCAAGACTACAGAGACTCCCCAAGCCAGCAGCACCAGGCTGATTCACGAGGACCCCACAGACAGTTGTCGCCCAGCCAAAGCCACCCTCCAAACCTCAACACAAGCGGGGGGTCCTACTCTCCAGCCTTCAGTCAAAGCAGCAAAGACAACAGCTCAGGATACCTTCACCCAGACCAAGCTCGCGCCAGTAGGTCTTCATCCATCTTAGAGTCGCAAGGCTTTGTGTACGGACAACACAGAGAGCCTATGGGAAAACCTCCCTCTAGCGCCAGTCCTAAGATCCTCAAAAACCTCACAAACACTCACTCACATCTAGACAACACTAAAGGAGAGCCTGTGAACAAAAGAGCCTCACTTCCTCTCCGTACTTCTCCCGGTCGAGCAGAAATCAACAACAACGCTCGTAAGCTAGCCAACGGTGGTAGGGATGTGAAGAGCATGGTGGGGCTGCCCAAGAATCACGAGCGCAGCCCTGTGCGCAGAACGCAGCACAAAGCCAAGCCTCAGTTAGCGTGGGACCAGGAGATCGCAGAGTACAGGAAGAAGGGGCAGGTGGTGTACCACTCCGCCATGATACAGCTCAGCATGACCGCTGAAGTGGATCGCTTCATTCATGATGTTGTGAGTGGACTCTGTTATTGTTTTGTTTTCTTTTACACAACAATGCATGTCTGTTTGTCCTGAGATCGCTTGTCGATTGCTTCATTCATGACGTTGTGAGTGTGTTTTTGTTTTCTTTAACACAATGTATGTCTGTTTGTCCTGAGATCACTTGTCGATTGCTTCATTCATGATGTGAGTGGACTCTGTTATTGTTTTGTTTTTGAACACAACAATGCATGTTTGTCCACCTGTCTCTGCCTGCCTGCTTCTCTATGTCACCTGTCAGTGTTTCTTCTCTCTTATTTTATTTAGTCAAGTTTTGACTAAATATTTTAACATCGAGGGGGAATCGAAACGAGGGTCGTGGTGTATGTGCGTGTGTGTGTGCGTGCGTGTGTGTGCGTGTGTGTGTGTGTAGAGCGATTCAGACTAAACTACTGGACCGATCTTTATGAAATTTGACATGAGAGTTCCTGGGTATGAAATCCCCGAACGTTTTTTTCATTTTTTTGATAAATGTCTTTGATGACGTCATATCCGGCTTTTCGTGAAAGTTGAGGCGGCACTGTCACGCCCTCATTTTTCAACCAAATTGGTTGAAATTTTGGTCAAGTAATCTTCGACGAAGCCCGGGGTTCGGTATTGCATTTCAGCTTGGTGGCTTAAAAATTAATTAATGACTTTGGTCATTAAAAATCTAAAAATTGTAAAAAAAAAAAAATATTTATAAAACGATCCAAATTTACGTTTATCTTATTCTCCATCATTTGCTGATTCCAAAAACATATAAATATGTTATATTCGGATTAAAAACAAGCTCTGAAAATTAAATATATAAAAATTATTATCAAAATTAAATTGTCCAAATCAATTTAAAAACACTTTCATCTTATTCCTTGTCGGTTCCTGATTCCAAAAACATATAGATATGATATGTTTGGATTAAAAACACGCTCAGAAAGTTAAAACGAAGAGAGGTACAGAAAATGTCAATTTCACTGCCTTTGCCATGAGCGGTGGACTGACGATGCTACGAGTATACGGTCTTGCTGAAAAATTACATTGCGTTCACTTTCATTCTGTGAGTTCCACAGCTACTTGACTAAATATTGTATTTTCGCCTTACGCGACTTGTTTTATCTATTTGTGGTAATCGCTGTGTTTGCTTGCATCTTGCATAAGATTAGCCTGCAGGCTCCAATATTGTACATCAGAGTTGACTATTAATTGAGTCTCAGTTTCAGTTCTGTGCAGCTGTGAGCCCTGGCATTCCAGAAAGAAAGCATATAACTTGGAAAACAGCGTATAGTTTTGTTGTATTGTGTTTGATTATGTAGACATTTTTAATCACAATTTACATTTGTGGTGCTATGTTTTTGTCAATACCTTTTGTGGGAAAAATTATAACACAGTCATGTTTGTTGTCAGGATAAGGACAACAAGGCATCCATTACAAGCAAGCTGGCGTCCGTTGAACAGGAATTGACGATGCAGCGGAGACAGCGACGCAAGAGTCAGACTTTCTACAAGAAACTCACAGAGCCTGGTGCCAAACAACCTAAAGGTCAGTTTTACCCTCCCTCGAGTGCCCCCTCCCCTCCTTCCTCTTTTTTAGCTTATGAACCATCTCCCCACCTCACACTGTTTTAATGTTTTGTTTGTGTTTTGGTCTTTGTGTGTGTGTGTGTGTGTGTGTGTGTATGTGTGTGTGTGTGTGTGTGTGTGCTTATAGGGAGTTTTTTTGTTTTTAAAAATATGTTAATGATTATGAATTAATTATAACATTGTCCAAGTTATGACCTGTGTGATATCTGTGTATTATTGATTTGTTTCAATATGTTATGTACATTGATAGGTAAGCAACTTTGTTCATTTTAGTTTTGTTAATTCATAGATTGGACTGGAGAAGAAAACAGCTGCAGCTTATATTGGCACATGTCTTAAAGCAATTGTTTTTACTGTAGCTTGGATAATTATTTGCGAGTACATGCATTTTTTTGTTCAAAAAAATTGTCAGGAGAAAATGGTGTTGATAATTGATAAAAAGTAAATATTCGCCGTAATGGCTTGAGATTTACTGGCCGATGTGAATGCGTGATATAGTGTGTACAAAATTCCATCTCACACGGCAGAAATTAATATGTAAAGCGCTTAGAAAACGTCAAGCGCTATATAAATCTCCCATATAAATAAATAAATAAATAATTTGCAATGGTAGTAATCTTAGGTTTGTATACTGCTTATAATAATGCAAGCTTCTAAAGTATTATCAGTGTTCCGTCCTTAAATCAGATAATAATTAATTGTTTCTTCTTCTTCTTCTTCTTCTTCTTCTTTCTTCTTTGTTCATGGGCTTAGACTCCCACGTTCACTCATGTTTTTAGCACGAGTGGATTTTTATGTGTATGACCGTTTTTACCCCGCCATTCAGGCAGCATACGTCGATTTCTGGGGAGGCATGCTGGATATTTTCGTGTTTCTATAACCGACCGAACTCGGACATGGACTACAGGATCTTTTCCGTGCACACTTTGTCCTGTGCTTGCGTGTACACACGAAGGGGGTTGAGTCACTTGCAGGTCTGCACATAAGTTGACCTGGGAGATTGGAAAAATCTCCACTCTTAACCCACTAGGCGGCAGCGACCGAGATTCGAACTCACGACCTCCTGATTAGGAGGCCGACGTCTTACCACCACGCCACTGCGCCCGTCACTTATTTATTCTTGTTCTAATCCAGGTGAAAACAAGAGTGTGGTGAACCAGGTGTTGAAAGACATGTCGGAGATGACTGGCAAGCTTCGGTTCCTTGAGCTTTGTCGCACACATTTACAGGTAAAGTGCAGATACATTATTATTTCATTAAAGATGAACAACAGCGATTGAAATAAACCGAGACTTCTCTTCCTGACCCTCTCTTCCAAAATAAAACCTCTGACATCAAAATCGAACTAAGGTCGAGAAGACGTCAGATTAACGCGAATTATGGCATCAATGTAAACATTCTGTCGCCTCATGCATGCATGTCTTCCAGAAACTGACAAAGAATTTCGAGAATGAAGATTGTCTCTGTGAATTCTGCATATCAGCAGGAGACAATTACTCTAGGTTGTGCATGTATTAGTATCGTATATCATTAAATCACTGTTCAAGTCACAGAACACTCATTTTATTCATCAGTATGGGGAGGTTTATAGGGTCATATAATTCTTTGTGCAATAGCGGTCTAGATGTTTCTGTAAGTGTGACAAAATTGTCTTCTTGTTGTACTAGCAGGTCTGTCCTTCACATTAGCCTGAGCTCTTACTTACTTTTAGATGTGGAAGCTGACATGAAGCTGGAATTTATATATTGAAAGGCTATTTTGAACAATTCTTTTTTCTATCACAAAATTAATTGTTATTCAGGAAATGTTATGGAAATTAATTTTCTTCTGAGGGAAAAAAGTCATATTGCTGGGCAAGAGAGGGCGTGACAATTACAGCATGACTCAAAGCTATTCCCCTGCTTTAGCTGAGGAAGTTTTGTTTTCAACATTAAAATCACACAGGAAAATTGTTTAAAGGGAGGTAAGCACCCTGCCCGTTCCCTTGTGTTTTGAGTGCTTACCTCCCTTGCATTGTTTCGAAAAAATACTCGCAGTCACAGTTTACATGCTTAATTCCCTTAGCTATTTTCTCATCAGCATGACTGCATGTTCATGAATATTTAGATGATGCTGGCAGAGCTGTATGGCCTGGACACCTGCTTCCTTCACACCCTGGTGACCAGTGGCAGCGGGGGAGAAGAGGGGGGAGTGGGAGAGCCTCAGCCCCTCGTCCTGCAGCCGTACCTGGAGAATCGGCTGCTTCAGTTCCAGACAGTGCGAGAGGTGACCACTGGCTGTGAGGTGCAGGTTCTGCAGGCTGGACATCCCCAGGGGCTACTGTCTTACCTCTTTTCCTTGTAGGTCTAGCTTACCTGCTGTGCTTTTTGTTACGTTTAGTCAAGTTTTGACTAGATGTTTTAACATAGACTGGGAATCAAGACGAGGGTCAAGGTGTTCTAATGCAAAATTTGATTTCTGTATCTTTCTGTTCTTTAATGTTAAACTATATATCTTTTGTGATCAAAACAAGAACTTCTTGTAATGTAAACTGCCTAATTGAACCCTGAAGAGTTACATGCTTGTAGTCTGTTAGTTGTGTTAAAAACAATGTTATCTCATTATCTTCAGCAGAACTGAACAGATTTTTCTGGTTAAAGTTCATTTACCTTTTGCCCAATTAGTTGTTGAATACTGATGTTGAGACTGATTCCAAATGTTCACAAAGTCAGTATACATGTTACATACCTCAAAGGCTAGACAGGCAGAATTTCAAATGAAATTTGTGAAGGTGTTTTTGTTGTTATTTTGGTGTTAAATTCAGGCAATTCAGGTGATATTGAGACATTTTCTTTTCGCAGGTCAGCTTTGAGTGATGGCTACATTCATCAGTTCCTGTTTTGCTTCCGTTACTTTGTGAAAGCTGATGATGTGTTCACCTTTATCACCCAGACGTTTATCTCTGCCCGCAAGTGAGTTAGATTTGTACTGTCTGTGTTGTGTCTGTGTTTGTTTGTCTGTGCATAGGTCAGTGCACACCGGAGTGCCCGTGCACACATGATCCTGCATGATCCTGCATGTGTATGCTTTTTTTTTGCTCGGAATAAGTTAGTCCCTTGCTTGCAATTTTAGTTTTTATTCTTGGAGAAAAGAGAGAAAATATCTATGCTGCTGTACTTTCATTTGTGCTTTGTTTAGGCCTCGGTTTGTACATTCTTGCCTTTACCTTCCATGAAATAAGGGAACACTTTATGCATGCTTCTAGGGGCAACCAGAGTGACGTGAACATTGTACGTGCACAGCAGAGAGCGTTTGACTTGCTGCAGTTCTGGGTGGAGGGCTACTACAGTCTGGACTTTGAGCGGAATGAATCCCTGCTGGACCAACTGGAAGCTTTCATCATGCAGAGAGTGAGTGGGTTTGAACAGTTTATTTATGAACCACTCTGGAACTCTCTTCCCTTCTCTGTCAGACACATATATATATGATTATTGTGTGAACAGTAGATGTGGTGATTTGTGTCTGTATGATTAATTTGTTTTTTTGTACTTTTAATTGTTCTATTCTGTATATATATGTTCTTTTGTAAAGGGCCTAAGAGCACTTAAAAATGTCCAGTTATTATTATTATTATTTATAGTCTGCTTTTGTTTTTTGTGTTTTCTGTTTTATCGTAATTTCTAATTAACCTGTTTGCTGCCAGGACATATTTGCATATATGTCGTGCCGAATTCACGGTATTGCTGAATTCGCGAAATCAGCAACATTTTTGCCCATTTTATGTAATCGGCAGCGTTTTGCCGAAAACGCGTAAAGGCTTGTAAAATGTGCCCATTTTGCCAAATCGGCAGCCCGTTTTTGGCTTTAAAGTTTTCAAATGCCTGGGGTATCATCACACTTAGACAGCTAGATACTCAGATTGATAAATGTTGCAATAATCGATAAGTTATGGCAAATTATGGCCAAAAGTGTAGTTTTCGTGCATTACCGGAGTTATATATGCTTGACACAGACCAACACAGACCATTAAAAACCAAAATAGGGAGGTAAAGTAATGTTAATGCAATGTTCTGGTGACAAAAAAAGTAACAGGCTGGCTGCCACTTTTGCGAAATGGACACATTTTACAAGCCTTTACACATTTTCAGCAATTTAACACTGCCGATTTCACGTAATGGGCAGCGTTTTGCCAATTACGTGAAATGGGCAAAAATGTTGCCGATTCTGCGAATTCAGCAATTCCGTGAATTCGGCAGGACACATACAAAGCATTACCTGTATTTACCTGAAGTGACGACTTCCAGTGTTCCCTTGATGTGTGAATGTCAATACACCACATACATATGTGACCCTCCACCACGGGATGAGTCGCATGTCATCTTTGCATCATTTTAATATTTTTGCATTGTCCTAAAGAGTGTTTTATGCTCTATCCAGTGGTAAAAACCGTTTTAGAAAATAGTGAAAACTGTTCGAGTTATTAGCCTGTGACTAAGGTGACCCTCACACTTTTACCACAGTCTCCCCGGACTTATATTAAGCCTAGCGCAGAACCGCGCAAGGTGACATGCAACTCATTCCGTGGTGGAGGGTCACATATGCACACACATCGTCTTTTGTTTTTCTTCTTCTGTTGTTGTTTATTGAACGGTTTGGTGCCTGTAAAAGCATGTTACCGAGGACCTTACCTGATGCCTTACCGGAAGCCAAAGGGTTAAAGGCACAGTCCTTCCTGTAGGAACAATTAGGCTCATCATATCTCAAATCTGACCGTTTTGTGTACATTTAGCCATACTTTCTAAAGAAGGATTCAGCAAAAAAAGTATGTGTCTTACATGACCCACGCCATCTGAATTGGGGTAAATAAGGCTGATGGGGTCTATGTCGACCAAAAGAGTGGGATTCCCTGTAGGTGGAGTTCCTGGAGGGGGATTCCCTGTATACAGGGAATACCACAGGATTTAGTTCCTGTAGCGTGTCGCTGATATCGCTGAAAGTCACGTGATGCTTGGCGACATCGGTAGAATTTGATGTTTTTCAATCTTTTTTGATATTTCTTAGCAATTCGAGTATGCATGTTTGCAAGTTTTATTGAAAAACTCCACCCTGTGGGATTCCCCCTCCAGGAACTCCACCTACAGGGAATCCCACTCTTTTGGTCGACATAGACCCCATCAGCGTTAATAAGGGAACACTTTACTGTCTCTTTGCAAAGTATGGGATGGACACGACCCACGCCAACCAAATAGGGATAAGCACTGTAAAATGCCTTCTTTAATTCCATATGGGTCGTCCACGGCCAAGAACATCCGGACTGTGTAGTTCAAATGACGTCATTGTTTATTTGTTTGTTTACAAAGATAACCCTTTTAAAAATGTGTGAATAGGGTTAAGTTCTATGGTGCTTGAGGATTACGTGAAGTCTTAATCAAGAACTCCCAATAGTTTTAGAGATACAGACATTTTTGTGAGGCTCTGGGTCGCCCACGACCCAGGAAGCACGGTGACACCACTAGCTTAATTTGTTTTATGACCAGGTTGAAGAGGGCAAGGACGGCTCACAGAATCTGATGAACTTGCTGTACGCCTGCCACCTGGGAGAGAACACAGAGCTGGTCAGTCAGGCCGACGACTCGGACGACCATGACGAAGTGTACTACCTGCATCTGGCTTCCCCCAAAAGGGTCAGTTGATCATGATGCTTTAATTGACTTTTTGTGTGGAAAACTTCTTCTGTACTGCAAGCATCTACAATGTACATTTGTGTGTGCATGTATAGGTGCTATGTATATGTTCTTTCTGCATGGCAGAATTGTTAGTGTCTGCAGATCTTGTGGGTGCATGTGGCTTAGTGTCCAAAGCTGAAAAAGTCAAACAGCTGTTTTGTTAGCGTTCTGGGAAGCAGAATGCTAGCTGGAAGAAAATGAAAGTCTGAAGCAAGGAAGTCAATAATGATCAACCCATGGTATTGGTTGCACATGTCTTTGAACTTTTTGAGGCAGTGTTGTGTGCAGCGTTTTCATAGTGCCATGCACCCATGAATTGGATTGTAACTTATGTTGTGTGACCCCCACCCCCTCCTCCCACCCCCCCCCCCCCCTTCAAATATAGGGGTACTTGCGATGAAAAAACACATGTGGGACCAGCAAAAGTGTAATGACAGGTGTAATTTGGTCAAGATAACTGATGAAAGGGACAACAAATGATATCCTTGCCATCGAGAGGGGTTCACTAGTCCGAGGGTTGTCTAGTCCGAGAGGAAGTAATCGTCAATCATTGACTTCAATTCTTCTTCTTCCGCATCGAAAATGTTAGCTGCTTTGCAAGAATCAGCAGAAACGCTAATCTTTTCTCCATTTTCGCAGTCAATCGCAACCATAGATCTATGATTGCAACATACGAACACAAGCGGTTAGAGAGGCATTACTTCCCCTTAAGACCGCTTCGACCAATCACGAGTGCTATTTCAGCCGAGAACGGACATTAAGTTACCAAGAAAGTTTTCGAAAGTGGCTTCTGATTGGTAGAAGCCTCTTTCTTGTTTACACCCAAAGAATTGCGTGTTAAACTTCATGGTTGGTCATGACGATGGCGTCTCCTGGAAGGACGACTCCTGGCCCTGAAAGAAGAGTATCGTCGTGGTGTTTGTGACGTGGACAGTTATTGGCGGGCTGTGAGCCATCTGGTGCATCACTACTGATCGAGGTTCTATCTTAACAACAACAACGAGAATGATGAATCTTTGATTCCCGAAGCAAGGTTATACCGTGAAATCAAAAGTCACACCCAGCAGTTTCCATTTCTCATTGATTATTATTTCAACTGACAAGGGGTTTCCTTTTTTCAATTTATGCATGGATAGTCATGCGTATGTGTGCATTTCCCCCAAGAAACTTAGTTATTTTCATTGCAAAAGACCATTTTTGATTTTTTTATTTGATTTTTAATTTTTGAATGAACAAAGGATATTCAATTTGATTTGTTTTTATTTTGTGTGTGTATGTGTGCGTGGATTTGCGTGTGCGTGCGTGCGTGTGTTTTTCACTGCTGTGGGAACCAAATCGAAGAATATTCTCATAAAAACACTGAGTTGTTTTCATTCAAAAAGATAATGTGGTGTTATATATTTTGACTGAAGAAATCTCAGACTATTTCCCCCAAGAAACTTAGTTATTTATATTTTGACTTAAGGAAAGGATATTAAATTTATCAGGATACCGCCCCGACTGGACAATTATGAGATCGAACTGCCTCCGGTTTTTAGTCATATTATATTGCACCTCGGGTTTCCTTATGCCCGTGAGGGTCAATTAGTTATCCCACCGACCTGAATTATGGAGAGAATCGAGCCTGGGTTGTACTACAGCCTCACACATAATTTCATTGAAATCGGTTCTCAAACATCGGATATCTATTTGCGGACAGACACACACACACACACACACACACACACACACACACACACAGACACACACACACACACACACACACACACACACACACACACACACACACACACACACACACACAGAGACAGAGACAGACAGTGAAACCTATATACCACCTTTTAAGGGGCGGTATAATAACTGGAAAATCAAGCGTCTATATAAGTGAACCCTCGGACTAGTGAACCCTCGGACTTAAGTGAACCCTCGGACTAGTGAACCCTCGGACTAGTGAACCCTCGGACTAGTGAACCCTCGGACTAGTGAACCCTCGGACTTAAGTGAACCCTCGGACTAGTGAACCCTCGGACTAGTGAACCCTCGGACTTAAGTGAACCCTCGGACTAGTGAACCCTCGGACGTAAGTGAACCCTCGGACTAGTGAACCCTCGGACTAGTGAACCCTCGGACTAGTGAACCCTCGGACTTAAGTGGGACGTTCCCGTGGGGCCTTGCAAGTGACACTGTATTGTAATTAACTTCTTTTTTGATCATTAACATGTGAGTGGCTGAATGCTTGTATTCTGTATGTGTTGGTCTGTATTTAGATTGGTTGTATATTGTGGTTATTTGTGCTCTCTCCTCTCATTATAGCAAACCCGGACTGAGCAGCTTATGGAGGTAACTAAATGCTGAAAGCTGTCACCAAGTATCACTTGATTAATTTGATTAATTTTATAATTTCCTCATTTGTCATTTCATACATCCTAATCATCACAGTCAAGGATGCAGGTCTGTTGTTTCTGTGACTGTACTGGACAGTGACTGAGTGATTGTATATTGCACAGAAATGATCAAAGACAAAGATGGACTTGCAGGAACAAATTGTACTGCGATGAAATTTAGAATGGCTCATGCTTTGGTAATTTTTCTGCTCATGAAATTAGGGAACTTGGAAGAGAATTATTTTTCAACAACAAAAATTAGAAAAAGAAAAGTTGTGCTAAATACTCCAATTCTAGAGCACTTTGATTTCATTTTGATCTTACTCTTTAAAGAGGGTGTGATGTATTTTTTTGATTGACAGTCACAGATTCAAAATGTTCACATTAACCCATGTCTGCAGGTCATAGGACTGCCACATACCTTCACAGCTTTGTATGTTTGTTTTTGTTTTGTTTAGTTTTTGACTGAATTATGTATTTATTTGTTTCTGTATTTTGTTCTGTTCATTTGTTAAAGGCTGTGTACAGTACTTCATGTAAAAATGCCGTTATGTTCATTTGTTAAAGGCTGTGTACAGTACTTCATGTAAAAATGCCGTTATGTTCATTATCTCAGATCTGTCCAGACTTTCACATAGGATAAGACCGGCACGGTTGGCCTAGTGGTAAGGCGTCCGCCCCGTGATCGGGAGGTCGTGGGTTCGAACCCCGGCCGGGTCATACCTAAGACTTTAAAATTGGCAATCTAGTGGCTGCTCCGCCTGGCGTCTGGCATTATGGGGTTAGTGCTGGGACCGGTTGGTCCGGTGTCAGAATAATGTGACTGGGTGAGACACGAAGCTTGTGCTGCGACTTCCGTCTTGTTTGTGGTGCACGTTATATGTCAAAGCAGCACCGCACTGATATGGCCCTTCGTGGTCGGCTGGGCGTTAAGCAAACAAACAAACAAACATAGGATAAGGTCATCCTTCCACTTGAAATGGACACATGCAGACTGGAACCCCCCATTTTAAGACCTCGACAAATCTGAGAAAAAAAGCAGGACTCAAAAAGGAGAGAGTGGGTGGTAAATTTACAGATGTTAAATATGACAAATTGGTTTTTTTTTAAATCAAGGTCTTAAAAAGTGGAGGGTCTTAGATTAGGGGGTCTTAAAAGAGATATTCCACTGTACCAAAAATCTTTAGCCTGTATGTGCTTTCTGTGCATAAGTGGGAGTATTTGTATTAATTAATTTCTTAACAATTAAGTCTGGATGAGATACCTGTGGCTTTTTATTGAAATTGCATGATTTATTGAAGAAGAAAAATCCCCCACTACAAACAAAAAAGCTGTCCGGCTGTTGAATGTTGGTATGTGTCAAAGTAGAGGTGGCCTTCTCGCATGTACAAGCCTGACGGTGAGAGCCTGACGGTACAAGCCTGACGGTGAGAGCCTGACGGTTCAAGCCTGATGGTGAGAGCCTGACGGTACAAGCCTGACTAGATCTACGACGGTGAACGATGAATCATTTTTATGTGAAGGACAGCAGTGTGCCTTAAAGGTTTAGATTTGAGTTCTTTTTGAGCCACCACTTTGATGTTCTTTATAGTTGTCAAAATTCTTACATCTTATGCTTTTATTAAGTTTGTCTTTGTGTTTTCACTTTCTGTTGGGATTATGATTCACACAAAGGGACATGTTCTTTTCCAGCACTGGGCATGAGTAAATCTGTTGTTATAATCACCATTAGATTTGCATCTTGATTGGAATTCTGTAATGCTGTTCTCTGGATAACAAGTCTATAAACTGCTCGTTAACTAGAACTGAATAATTCTGTATATTTGTTTGCTTACATGTTGCAAACTCAATTAACTCTTTGCCTCCCGCACAGAATCATGCTGCCTGACCTTTGGAATTCCCATTAGATTTAACTGAGAGATCTCATAATGAAGCAAGGCGCTGCTCTCATCTGCTCAAGCCACACTGTCTCCCAATCCCGGCATGAAAAGGGAAAGCGATTTTTTTTAGATGATTGAAAGTTGCAGCCATTTCAAGATCTTCATGTGGATTAACTATTGGTTAACTGTATGGGATTGTGGGTGCTCTGGGAGGCATTGGGTTAATTAAACTCCTTGGTATCTGTTGAAAAAGCAAACTTCTCTGAGCTTGACTAACTCGATCACTTTCCAGCCTGACTTACAGAATCAGCTTGCTGATATTTAGATACATATGTAGTACAATATTAATTCATTAACCATTGTAATTGGGGTTAAGTGTTGGGTCAACCAAATCACCCCCCAACAATGTTTTGCTCTGTATTTTGATATTAGATTACAGTGTGCAATCAAGTTTAATGCTATTGCCGAATCAGTCAAAAAGACAACCATTTCATTCTGTGTAACATTCAATATGGAAAATATGATAGCTGCGTTTTGATGAGAAGAAGGTTTTGTTGGTATACTTCGTTCAACTGTGCTATCGATCATCCCAGATGCCTGTGATCGTTACTTACGTCTGTTTTGAGTTCTGTTTGAAAGATCTTTACCCGTGCCGATCTCTGTTGTTTGATGTGTGCTGGTTTGATTCTGATTTTGTTTACAGATCTCTTCTTTCCCTTGTTTTGCATAAGTTTGCTTTAAAACAAAGGAAGTTTGAAATGGTTGGCGACTCTTAATTATGAACTGTAGTAGTGTAATACATCACATTTCTCAGTAGTGTGAGCTAGAAAGGTTGCAGTTTTGTCATATATGGATACATGAATATATCCTATACCTTAATCTAGACCAGGAATGTAATACTGTCCGAGGTGATACTTGTTGCAGGGCATCCGCAAGATGCTATAGCTTGTCCTGAGAGAGAGAAAAACCCACAGTGTCTTGTTTTTAATCTGATAGGCTAATACAAGCAGATGTAATGCGAATTTGATCAACTTTTATAGATTTTACCACAAGGCACAATGGGTTTATATGTAAGTATAGGTTACAACACGAGTGGTTTTTTATATGGCTTGTATTTCAGTCAAGACCCAGCGGATGAATATCATCGGGAGACACGAGCCTCTGGCGAGTGGCTCTCGATTGATATTCCCGCTGGGTCTTGACTGAAATACAAGCCATATAAAAAACCACGAGTGTTGTAATCTGTATATCCCATTCTACCATCAAACACAAAGTGTAGACTACTAGCGGCACTGTTGCGATCTGTGCAGGGTAAAACTGTTGCCAGCGAGACTTAGCCCTTTTGCAACCTTAAACTAAGTGACCGTCGCTGAAAAAATAAAACGAATGAGTGCATCGATAAGTACGCGGTAACACTACTTTCAGACCATTTAAAAGCTTTAAGTAAAGGTTCATAAGTTGCAAGAAAGTAATGAAGTCGAATAGAAATTAATTTAGTTGAAGCACACAATTCTTTTGTTTTGCGTTTCAGGTCGGCAGAACGGGCGAAACGGGTTTGGGACCCATTTGGCTTACTCGATTAAGAATTGATTCCACGTTGTTTTTCTCGAACGTGTGTAATTAGGCTTATTGACAGAGAAGCAAATCTTAGGGAACAAATATGTAGGTTTAGATTTAACCATTTGCTCCCTATTTGAAATGTATCTACGTGATAAACTGTTTTGCGAGTGTGTTTGCATGGATGAACTTAAACTGGTATGGGTGAGAGGAAAACGCGACCGACACGTCTGTCACCGCCGATTGATTGCATTTTGAAGGAATATGACTGGATTACGGAAAAATATGTGGACTTACTGCAGAGCCAGGCAAAAGAGTAGACTTGCTCGCAAAACACGTGAAACAGCCGATGTTTGATAGCTGAAGGCGCACACCAAAACACACTACCGACAGATTCTCAAAAGTCGTCTGCTAACGATGCAAGGGGAGGGTACTCGTGTTTTTGTTTTGGTTCGCTAGCATCTGGTTATCTTGTAAGTTGAATGTTCGTTTTTTTCGACCTGCATTGCTTTCATAATGAAAGAAACTTTTGCTTATTGCATCTTATACATCAGATCAGTTCTGAGATTCATTTTTGCGTGCAACTGATATGGTTTTCTGAGCCGTGCAATACGATTTTAGAACTTCATACACATGTGTCACATTGTTCGGCGCGAGGTCAAAGGTCGGGAGGAAAGTAGTCCTTTGCCCAAATCGGAATCTGCACTATCATATATTTTTTGGAGTCCATGATGTATTTATTGAGCTATAAAAATACAACATATATACCCATACTGAAGTAACAGAGACAAAGAAGGGAGGTCATGGGATATATTAAAATATACTATGAGTGTAATGTGCTTTTCATCTTTGTTGTGAACATTTCTAACTTACAAATCTTTAAAACTAGCTGTGCTTTATTTTATGTTTAACATCTTTGGATGGAGAAAGTGTCACCAGATTTTCTTCAGCTCAGCAGAACAGATGTAAACAGTCGCAGCTTGAAGTTAAGTCCTTAAACTTTTCTTTTCTTTTTTTTTCAGTGGGAATCATTCAGATCACTAATAGGCCGGAAGAAGTCTGAAGGCTTTGCAAAACCAACAGCCAAGAAAGAGGGACCAGGGATGCCATACAAAGACAAAGGGGGTGTGCTTGTAGAGAAGAGACCGCCAAGTCGTGCCGATGAAGGCAGTACAATGTCTCTCTCTCGACGCATGGACAGTACGCAGCTCATGGACTATTCCCCTCATCGACTGGCTGAACAGCTGACCCTGATGGAACAGGTCAGACAGTTAGATTCTCTGTATGTGTGGGTGGCCGAGTGGTAAACGCTTTTGCCTCGGAAGCGAGAGGTTACGAGTTCGACCCTGGGTCAGGGCGTTAGCAATTTTCTCCCCCCTTTCCTAACCTAGGTGGAGGGTTCAAGTGCTAGTCTTTCGGATGAGACGAAAAACCGAGGTCCCTTCGTGTACACTACATTGGGGTGTGCACGTTAAAGATCCCACGATTGACATTAGGGTCTTTCCTGGCAAAATTGTATTGGCATAGATAAAAATGTCTACCAAATACCCGTGTGACTTGGAATAATAGGCCGTGAAAGGTGAATGCTCGCCCTAATAGGCTTGAGGTTTGCTGGCCGATGTGAATGCGTGATATATTGTGTAAAAAATTCCATCTCACACGGCATAAATAAATCCCTGCGCCTTGAATCCGTGGTTGAGATATGTGCGCGATATAAATTGCATAAAATAAATAAATAAATGTGTGTGTGTGTCTGCGTGTGTGTGCGTGTGTGTCTGCATGTGCGTGCGTGTGTCTGTGTGTGTGTTGAAACAACAATAGCAGTGTTTGATTTTCTGGATTTATTTCTTGACAGGAGCTGTTTCAGCGTACCCACCCTGTGCACTATTTGGACTCCAAAGCACAAGGGGTGGGGGTAGACTTGTCTATTCCCAGCCTACGTACCCCTTCCATGGCAAGGTACAGTCTAACAGTCTCCCAATTTGTGTGTATATATTTTCCCCAGGCAAGAGAGCAGGTAGGGGAGGGGGGGAGGTAATGCAGCGCAGAAAAAGGACATTGACACGAAATGTTCTAACTTTTTTTCAAGAGACTGACTTTTTATTTTTCACGGCCTTCCTTACCCTATGTTTTGAGCTTAAGTTTTGTGGAATAATTTTAATGTAAACAAAATTTGAAAAAAGGAAACGAAATGTTTATAAGCACCACACAATTAACTATTAAGAAACCACAGCTGAGGTAAGAGAAATTAAACCATACACATCTATGTAATTTCAACCTTGCTTCATTATTGCGTTTGTGTGTGCTGTTTAAGAAATGACAGCATATGATAAACGGTGTCATTGCTTGTTGCAGAAAATCCCACCCAGTGTCGCAGTCACTGTTTGTTGGCCCTCAGTACTTCGAGTCCCGTGTGTCGGACATGATCACACACAGTCAGGAGATCACACATTGGGTGTCGGCAGAAATTCTTTGTTGTGGATCACAGAAGGTTATTATGGATTTTCTGGTTGTGTTTCTAAGATGCTAATAATGCCTGTATCGTGTGTGTGTGCGTGTGCCTGTGTGTGTGCCTGTGTTATTGTGTTTGTGTGTGTGTGTGTGTTAAAGATTCGGAGCAGAAGTCTAGTTATGTGAGTTGGCAGGAATCGGACTCTGTTGTAGCAGGGTTATGCAGTAGTTCCCCTTGACAAGACTGCCAGGTAGTGGTTGTCTCCCTTGTCCCTTTCAACATGACTTGGACTGACACTTCCTAATTCTTTCTAGAACAAGGTCCGACTGCTTTATTACCCTGTTAATTAACCTTCTTGCAGAGTTTGTTTTTACAGGCTTTTAATTTAGACTGACCTCAATTTTACTTACACTGCATCGGGCTGCAAAGGCATATAATGTGAGTTTGCTGCAACTCGGTGGTTATTTTTATTTTATTTATTCAGAGCCAAGTGAGCACAATAGGAAAGTTCCTGGCGACGGCCCAACTTTGCGTGGATATCAGAAACTACGCCACAGCTCTGGCCGTAACAGCAGGCCTGGATAACCTGTTGGTGCGACAGCTGCCTGCATGGAAAAATATGCCGGCCAAGGCTGCTGTTCTCATGGACGATCTGGAGGCTCTGCAGGCGAGTTTAGATAGTTTTTAGTCGTCAAATGAAATGAGATTTGGCTTGATTTTTGTCAAAATAATGTTGGTTGATTTCTTAAATCTTCTTCTTCTGCGTTTATGTGCTGCAACTCCCATGTACACTCATGTTTTTCACAAGAATAAAACCGGTCATACACATAAAAACCCACTCAAGCAAAAAATGCAAGTGCACATGGGAGTTTCAACCCATGAACGCTGCGGTATCGCTGTGCTGTCAACTGTTTTACACATGTTCTTACTCCTCCTGGATAGTCATGTAAAGCGTACTTTTCATCCTGGCGGCAGACAATAGTTACCTTATCAAAGTGAAACTAAAAATGCAGCAGTTTTTGTCAGTATATTGTTGTTTTAAACAGCATTTTGACAGAAGGCCAATCTTTATTATTTTATTATTTTTATTATAAAATAGTGTTTGGAATAGTGTTTATAATTACCGGCACGGTGGCCTAGTGGTAAGGCGTCCGCCCCGTGATCGGGAGGTCGTGGGTTCCAACCCCGGCCGGGTCATACCTAAGACTTTAAAATTGGCAATCTAGTGGCTGCTCCGCCTGGCGTCTGGCATTATGGGGTTAGTGCTAGGACTGGTTGGTCCGGTGTCAGAATAATGTGACTGGGTGAGACACGAAGCCCGTGCTGCGACATCTGTCTTGTGTGTGGCGCACGCTATATGTCAAAGCAGCACCGCCCTGATATGGCCCTTCGTGGTCGGCTGGGCGTGAAGCAAACAAACAAACAAACAAACAAAAGTGTTTATAATTTTACCTGGTATGGATAGAAAGATAAAAGAATGTTAAATCATGTATTGTCCATTGTGTTTTAGAGAATATTTCTCATGGAGAATAATTTACCGAAACATGAAAATCGCCAAGAATCAAGTTACGCCAAAATTCCAGGACAACGACGATACGTGATCTGTTTTCCTACATGCCCTGTTGCATGCCCTGTATACAAGAAACACACCCACAGGAAGTGCACCGGTGTACAGGGAAAGCATCCATTTTTGGTCAAATTAGAAACCTGCGTAAGTATACCTGTCATACTGTGTTTATGTAATGATCTTTCATGCGCTCAGGTCAAGGTCAAAGGTGAACCAATGGCGTTGATGCAGGACAAGGACAGCCACATGTATCCCACCATTCCCGGCACACTCTACTTCCTGTTGCATCTGCAGCAGCTGGAGATTGGAGGATTCACCCTGGCCAACGGCATGTATAAGTGGCAGAAAATGAGGTAGGAGTGCCAAAAAGAAGAAATGCCGGTTATTGGAACATTTAAATATTGACAAAAGAAAACTTTACATTTAAAGTACGTCGACCCAGTGGTATTTTTAGTAGACAGACAGACAAATACTTATGATACAAATAATGAATGTATCTCAAAATTGTAGATAAACCTCGCTTGCAAAATGCCGGCAAGGTAGGAGTGTGTGTCTGTGTGTGTGTGTTATTTATATGTTGGTGGTGGGCGTGTTTGTGTGTGTCTGTCCTATATTTAAAAATTTTTTTATTATGCTTAATGCATTAGCAATTTTCAATGAAAGATTTTCAGCCTGTGATTATAAACTGCAAAAACTTAACAGCGTCAGTTGGACAGTGATCAGTGATGATAATGAGCATCTCTTATATGATTGTATGTCTATGCATAGGAAATAAACAGGTTTTTTGGACAGATTTCCACCTTTTATTTGACAAGGAATATCTAACGACATTTTGTGAGTTTATATATTCTGAGCTGGGTCTTATAACCTCTTTTTGGGTGACCAAAGCAAAAATGATTTGACACCCTCACCTCGCTGCTGTTTCAGATCAATTTGTCAGATGATTGACCAGATCCGGATCTTCCGCGAGCACGAGTATGGCTTTGAGCCTGATTATGAGCTGCAGTCGCTGATTGGTCGACGCCTGCATGAACTAAGTGACCGTGATCTTCACACTGTAGCTGCCGCCCATGACAACAACTTCCGTCGTGCCGTTTCCAATACAGCCGGCATTCAAGGAACGTGGCGAAAGGTCAAGGTCAAACTGCAGTCCAGGAATAAGTGATTGAAGCTGTATAACCATTGCAACTGCCAAAATGCCTTTTTGTCTTGTCTAAATGTGTGATTTACCTGAGAGTTAATTTGTTTCACTCGATTATTTTTATTGTTGTAGTAGGCCTGAGTCTTTTACTGCTTTGACTTTTATGTTTGAACAGTCATATATATAATGTAAAGCAGTACAACCTTTAATTTTGTCTTAAAAAAACAACAACAATAAATTGCATATCTTAAACTTGGATCTGAATTTTGTGTGTGTAAAAAAAAATGTTTGATGCGATTTAGAAGTGCGCATGTGAGATGTGCCTTTTTGTTTGTACAATTTAAAGAAGCAAATTGAAATACTTGATGCGCAGACAAAAATCTGCTGTTTGTTGTTTACACATATAATTAATTCCTTTCATAAGTGATGCCAAACATCTGAATATGTAAGCTCAGAACCTTGCCCAACATTCTTCTGTGGCAATCTAAATGATATCAGGCCAAAATATAATTTTGAAGATCATTGTAATTGTATCCAGCTGTAAATGTTTGTAATATATATCTATGGTTAGTCTACTACATGTTTCTGTGGAAGATTATGTGTGAAACTTTTGTGTATGATTTTCTATGTCTGCCAGACTGTCAGTTACAGTGAATTTTGTGTATTAAGCATCAATGTATATATGCTTTTGATGCTGCTTTTATTTTCTTGAGTAGCAGAATGCAACCACCTACCTTACAAGTATAATCAAAAACTTTAACACACATTGTTATTATTGTTTTCTTCATTTACACAAATTACTATGCACTTCTGTGAATGAGTGAATGTTGTTTGAACATTTCCTTCCATGCAATTTCTGTAAGGTTAGGCATCTCTCTTTTGATTATCTAAGAGAAGCACTGTGTGATTAATAATTCCTTCATGCAGCAGCTGTAGGATTTGTTGTGAACATTTTTGTTGTTGTCATGCCCTTTATTTGATTTTCAGTGTGATTAGTATTTTTCATAATTATACAGTTTTGAAAGGTTGGTCTTGTTGCCTGTAGAGGGATATCATCTCATTTTCTTGTTTATTTATGATGACATTTCACTCTCCTTATCAGTTCCATCTACCTCAGTAAATTTAGATTTATATATTCAGTGATGCATCTCTCAAAACTAAAAATCTGCATCTCAATAAGAATGACACATTGGCAACTTTGGTATGGAGGACAGCTAAGGACTGTGAACCTCCCCATTCAAGACCTCAATTTAATGTTAGAAGAAATGGTTCTGCAAATACTGTTGTACCATTGAACAAAATTAATTCCACCTACTGAAGCCCTGGCCCCTGCAAATGAAATGAAGCCTTAGCTACATTTTGAAAAAATTTTAATATATAATTATACTTGTAGATCAGTTGAAATTGAGAGCTATAGAAACATGCATAGAGTTTTAGTGTGTTGGGTACAAAATAATGTCCCCAAGAAACAAATATTAACATCTGATCAAACAGTACATGTACTTATAAATACTCTCCCTTGCATATTTCTGAGTAATATGATATTAATTGAATCCGTCCATGATTCAACTGGATGTCTCAGCTGTTATTACAAACAGTTGTTATATATCCAGTGCTAGTCACGATGAAAAACCGGCACGGTTGGCCTTGTGGTAAGGCGTCCGCGCCGTGATCGGGAACCCCCCGCGGGTTAGGGGGAAGAATTTACCCGATGCTCCCCAGCATGTCTGTTTCTCCTTTTACCTTTGTTAAGTGTTTCTTGTACAGAATATAGTCAATTTTTGTAAAGATTTTAGTCAAGCCGTATGTAAGAAATGTTAAGTCTTTTGTACTGAAAACTTGCATTCTCCCAGTAAGGTAATATATTGTACTATGTTGCAAGCCCCTGGAGCAAATTTTTGATTAGTGCTTTTGTGAACAAGAAACAATTGGCAAGTGGCTCTATCCCATCTCCCCCCTTTCCCCGTCGCGATATAACCATCGTGGTTGAAAACGACGTTAAACACCAAATAAAGAAAGAAAGTGATCGGGAGGTCGTGGGTTCAAACCCCGGCCGGGTCATACCTAAGACTTTAAAATTGGCAATCTAGTGGCTGCTCCGCCTGGCATTATGGAGTTAGTGCTAGGTCTGGTTGGTCCAGTGTCAGAATAATGTGACTGGGTGAGACATGAAGCCTGTGCTGCGACTTCTGCCTTGTGTGTGGCGCACGTTATATGTCAAAGCAGCACCGCCCTGATATGGCCCTTCGTGGTCGGCTGGGCGTTAAGCAAACAAACAAACAAACAAACAAACAAACATTAGTGAGAGAAATAGAGAGAGAGGGGGGATGGAGATAGAGAGAGTAGTATATATGTGTGGTGTGTGAGAGAAAATGCTTGAATGATTTAGATCCATCTTTTTTGGGTAAACTACTGTGATCAAACTTATTCTTTTTTTTATGTAGTAGACATTCTGTTTGTAACATGCAAGTGCTTGTTTAAAGGCTGACATAGTCCTATTTAATTAGTTTAATTACTTCCAGGACTTTTCCCATCGTTGCGGGGATGTATAAATTAAGCTTCCTGCAAAGTTTTAGGTTTGAAGTCCTTACCAATTACGAGAAATAATTCTTTATTGCGTTGTTTAGCAACAGTTCTCCAGGACTCGGGCTATTTTTAGACCGTTGACGTCACTTCGTTACGTTTCGTAAACCAAAGATGGCGTTTGAGACTGTTCTGTTTACATTCGACACTATCAACACTACTTTGCAATACTGAAATAATTTTGTCGAAAGCTACAGCCAATCGTTATTATATCCCCTTTATAGGTACAGTTTTATAACATTATTGGCACATGTAAACAATATGAATTAATCAATGAACGCTACAAATATGGCAGCCTTCAAAAACAGACAACTTTTTTTGCATATTATGCGGTCATGACTGTGAAACCAGAATTGATTTTATTTTATTTCACGAGGCATATAAAACGAATAAATTTGTACACCAATGTAATTTTGTATTTCACTTAGCGTAGTGTTTTTGTTAATGCTAAACAAGAGTCGTAGCCACATGTATTTATATATCATTGAAGGTTTTTTTCCAGCGTTTGTTTTGTTGTTAAATATCATTCCTCATACATTGTAGCTGCTGAAAAGTGCTGACAAACAAACATGATCTGCTGATAATATATTTTATACCTTAACTGTGATACACAGTGATAGTTTTGTGATAAGCACATGGAGATTTGTGTTAACAGCTGTTGTTGTGATCTGATGATGTGTTAAAAACTGCTGAAAAGACTCTAGAGCATTAAACATTTAATGACAGACATTTGATGGGTGTACAGGTTTTTTTCTCAAGAATGTTGAAGCCAAAGTGTAAGTGTGTGTGTCGTGTGTGTGTGTGTGATGTTCTATCATATGTCCAGTACATACTACTATTGTCAGTGAAGGTTCAGAAGACACAGTTCCTCGCATGAGATCAAATAACATACAAGAATGTTGCATCAAAAAATATATTTCACAAAAAAATATCTTATTTCATATAAACATGACTGTGACAGGAAGTGCACTTTCAAATATGAGGGACAATTGTACATTAATTAAACAGTAGAAACGTATAATGTGAGACACACACAAATTGCCATGTGCCAGCTTCACTCCAGATTAATGCCTACTATAGTAATTACATTAAAAGCATTCCCAAACACACCATTCTCTTCTCCCCTGACACCTTGCCCCATGTGTTTTTTCCTGGGAGAGCATATTAAATTCTTTCATCCATAACACAGCTTTCTTAAGAATAATGTTTTAATGCCAGACATGAAGACTCAAATTTTAGTTTAAATCTGACTTCTCTGATTTCATTCTTATCATTTCTGAGAAAAAGAATAGCACTAAAGCTCTACACCACCAAAAATGATGTAGCATCAATGGGCGCTTCTGGTGAGGTTACGCCCCCTTCTTTCTTTCGGCTGGTAACTGGTGCCACCTCGCGGCAAGATCACACGAGAAAGGAAACAAAAACTTGCATTGGTCCCAAATAGCATATCGGTTTGGTAACAGTTCGTGTGTAAGTCGTGCATTTTATACGGTAAACAGACAATGGTCGGTTCTGGTGAGGTTATGCCCCTTCTTTTTTTCGGTTGGTAACTGGCGCCACCTCGCGGCAAGATCACATGAGTTGTCTCGTACGTGTTATTACCCCAGAAGCGCTCATTCCATTGAAGACAATCAATGTGATTATAGTCGCCCCAGTTCTTTCATCCACAAGCGAACAAGCATCAATCACAATTAACCCCAAGCAGCAGTCAAATACTGGCATCAATTAACCCCAAGCAGCAGTCAAATACTGGCATTGATCAATAATCCGTTTCTGGCGGTGCCTAATCGAAGACACATCCTTTCTTCAGAATGATGTTGGCATACTGCATGTTTTCTCTGAAAAAACACAAAAACAAACCCAAATGTTAACAAATCAGTGCAGTTGAACATACAGGTCTAAAACGACCAGCCAAGGTGGCAGACCTAAAGTGGTTGTTATAGACAGGTGGTTGTTATAGACAGGTGGTTGTTATTGACAGGTGGTTGTTATGGAAAGGTCACTCCATATAGAAGAAAAACTTGTCTGGGATCCTTTAAAAAGGTCGCCTTCAAGGGCAGGTACCACTGTATTTACATCGTGAAAAACCCAAGCCTATCGCATCTTTTTTCCATTTCGTCCATACAGGTTAAATAATCAATGTTGTTCCCAGGCTCTTTGTTCACTAATGCATGAAGTCTGAAGAAAAATGAAAATCTGCATAACTTTAATTATTACACACACACACTCTGTCTCTCTCTCGTTCTCTCTCTCTCCCAAACACACACTCCCCCCCCCCCCCCCCCCCCCATCTCTCTCTCTCTCTTTCAAAATAAGCCCTTATTAAGGCTGATGGGGTTTACAGGGTTCCTGCAGGGCAGAGCTGATACAATTCAAGGAGTTTTCAAGGACATTTCCAGGACCAAATAAATGCTTTTCAAGGACATGATTTTCCCCAAATTAATGCAAAGCACCAAGCTTACCTTCAGGAAGGGAAGCAACTACAGGTGACTAGTAATAGTTAGTTCGTCTGCTTTTGTTTTCACTCGATCTTTTATTCTCCCAAAATGTGTGTACTGTATTTGAGAGAAAAAAAGGGGGTTGCATTTTTTTTAAATAAGACAAGCTGCTGACAAAATGTATGGGCAACAATTTGGAAAAATCAAGTACTTTTCAATGACTATTTAACAAAACTCTATTTTCAAGCACTTTTCAAGGCCTGGAAAAGGTTTTCCAATTTTCAAGGAGTTTTCCAGGGTTCAAGGACTCTGTACGAACCTTGGGTCTATGTCGACCAAAAGAGTTGGAATCCCTGTAGGTCGAGTTCCTGTAGGTGGATTCCCTGTATATCTAAGACTTTAAAATTGGCAATCTAGTATACAGGGAATCCCACAGGGTGCAGTTTTTCAATAAAACTTGCAAACCATACTCGAATTTCTAAGAAATATCAAAAAAAGGATCGAAAAACATCAAATTCTAACGATGTCGCTAAAGCATCACGTGACTTTCATTGATATTAGCGAAACGCTACAGGAACTACACCCTGTGGTATTCCCTGTATACAAGATTGCCAATTTTAAAGTCTTAGGTATACAGGGAATCCACCTACAGGAACTCCACCTACAGTTAATCCCATTCTTTTGGTCGACATAGACCCCAACAGCCTTATTAAGCATAAAGCATATGGAATAGACACTGACATCTACACACACACAATTTGTTTTTGAGAACTGACATGTTGCTAGCTAATGGTCTTTTGATTTGTAGTACTGCTTATTTTCATTGCTATAATGCTAATGTTTTGACCTGGGTGAAATAATGAAACAAATCAGATTATCTCCCTTAGTCCACACACACACACTCGCACACATCTCTTGTTAAGCAGTCTGAACGGCGTCCTAATGGCTGGCTTTTCAGGTGTATGCGCAAATATTCTTGCTATTGTCAATAAAAATAATACAGTGAGAATGTGGAATTCCATACAACAGCCTGTTCCTCTGTCAAACTTGGCAGATTTTTGTTGATGAGTCAGAAGTTGACTTCCTGGAATATTTTTTCCCACATAAGAGTGAAATGAGATGTTTACTTGTGATAAGCAGGCCACTTTTACCCTTTCCCTTTCTGTCTAAGTTTTGTCGCAAGGAAGTAAAGGCTTTGTTTCTGCGCTGATGAAATACAAAAGAGTTGACGTAAAAAAAATTTTAAAAACTTACCCTGTGTGTACAACAGCATAGGCTTTCTTGGCCCGCTCATAAAATGCAAATCTCTCAACCTGCTCTATCTTGACCTGCAGATCAAAAGAAGTAAGTTAACATGCATAAAATGTTCAAGAAACAATCCATTCTTTTGTACACACTGAGTGACTTATACACAGAAAGGAACAGACACACGTCACACAGAAACAGACATGCGCTCAGAGGAACACACACACATACACAAAGGAACACGCAAGAACACACACATACACAAAATAACATGAACTCATAAGAACAGATCTACACACAAGCGCGCGCGCACACACACACACTTACACAAATATCATAAAATCCCACACATACACACAGACAGACAGACAAACAGATGGACACACACACACACACACACACACACACACACACACACACACACACAAATAAAGCACAGCTCACTGTCTTTCCTTCAGAGGCATTGACAATCTGTTGGTATGTGTCCCATATAGGCACAGGCAAGTTCTTCGCTTCGTCTGAGGGAACACGTTGCATCACAGCCGCCTGAAAACATTGTCATTTTAAATGTAAATTTCCAGTAACATTATGAGGCTGCACTATCACTAAAACACCATCTCTCTCTCTCTCTTTTCTCTCTGTCTTTTTTCTCTCTATATCTCAGACAATTCTGCACATTAATTTGAGGATGCAAAATCCTTTGTGTGATTTTTTGTTCTCAGTAAAATTAGAAGAAAAACTGTTTCGGAACAAATAAAGCAGGTGCAGATCAGTGATACAATTGTGAAATGAAAATTCATTTCTTTGGGCTTGATTCTTGTTTGTGAGTGAATTGACTGGTGTTTGTGAACTGATCGAAGCAATTGCAGAGTATCTGGCGTCACAGACTAAATCATAATAACATTGACAATGCTTCCATTGCAAAACTAATGTCTTGGTCATCAATGGAGGGACTGAGGTCCTCCCAAAGACTTATGGAAGTTTTCTGCTAATTGCTGTGCTCCATTGAGATTTGAACTCAGCATTGGCAGGGTATCAAACACCCCCCCCCCCCTCCTTCCCACACACCCTAGATGACAGTGATGTTTCTAATGGAAGCATATTAAACACCCGCCTCCCTCCCTCACACACACCCCTTGATGACAGCTAGTGATGTTTCTAATGGAGGCATATCAATCTATAATTGCACAAAAGTATGCATGTGTTTTATAGTGCAATCAATGTGTTATTAATTGATATGACTGTAAATAATGTTATGTTGTTGTTGTACTTTCTTCCAATGACTGTACAGCGCTTTGAGCAGGGTTAAACCCTGGATACATGCGTTTTATACATATTATGCATTATCATTATTGTGTATACATGTACCGGGCGTACTTTTCGGACTATAAGGCGCTGCCGTGTATAGGGCGCACCCCCTACTTTTAAAAATAAAACTGAAAAAATCCTAGAATAAGGCGATGCCATGGATAAGGCAATGGTGTCGTGCAGGCGACAGCATGAAAAAAAAAAAAGAAAGAAAAGAAATGAGGAAAACATCGTACGTAGGAAAAAAACCAAAAAACAACATCAATGATCAAACATGGTGACCGCTCAAAATCGCCATGAAACACTGTTTCAAACAGAAAGTCAGGGAAGAAGATCAGCGGTAACTCAATCGTCACTCGTTGTCGTCGTCACTCTCACTCCCAAAAAATCCAGAGAAATCTGAACCCTCAGAGTCTGAACAAAAGAAGTTCACGAAAGCCGCTGCTGACATGGCACCCGACAGCTGATCTCTCTGTTTACGCCATTTGCGAACCATGGATTCGTTCAGGCCTAGTTCGAAAGCTGCCTTTCTGTTGCTCTCCAGTCGTATCGCAAGATCGATGGCATTAATTTTGAGGGCAGCGTCGTATGAAGCTCTCTCCGTTTTTGACATTTTGACAGTGGCAAAGTCGCCGTGCAAGTTGAAGTGTCAAGAGACCGACTGTCGACTGTAGTGTTTCAACGCAACTATTGTTCAGGTTTGTTTGTTTGTTCGTTCGTGGGCTAAAACTCCCACGGATTTTTACGTATATGACCGTTTTTACCCCGCCATTTACAGACCTGGGAACCCCTGTTTTGCACTTTGAGTATTCTCAAACAAACTTGGTGTATTTTCAAAAAATGAGCGTACTCCACACAGCGTTTGCACATCCATGATTAAAACATGCCTCATGCGCGTCCGTCACACCGTTAATTAAGTTTACCTATACATTTAAAACAAATGCTTTTTTAATTTTTTACTGACAAAAACTGTACCGTATTTGACGGACTACAAGCCGCGACTTAAAAAAAAAAAATCGCATTGCGGCTTATAAAAAGATGCGGCTAAAACGTTACCTAAACTTGAATAGCATTCACCTAATGGAAGTCGCCGCGGATTTTCATTTCGCTCGATTAGCGATTACCGGTACGTTATTAGCTCTCTACTCAAGACTCGGCGCTTTTCTCTTTCATTCGCGAATCTTCGTTTGTCAACAAGTCGTCGTGACAAGCCGAAGCGTACAAAGAAACACCGGATGTATCAGGATGCGAGATGCAAATAACCTAAAAAGGTTCCAAGCGGCGTAAAAATTCCTGATTGTATCTCGCGATAGTTGGAGGAGCGAGAGCCGCCATGTTGTGTTTTCATCTGCTCGAAATGTGCGCAAAAGTCGTAAATCATCCCAAAAAAGCTTATTCCGGGCGGGACTACATGTGTGTGTTGGTTAGAAATTGTGTGTGTGTGTGATATTTTTCTTCAAACTTTTTCACTTTTCTTCTTTGTTTCACTTGTTTATTCTCGGAGCCGATTTCGCCAAATACCGTACTTTCGTTTGCCTGGTTGTTTTGATTGATTGACACGATCCGATTATATTTTTTTCGACAGCGGCTAATATAGTGACGTAATCATGTGCCAAAATACTGGATCGGCCTTAGGATGGGCTTGTGAAGAAAAGTAGTCTAGGAATTTTTCTCGTCGTATTTTTTCCCCACTGACCGTACTGAGCGTATTCTCGACAATCATGCGTACAAAATACGGCGAAATCGTATGGGTTCCCAGGTCTGCATTTAGGAAGCCACACGCCGACTTCGGAGGAAGCATGCTGAGTATTTTCATGTTTCTATAACCCACCGAACTCTGACATGGATTACAGGATCTTTTCCATGCGCACTTGGTCTTATGCTTGCGTGTACACACGGGGGTATTCGGACACCGAGGAGAGTCTGCACACAAAGTTGACCCTGAGAAATAAATCTCTCGCCGAACGTGGGGACGAACTCACGCTGACAGCGGCCAACTGGATACAAATCCAGCGCGCTACCGACTGAGCTACATTCCCGCCCCTATTGTTCAGGTAATTTTTTCGGCGATCAATATTGCTTGAATTGTGTTCACTTAAATGGTTGTTAGTTGCTCATTGATTTCACGTTCACAGTGCTCGTGAAACCTATTTTATCCGAGAATAAGGCGACGTCGTGTATTAGGCGATCCCACGATTTTAAGTGAAAAAAAAGAAAAAAGTATCGCCTTATAGTCCGAAAAGTACGGTATTTCATTAATATAAAAAAGAAGAAAAGATATAGCCCACGATAACAACACACTCACTGGTTGGTCCTCATATTGGTCCAGGGGAAACACTTCCATAATTGCCTTCAGGAGATCGGACGCTTTCAGTCCTGTGAGAACAATGGATTTATTTGACTAAATTCGTGGAATAATTCATGAACTATGAAACTAAGGGATGTAAATGCTCTCAATACTGAGATGTAAACGCTCTCAATACTGAGATGTAAACGCTCTCAATATTGACAACAACAGCAAGAGTGTGTGAGAGTTATGTGGGACTCGTCTCCTGACAGAAAAATAAGAAGCATTCACAAGAACAAACAATAAACAACTTTCATCCTCATTATAGACATTATATCCCCCGAAAGCGGAGTATGGATGCCTGAATGGCCGGGTAAAAATGGTCATACATGTAAACCCCACTCGTGCAAAACGTGAGTGAACGTGGGAGTTTCAGCCCATGAACGAAGAAGATGAAGAAGAGATCCTCAGTATGATTCTAGAATAATTCATGTTTGTTTTCATGTATGCATCCATTTATTCATTGATCGTATTCACTTGGTACGTGTTATTGATTTTGTCTCTAAAAACAATCATTATAAATGATCATCACTGTACTGACTCATGGCTTCTCTTTCACTTCATGTATTATAAACAAGCCAACCTTTGCTGCATATAAACTGATACAATTTAACTTGAATGTATACCGTCAGCTCTGATCTCTTTAGGACCATGCCGACACACGGAGGAGGAAGGGAAATGGAGGTCTGCCAACACTGAAACAGAATGGAAAAATAACAAGAGTAAATCAAGGAAATGTGTTATTTCTTGAACTGGATTGAAATCACACACACACACACACACACACACACTCACGCACAAACACACACACACACATATATAACATACACACACAAATCAGAGAAGGGTCAAAACTGAGTACTTTGAGCTAAACACACGGATACATGGTATATATGGTCCCTTATCTACACCTTTGCGTGTGTATGTGTGTTTGCAGGTATGTCGAGTAGTCTCATGTCAAAGCTGCTTGCTTTATCACTTTTTGACCTATTTTCTGTGGTTGGAGTATCAAGGTTCTAAAAGGAAGTGATAAAATTATGAAGTATATAACCACAGATCAATACATTTTTTACATCAACATTGTGCCATGAAGTGTATTCGTGCAGATGTTGGAATAGATTACTGTTTATATAGAATTTATTCATATGATTCTGTTATAGAAGCCCCATCCTCACACCATCCTATATAAATATATTGTTGTCGGTTACTGGTAAATTTCTACCATATAAATACTCTTAGCCAGTATGATGGCTAACTGAGAACATATGTGCATGTGATCTCATTTTGGTTTCTGACACATATATATCTACATATACACCCAACTTTAATTTACAATGATTATGACACATTCTTGACAAGCTTTTTAACAAAAAAACTTATTTTTTAACTGGGTTTTTATGTTTAAATCAATTTTTTTTACATTACAGGATTGTATTATTATTCCTTCTGCACAGTGAGCAACAAATCTGGGATTTTGCAAGGATGGGCGGCAATAGTGATTTAATGGTTTAAATCTCGTGTATGTCCAAATAACTTATTTACACTTTCATAGAAAATGACAGCAGGAACAAATACTCCACAACAGAAGAATGTTCGACAGTTAAATAAGGTGTACAATCTTTGCCTCATTGACAAAACATGTTGGAAAAACCACCGAGAAGTTAAGCCTAGTGCTGTCGATATATAAATAGGTCAAAGATCACTTTCATTTCCCCTATTACACACACGCAGTTAATGCCACATAGGTGATACGTGTAATATTTTAGATAAGCACATTCCGACACCACTCCTTTGGAAGCAAACACAAGAAAACCCTGACCAATATCGCAGATGTCAAGGATCTCCACAGTTTTTTGCGAAATCCCGAAAACTTTTTTTGGGACTCGCTGTCCGCAAGACGCTAGCTTCTGGAGGCTCGTCGAGAGCTTAATTTAGCTGCGACTGAAGAACACACGATTGCAAACCTATTTCATCCCCATGTCCCATAGAGCAGAGAACGTGCAGTAGATCTGGAGACAAAATCTTGGGAATCTTTCTCAGAGGCATCTTGGTCACAGTATCTTGGTCTGACAGTGCAGACGACTACTTCTGTGGGAGGTGTTGCTTTGATACGAGAGTGATGTCCCTTCACTCGTGTGGCATTGCATGATCGCTGAACCGAAAGCGTGTCCGGCAGTGGGGTACTCGTGGGTGTATTGGCATGTCTCGATTGAATGACAGCCTGTCAAACATCACGCCCTTGCTCAATCCTCCGAATGCGGTGTACCCCTTTCTATCCCCCGCACGTAGAATTTAAGCAAATTTGTGATATCAGCAATAAAATATCTTGTCACAGTGAAGGTATGCTTGTGTATAATACGGTAGTATTCTAAACAGCTAGACATGTCGTAGTATTAACTATGTGTGCATTAGGTGAATTAGCTATATGTACATTAGATTATTTAGATTTGATCGTCTACTCAGTTGTGAACCGCGGTGGCGTTCCGCCGGTTCAGTTTCTGCAGACACTCATCAAAAACTCAGTGATGTCAGTGTAACACAAAATTTTTACTCCACGAAAAATTTACTCCGGAGTAAAAAAAATCGTACGAAATTCTTACTCCGAGTACACCTTTCGTACGAGAAAAGAACTCCCCAAGGCACGAAAAAATTACTCCCTCCAAGAAACTTTTTTGTTAAGGGAGTAACACTGATTTTCGTACGAAATTTTTACTCCGGAATAAAAATCTCGTGGGAGTAATTTTCTCGTGTTACACCGGCGGCAGGGACTCAGGCTCTCAATAGACCTTTTCGGTATCTGAGCAGCTCTCGCGAGACACGCTCTTTGTTATGCTTTGAACATCGCGAGAACTTCGAACCTTCGCTTGTGCAGCTCGCACGAGATCGCTGTACCGCATGCTTTGCTATGCTCTGAAGCTTGCGAGAGATTACGAGAGCTTGGAATACCGATAGGGTCTATTCAGTCTTACCAGAGACTGAGTACTCTCAAATTCCGTAGGGATACACTCTTTGGTACTCTACAGTCTCTGGTCTTACCATGCATAGTCTCCAGAATAC
This sequence comes from Littorina saxatilis, assembly GCF_037325665.1. Lineage (NCBI taxonomy): Eukaryota > Metazoa > Mollusca > Gastropoda > Littorinimorpha > Littorinidae > Littorina > Littorina saxatilis. The sequence goes on along the minus strand of NC_090256.1, from coordinate 12,247,441 downwards.
ATGCAGCTATATATAGGTAAAGGACGTCAGCCAGGCGTCAGCCAAAACATAGTTCAGACTGAATCACGGGGGATAACCGGTCAAAGGCCGAACAGAAGCCGAAGGCCGCTCATGGCACGTGTGAAGGCAAGTTTTGTTTGTTTTCTAGGTATTGTTTGATTTATGTCGGGATTTAAGGTAAGCTACTGATTCAGCGATGACTAAATTTGTTTCTCGATGCATAAAAACTGAGTCAGGGAGCGATTGACATTTGCCCGTAAATAGCCTTCAAAGCTGAAAATGTCCGCGATCGAGCACCGGAAATGGCTGTTCGATGGGTTTTGCAAGTAGAAATGTGCTTTATTTCACCAAATCAGCTCGTATTTGGTGTGGGTACGGGATTCTAGAGGACGAAGGAGTCATAAGATGTGCAAAGAAGTGCTATTTGGGAGTAGAATAAATCTTCCGAGACAGTAGACAAGAGAAGGTCATATTTGAGAGATGCGCGTAGGCCGATTGTCTTTCCGACAAGCGAATGATACAGCAGATTAATCATTCGTTTTGACCAGAAACCTAGTCTCTAGTTTTTATGAATGAGTTTTTTAATTAAAACAATCACGAGAACTCTCTCGCTTAGCCTAATGGCTGTTCGATGGGTTTCGCAAGTAGAAATGTGCTTTATTTCACCAAATCAGCTCGTATTTGACATCGGTTTGGTATATATATATATATATATTTTCTAATCATACCGCGAACTGGATAGCAGACGCGGCACGACTGTTGCACCACACTTTGAAGTAATCCCACACTTTGAAGTAAATTACTTCAAAGTGTGGGGATGTGCCCCACACTTTGAAGTAAACCCATTTTTTACTTCAAAGTGTGGGGGGATCTTCCCACACTTTGAAGTAAACTCAGTAAGTAACTTACTTCAAAGCGTGGGACTTTTGCATCGCCTGTTTGAGCCTGATGATTTTGTCCAAAAAAATGCCAAAGTCTTTTGGATGAGTGAACAGAAAAAGTGAGCGAGCCAAGAAACATAGTGATGTTTGTTATCAGGCTTTAAGCAATGTCTCATTGTTGAGTGTGACGAAAACTCGTGGTGACGATTTTAAAACATGTTGGGTCACGCATGGTCCAATCTTACATGGTCCAACCTTACATGGTCCAACCTTACATGGTCCAACCTTACATGGTGCAACCTTACATGGTCCAACCTTACATGGTCCAATCTTACATGGTCCATATATATATTATTGGACCATGTAAGATTGGACCATGTAAGGTTGGACCATGTAAGGTTGGACCATGTAAGGTTGGACCATGTAAGATTGGACCATGTAAGATTGGACCATGTAAGGTTGGACCATGTAAGGTTGGACCATGTAAGGTTGGACCATGTTATATTGGACCATGTAAGATTGGACCATGTAAGGTTGGACCATGTAAGGTTGGACCATGCAAGGTTGGACCATGCAAGGTTGGACCATGTAAGATTGGACCATGTAAGGTTGGACAGACCTGTTTACCCTTACGATTTTGGCGTAATTTATTACGATTTTCTGCAAAAAATACGCCATTCCGCTATCCGTGTCAAGACTACGATTTTCATAAATAAAAAATTAAAAAAAAAAAAAAAAAAAAAAAAAAAAAAAAAAATTTTTTTTATTTTTTTTATCAATTCACATGTTTGGCATTGTTTTTTTCAATGGCAAAATGGGGTGAAAAAGCACAGGACTGACCAGAGATCATGTCTGTCTGATGAGAGGCTGGAGAGCCTTATTCTAGTGGTGAAGTCTCGCCCTCACTCATTCGGCAAGCGCAAGTACAGTAGAGAAGCGCTTGACACACTGAAAAAGGCCTACTACGAGCAAAAGAAAAAGAATCAGTGATGCATGTGCTTTTGATGTGATCTTCTTTGAAATTATGATGACTACAAAAACTGACTGATGTGTTTTGTTTGTAAATGATGGATATATGTGCATGATTGCGTTTCGCAGACACAGTTGTCATGTGCCGCGGCGTTGTAATTGGCGACGAATGCTGGATGATTACTATTTTTGTGCCAGGATTACTATTTTTGGGGCAGAGCATTACTCCAAAACACTTATGGGGGTAAACAGGTCTGGTTGGACCATGTAAGGTTGGACCATGTAAGATTGGACCATGTACGGTTGGACCATGTAAGATTGGACCATGTAAGATTGGCCCATGTAAGGTCGGACCATGTAAGGTCGGACCATGTAAGATTGGACCATGTAAGATTGGACCATGCGTGACCCAACATGTTTTAAAATCGTCATCACGAGTTTTCGTCACACTCAACAATGGGACATTGCTTAAAGCCTGATAACAAACATCATTATGTTTCTTGGCTCGCTCACTTTTTCTGTTCACTCATCCAAAAGACTTTGCCATTTTTTTTGACAAAATCATCAGGCTCAAACAGGCGATGCAAAAGTCCCACGCTTTGAAGTAAGTAACTTCAAAGTGTGGGAAGATCCCCCCACACTTTGAAGTAAAAACTGAGTTTACTTCAAAGTGTGGGAAGATCCCCCCACACTTTGAAGTAAAATATGGGTTTACTTCAAAGTGTGGGGCACATCCCCACACTTTGAAGTAATTTACTTCAAAGTGTGGGATTACTTCAAAGTGTGGTGCAACAGTCGTGCCGCGTCTGCTATCCAGTTCGCGGTAGGATTAGAAAATATATATAATTATATACCAAACCGATGTCAAATATACGAGCTGATTTGGTGAAATAAAGCACATTTCTACTTGCGAAACCCATCGAACAGCCATTAGGCTAAGCGAGAGAGTTCTCGTGATTGTTTTAATTAAAAAACTCATTCATAAAAACTAGAGACTAGGTTTCTGGTCAAAACGAATGATTAATCTGCTGTATCATTCGCTTGTCGGAAAGACAATCGGCCTACGCGCATCTCTCAAATATGACCTTCTCTTGTCTACTGTCTCGGAAGATTTATTCTACTCCCAAATAGCACTTCTTTGCACCTCTTATGACTCCTTCGTCCTCTAGAATCCCGTATCCACACCAAATACGAGCTGATTTGGTGAAATAAAGCACATTTCTACTTGCAAAACCCATCGAACAGCCATTTCCGGTGCTCGATCGCGGACATTTTCAGCTTTGAAGGCTATTTACGGGCAAATATCAATCGCTCCCTGACTTTTTATGCATCGAGAAACAAATTTAGTCATCGCTGAATCAGTAGCTTACCTTAAATCCCGACATAAATCAAACAATACCTAGAAAACAGACAAAACTTGCCTTCACACGTGTCATGAGCGGCCTTCGGCTTCTGTTCGGCCTTTGACAGGTTATCCCCCGTGTGAATGCTTCCCCGCAAATGTCACTAGTGAAGCACTGACTGTTCACTGAAGTTGTGATCGATGAACTTCGATAGACAGTGTTACCCCAATACTTCGCAGATTAGCCTACTAATTAGAAAACCCGCCGCGGAGTGGTTATGTCCCTTGGATGAGAACAGAAAGATTTGACGATGAAGCTCTTACATTTCTAAGTCAAAAGACAAATTGTTATCACAAATAAGTCTCCATGAGTGGTATACGAGGTCCAACGTTTGATCAGCAGTACTTTTGGAGGAGAGGGGAGACTAGTATGGAGTTTATGTGAGATAAACAAGGCCGGCAGACGCCGGGCAGCACGGTCCTACAGGCTGTAGCCTACTGAGCCACATGTCTCCAGAATTACCATTTCAGTGAATCACGATTTTAGTACTCGCTGATTAATCCAATGTCAATAGAGCCTTGCAGTCTACTCTGTGCGTTTTAGTGTACATGCTTCGCTTATGGTAAGGTGTTCTAATCTAGAAGTTATTCAGTAGCCCGGGGGCACTGAAAGCCGCTCAGTGGGGCTTCCCCGCGGCATACACATCATATGACAATCAAGTTAAGCTCCCCGGATTTTTTGGTGGAATGCTATGCGTGGTACGCCCCTCCGCATATTATGCGCGCTGAGAGAAAAAAAATATGTTTGATGATGCGGTTTTATTTGCCGGAAAGATGGTGACAAGCGACCACTTGTTAGCTGCCGGGAGGCCCGTCAAGTTGTCACTGAGGTGAAGGTTGAAAAATGATGATACTCATCTGGGGCACTGGGACAGTTTTCGTATAATTTATTATCCCATGACCTGCCTCTTTGTCTCTGTTAGCGGCTGAGGAGGTGATTATTCTGGATAATCCATCACAACCATATGGATAACCCATCACAACCGAGTTTCGATCTCAACTGTCATTGGTGTTCAAACTCAAGGCCGGGACAAATTAGAAAGCGATGTAGCCTACCGGCCGCGACCGACTCTCAGTGCCGACATACAACTTCCAAGCTTTATTGCTTAACGTGTCTACAACAGGCGAAGTATTGAAGCTTTGGCTCACCTAAACCCGACGACTGAATATGTAAGTGATCCACGTGTGAAAACCGAAACAGAACAGCGCGATGACAGCCAACATTTCTATCCCCGACTGACAAACAGTAACACTGCATGCGAACTGACTTGGGTCAACGATCAAACCAGCACGGCCGGCCGGCCGAACTGAATTTGTTGCGCTGCCATTATCGTGCGCAATTCTGGTAAAAATATAAACCCGGTAGGCCTATGCCGAATTGAGTATAACGAAAGCCGATGTCAAATATACACAGGGATATTTTAAAATGACTTTCAAAATGTAAAAACAGATAGCAGACATTTTTATAAGCAATATGAATGACTGAATGTCCACATACAAGTCGAATGACTCCGTTCATTATGCTGACAAATGGGAACTAGCTTTGCGCATGAATTCATTGACATGAATTTCGACTGCGGAGGCTTTTGGCAAGCTGAAAACAGGCACGGGCAGGTTTTAGTGGAAAAAGTATGTGTTTTTAATGAAAACGTCGGAGTAATGGGATAAATAGCTTACACACCTCGTCCTGAATATCTTGCATATTTTCCCTCGGGTCGATTTTCAGGTATTACCTCGCCAAAGGTTCGGTAATACCTGAAAATCAACCCTCGGGAAAATATGCAAGATAATCAGAACTCGGAGTGTGTAACCTATAATGCGCCAGCCACACATACACGACGCACGGCCCGCGTACCAGCGCGGCAATGTCACGTGGTTCGCTAGCGTAATCATCGGTCCACGCTATCGCTCATGTCTCTCTGACAGGATGGATGATTACTGCGCGGATTAAAAGCGAAAAAGCGGAGCTAAAAGCCAAAATCTATCAACAAGAATACCTAGTTATCTCCCATATGTTTTTCACTAATGTTTCTGATAAAAGACGAAAGACGAACGTGGTTGTAAAACTATGGCCGACTTCGACAGTGACCTCCGTTCTGTTCTTCACAGTTATGATAGAGACAACGTTCTAAGGTCAAAACAAGTCGAAATTTTGAGACTGCTGTGGGAAGAAGACCGTGATATTGTTGCATCACTCCCAACTGGTTACGGAAAAAGTATTGTCCGCTCCGTAGCCGTTTTGTTATGATCACGTGACAAAGTTGATTATATATCACGTGACACTCTTGCCATATTTAGAGTTGTTTGCACAGTAAATACATCCGCAAAAGATATCTCGCTTCAAACTGTCTTACATAACAATTCCATTTCATTTAAAAATTACACAACACCATGAAATAACATTATCGCCGATCGCGAATCTGCTTATATCAATAACACATTACGAAAAGCTCTAATTATGTAACAAAAACAAAACAAAAACAAAAAATCGATTTTCTCTCCAGAGAAGAAAAACACTTGAAAGGCATCCTGTCAGGGATAAATGAGACCCGAAGGGAAGTAACTCATTTTGACCTGAATTCAGGATGGTTCGCTAGGTGTTCGTCAATAATAGACATTGCGGGAAAGACGGGACCGACAACGACGACGGAACCGAGACAGATGTGTTGTCGTTCGGCGTCACTATTGCGCGTAGCCACACTAGTAGCGCCGTTTGCGGGGAGAACGAGCGCCAGTGGCCGGAAGAAAACTCCTAGACGACTGGAACGAAGGGTTATAATACAACTGGTGGAAGCAAACCCCCTCACTGAGCGCATGTTTAATGGTGGGGAACACGCATTTCAGTGATATGAATTATTCGGTCTTGCACCTGGGTCTTCAAGGTCTGTGACCTAATAAAAACAAACTTGTTGCGTCAGCCCATCGGTACCTGAGCTGGGTATACGGCTGCGTATAAGTACTGCGTGTGTGTGTGTGTGTGTGTGTGTGTGTGTGTGTGTGTGTATGTGTGTGTGTGTGTGTGTATGTGTTCATTTGTGTGTATGTGTGTGTGTGTGTGTATGTGTGTGTATTCGTGTGTGTGTGTGTGTGTGTGTGTGTGTGTGTGTGTGTGTGTGTGTAAGTGTATGTGTTTGTGTGTGTGTGTTCATTTGTGTGTGTGTGTGTGCGTGCACGCGCGCGCGCGCCTGTGTGTGTGTATGAAAAGAAAAAGGAGTTTTGTGCACTGCCCCCCCCCCACACACACACACACACAAAGGTTTGCTCCCGCTTGTTCGTACGTCATATACACTAAAAGATGAATGACCAAATAGAAACATCAGTTAATATTCTTCTCACGTTGGATGTGCGTGACCCATGCAGTAGTGTGTATATATATATACGTGGTTGGACTGAGAAGAAGTGTTTGGTTCCACTTGCTGTAAGTTGTAAGTAGCAGCAACCAGTGGTGCGATGAACAGTGTAATATAAAACACTTATTCTATATACATGTACTAATATCTGACTATGCAACATTGACGAAGAGGGTGATGCATTTTCTACATTAGAGGATTTTGTATTTTGTGACCTTTGCAGCTGTATGAAACACAACCTAGACTGTGCATGAAGGCGAAACACAGGTTGGAGCGTGTATGAAGGTAAATGACAGATTGGTTCAAGCTTTGCAATAAGTAGTACTTTATCAAGTTAAATAATCATATTAGAGCCAGTAAAGACAAATGAGAAACAAGTCGCGTAAGGCGAAATTACTACATTTAGTCAAGCTGTCGAACACACGGAATGACATTTTTTAATTAATCGTAGTATCAATCAATCAATATGAGGCGTATATCGCGCGTATTCCGTGGGTACAGTTCTAAGCGCAGGGATTTATTTTTATTTTTATTTTTATAGTACCTAATTAACCTTTGATCGTGAATTGTGATCACATTTTTAGAGCAAATATGAAATGTATATATTTTCAGATTCAGAATTTGATGAAGAATACGATGTAATCAATGTTGAATCTGTTTGCAACAATTTAACTTTCATGTCAACTTTAATGAGCTAACTCGTAAATTAATGTTTTAGCCTCCAAGCTGAAATGCAATACCAAAGTCCGGCCTTTGTTGAAGATTACTTGACCAAAATTTCAGCAAAATTGGTTGAAAAATTAGAGCGTGACAGTGCCGCCTCAACTTTCACAAAAGGCCGGATATGACGTCATCAAAGACATTTATCAAAAAAATGAAAAAAAAACGTCAGGGGATATCATACCCAGGAACTCTCATGTGAAGTTTTATGAACATCGGTCCAGTAGTTCGCTCTGAATCGCTCTCCACACACACACACACACACACACACACACACACACACACACACACACACACACACACCAGACCCTCATCTCGATTCCCGGTCAACGTTAAAACATTTAGTCAAAACTTTTAGTCAAACTCCTTCTCCTCCTTCTTCTTCTTCTTCTTCTTCTTCTTCTTCGTTCATGGGCTTAGACTCCCACGTTCACTAATGTTTTTAGCACGACTGGAATTTTACATGTATGACCGTTTTTACCCCGCCATTCAGGCAGGAATACGCCGATTTCGGAGGAGGCATGCTGGGTATTTTCGTGTTTCTATAACCCACCGAACTCTGACATGGATTACAGGATCTTTTCCGTGCGCACTTGGTCTTGTGCTTGCGTGTACACACGAAGGGGGTTAAGTCACTAGCAGGTCTGCACATAAGTTGACCTGGGCGATCGGAAAAATCTCCACTCTTAACCCACCAGGCGGCATGCAGCGACCGGGATTCGAACTCACGACCTCCCGATTAGGAGGCCGACGTCTTACCACCACGCCACTGCGCCCGTTCCAACAACTACTCTCCATGTCCATGGGTCAAATTAACCTACAACTACACATGCACAAACAAACGAACAAAACACAAAACAATTAAACCGACAAAGACACACGAGCCTAACTTTCTTTCTTTCTTTATTTGGTGTTTAACGTCGTTTTCAACCACGAAGGTTATATCGCGACGAGGGAAAGGGGGGAGATGGGATAGGGGAAAGGGGGGAGATGGGATAGAGCCACTTGTTAAGTGTTTCTTGTTCACAAAAGCACTAATAAAAAAATTGCTCCAGGGGCTTGCAACGTAGTACAATATATGACCTTACTGGGAGAATGCAAGTTTCCAGTACAAAGGACTAAACATTTCTTACATACTGCTTGACTAAAATCTTTACAAACATTGACCATAACGAATTTACAACCGATACACACTTGCACTTTGAAGAGGAAAACCACTGACCGCGTCAAGCTTGTAATTTGAAGAAACAGGAACACCCTAAATGCATGCTGCTTTCACATAATGTATGTGCTATACAAGTATTCCCACTTAGGAGTTCTGACTCAACCTAGTTTCAGAACTGAGAAAAAGAAGAAAGTGATCGAAAGGCACTGGCCCGAAAAGCTTAATTTTAAAACTTAAAGTTGTGTCCTTTGGTAAAATCATGTGTTGTCAGAACATTTTCAATTGGCTTTCCCCTCATATGTTAGCTTTCATTTTTGTTTTGATGACAGAGCGGACAACAAGTTCACAAGTGCAACAATGGATAAGAAAAACTTGAAACATCCAGCCTATGACGTCGTCAACGGGTACGAAATGGACACCAAATGCCCAAATGAAGTCAGGATATCTGAAATTCCGATGACCAAACTAAGGGTAATATTTTGGTGTTTGACCAATGAATGAGTGGATGTCTGACTGACTGAACTGTATTGCTTAAAAAAAAAAAAGGAAAAATAAAACTACAACTCGTAATTACTAATTTCCGGATGGTTTACAGTTTACATGTGATGAGTGCTTATGTAAAGTGCTAAACATTGAACATACAGACTACTCTCTCTCTCTCTCTCTCTCTCTCTCTCTCTCTCTCTCTCTCTCTCTCTCTCTCTCTCTCTCTCTCTCTCTCTCTCTCTCCCTTAACCCACCAGGCGGCAGCGACCGGGATTCGAACTCACGACCTCCCGATTAGGAGGCCGACGTCTTACCCATTACGCGTTATCGCCTGCCGATTCCGCGTAATCGGCTGCCGAATTCGCGAAATAGGAAAGTTTTAGAGGCCTTTACGCGATTTCGGCAAAACGCTGCCGATTTCGCGTATTGGGCAGCGTTTTGCCGAAATCGTATGAAGGCCTATTTCGCGAATTCGGCAGCCGATTACGCGGATTCGGCAGCCGATTATGCGTAATGGGCAAATTGCCCATTTCAAGAAATCAGCAATAGCAAGTTAAGTGTGTGTACTGTGGGTGTGCGTGTGTGAAGAAAGCGTTTTAGTGCGGATATGTATCATGTTCTAGACTTATGATTCTTATGTTATTGAGTTTTTAGTGAGTGGTCAGATGTGTGGAGTGAAGTTGTGTGAGCATGAAGCTGATTGAATCTTTTTCTGTTCGTAAACCACATTGAGATCAATACATCTGTATCGTATTGTATTGCATTGTATTGTATCGGGGATCCACACTAGACTTGTGAACCGCGCGTCACGGGTTGGAATCCGGGCCAGACACGAGTCACCTTTATTCAGACTCAGAGACGGTATCCACCCCACCCCCCTCCCCCCACCCCCCATGTCACCAATGTAACAGGAAAAATACCTCGGTCATTCGGCCAGAAGTGCAGGTGGCTGATAACACCTGAGCACTCACACACCTAGGGACTCAGTTGCTGCTAACTTTCCACAGGAAGCGACCCGAGTTTCCGAGCGATGGGACAATAAAGCAATAAAAAAGAGAAATGAAATAAAATGTATTATATTCCCTTATTTGTATTGTGGTGTTACACTGTATCAGAAAAATGTGGTAGCTAACCGGCTCCGCTTGCTTAACCAAAGCGATCCTCAGATGACTGTCTAGATACGTTGCACAGATCTACAAGAACGTGGTGGTAATGAGCACGGGCTTCCTGTTCCTGTTCACGGCCTTCCAGTCCATGGCCAACCTGCAGACCTCTCTCAACAAGGAGGACGGGGTGGGGGCCTACAGTCTCTCTTCCATCTACCTTGCTCTCATCGTCTCATGCATCTTCCTTCCCAAGTAAGTGAGTGGTCGGTTTTTGCGCTTTGGAGATGACTTTAGACTTTTGGTTTTGTGAGGGGTACGAGACGGGGTGAGCTCCTAGTCTTGCATCGATCTACAACGCCATCATCGTCTCATGCATCTTCCTTCCCAAGTGCGTGATCGGTGTTTGCATTTTAGAGAAGACTTTGAACTTTTATTTCCTGTTAGTGTTGGGTGAGTTCCTACTGTCTGACCGCCATATACATCGCTATCATCGTCTGCTGCATCTTTGTTCCCAAAGTGAGTGATCGGATTTTGCGCTTTAGAAAAGACTTTTGACTTTTATTTCCTGTTAGTGTTTTGTTTCTAAGGGGTACGAGACAGGGTGCATGGGAGCCTACAGTCTGGCATTCATCTACATCGCCCTTAAAGTCTTCTGCATCTTCCTTCCAAACTGAGTGATCGGATTTTGCCTTTGGGATTTTATTTCCTGGCGGAGTTTCATTTTCAGGAAGGCGGGGTGGGGGCCTACATTCATTGGTATCTACATCGCCCTCATCGTTTCCTGCATCTTACTTCCAAAATGAGTGATCGGGTTTTGCGCTTTGGACGTTTATTTCATGGTAATGTTTCGTGGTTTTTTTTTTAAAGAGGACGGGGTAAAGGCCTACATTCTTGTAGTCATCTCCATCGTCCTTATCGTCTCCTGCAGCTTCTTCCAATAGTGAATGACCGGCTTTTACGCTGGAATATAAGACTGTGAACTTGTTTAGGACGCCTGAAGCCACAAGCGTTGACTTCAGGTAGCAACGTTTTCTGGCAATATTTTATTTTTACGGAGGACGGGGTGGGGGATTACAGCCTCACAGCCACTCTACATCACCCTCCTCGTCTCCTTCATCTTCCTGCTCAAGTAAGTGATTGGGTTTTGCGCTTTAGAGAAGGATTTGGACGGGTCTTATGTCAACTTTGAGGCAAGTAATTGTTTAGAAATGATGTCATTTCTTTACTGCTAAAAATATCTACCAATCAGGTTGTTGGCGCGAAAGTAACGTCACGTGATGAGGTGACTGGTCGCCATCTTGTAACTGCCAGACTCATTCTATCTATGTCTGCTTAGAGAAATAAACAGCTGAACTCCCTACAGGTTTGTGTAGTGTCGCATATGCGTATGAGTGAACACACATACAGTAATAACAAACGTTGCAATCAGGTGACAATTAACACGTGTACCCTTTACTATTTCTTGAGAACTCTTTATTAATTCTTGGCAGTGATGTAGGCTATTTTAAGGAGGGCGGGGTTGGTGCTTACAGTCTGGTTGCCATAATTTACATCACTCTCATCGTCTTCTTCTCATTCCTCCCCACGTGAGTGACCGGCTATCAGAAATACTGTGAATTTGTCTATGATTTTTGAAGCCACAAGCGTTGACTTTAGGGAGCAGTATTTGATCAAAAGAAATTTAAAGGAGTTAATCTGCGGCAGTACGCGGCACAGTTAAGATGCAGAACTATCTTTTCCCCTCAAATAAAGCATGTTTGTAAATACAATGCAACCTTATTGTCCGATGTGTGGCTTTAAACAGAATCCCTCCTCACCCCCAATCCCAACCCCACCCCCCCCCCAAAAAAAAAAACTAAAAAAACTATAAGATTAGTTCAGTCTATGGCTTTCATTGTCCAAGGTTCATCATTTCTCGACTGGGCTGCAAATGGACCATCCCTCTCTGCGTGTCTGGATACGCGGTCTTCATGGCAGCCAACTTTTACGCCGTAGTTTGGTTGATGACAGTCGCAGCGACACTTGTTGGCATCTGTGCGGCGCCCATGTGGTCGGCCAAATGCACCTACCTTACTCAGCTCGGGGTGTGGTACTCCAAACTCACCAAACAGTCAGAGGACGCTGTCATCAACAACTTCTTTGGCTTCTTCTTCATGATGTTCCAGACCAGTTAGTCAAGTCTCTGTCTCTAAGAGTCATGTAAAGTCAATTAGGTTGAAGTGACAAAAAACAACCCCACAAGAACCCACCATTTTCAGTGTGTGTGTGTGTGTGTGTGTTTGTGGGGGGGTTGTGTGTGTATGGGTGTGTGTGTTTCTCTCTCTCTCTCTATCTCTATCTCGCTCTCTCTCTCTCTCTCCCCTCTCCCTCTCTCTCTCTCCCTCTCTCTCTCTTTCTCTCTCTCTCTCTCCCCCTCTCTCTCTCTCTCCCTCTCTCTCTCCCCTCTCTCTCTCTCCCCCCTCTCTCTCTCCCCTCGCTCTCTCCCTCTCTCCCCTCTCTCCCTTCCCACTCTCTCTCCCCTCTCTCTCCCCTCTCTCTCTCTCTCCCCCCCCCTCTCTCTCTCCCCCCTCTCTCTCTCTCCCCCCTTTCTCTCTCCCCCTTCTCTCTATCTCCCCCCCTCTCTCTCTCCCCTCTCTCTCTCCCCCCTCTCTCTCTCTCTCCCCCCCTCTCTCTCTCTCCCCCCTCTCTCTCTCTCTCTCTGTCTTCTCCATCTGTGTTTTGAAAGAATCATTTCATCTGTGATTCTTTGTTCTCTTGTTTAGATTATTTGTCAGACTCCACGCAAGCCTTTTATTGCATAAAATAAAACAAGTCGAGTAAGGCGAAAATACAACATTTAGTCAAGCTGTCGAACTCACAGAATGAAACTGAACGCAATGCAATTTTTCAGCAAGACCGTATACTCGTAGCATCGTCAGTCCACCGCTCGTGGCAAAGGCAGTGAAATTGACAAGAAGAGCGGGGTAGTAGTTGGGCTGAGAAGGATAGCACGCTTTTCTGTACCTCTCTTCGTTTTAACTTTCTGAGCGTGTTTTTAATCCAAACATATCATATCTATATGTTTTTGGAATCAAAAACCGACAAGGAATAAGATGAAAGTGTTTTTAAATTGATTTTGAAAATGTAATTTTGATAATAATTTTTGTTTTTAATTTTCAGAGCTTGTTTTTAATCCAAATATAACATATTTATATGTTTTTGGAATCAGAAAATGATGAAGAATAAGATGAACGTAAATTTGGATCGTTTCATAAAAAAATATTTTTTTTACAATTTTCAGATTTTTAATGACCAAAGTCATCAATTAATTTTTAAGCCACCAAGCTGAAATGCAATACCGAAGTCCGGCCTTCGTCGAAGATTGCTTGGCCAAAATTTCAATCAATTTGATTGAAAAATGAGGGTGTGACAGTGCCGCCTCAACGTTTACAAAAAGCCGGATATGACGTCATCAAAGGTATTTATCGAAAAAAATAAATTCCGGGGATATCATTCCCAGGAACTCTCATGTAAAATTTCATAAAGATCGGTCCAGTAGTTTGGTCTGAATCGCTCTACACACACACACGCACAGACACACACACACACATACACCACGACCCTCGTCTCGATTCCCCCTCTATGTTAAAACATTTAGTCAAAACTTGACTAAATGTAACAACAACCAAGGAACTTAGTCGATAAATATCGACAGGGGGCCGACAAATGGTTTAAATGGGAAATGTGTGTATATGGGTGTGGGTTTGAAACAAACAAACAAACCAACCCATGTGAACCCCGGGCCGCAGGCCTTCGATGTAGTGATTGAAAAAAAAAGGATGTTCTCAAATGGTTCAATTCTCATTTGGTCTGATTCTCAAATGGTACCGGTATACTCCCCCCCCCCCTGGCCGCAGGCCTAGGAGTAAAATTTTTATAGACACTGACCTTCTTCCCAGGGGTCATTGACCCAGTTTTAGCTATGAGAGGTGGTTCGCCCAGAGGCTGTAGAGTATACTGGGGCGGTCTCTTTGATGTCTTGAGAGGAAACTTGGCCAGGGTAGTACATGCACCAGAACTGGTGGACACCAAGGACAAACAGTTTGCTTTCAGAGAGAACGGTCGTCAGCAACTCAAACTTCTCTGTTTTCTTTTTTTTTTTAAATCTGACTTTCTTTGTGGCCCCCTGACTCCGCCCCCTCCCTCTGTAAGGACCCTCCTCCACAAGGACCGATTTTTGTCAACATTTTAAAGGTCGCTAGAGAGGGGTTCCACTGTATGACCTAACCGCTACTGGCAGACGGCCTCAATCTTCACGCGCAAAGACGAGATTAATAGGTGCTCGGTTTTGGTATTTTGAATTACATTACATTAAACCTTTGTTGGGTTTCATGGTCATGGCAACAGCCATAATAATATTACATGATGTATAATATCATATTTCAGCATATGTGAATTACATGTCATCATACTAAACTGTCATACATTTTTATTCCTACATTATTCTGATTGATCACAACCAAACCTACTATCATTGGACACATCCAAATGCAAGCGCCTGTTCTTGACAATTTCTCTCTGATCTAAATATAAAATCAGTGCAATTTCCTGGGTCGGGCTTTGCCACAGACACTCACGGTTTGGCCTGTAGGTAAAATGTACAATGTATTTTCTGATTTGTGCACAAAAGCTTTTTTTCTTTTTTCTTTTTTTTAACATAACAATGTTTAATGTCACTGTATGTTTAAAAGACCATGGTCATATTTGTAAAAAAAATGTTAAATTAGAAAATAAATAACATTTTGGTTCATGATTTTTCCTACACCTGTGCTAAAAATAAGAAATAAAAATGTCGGGTATATAAGTCACTCAAATACAGCTAGGTATGAATGGCTCGGTTTGAGTTTGTTGCAGTTGACCCTGCACAATGCGACATATCATGTTTTTGTTGAACAATTTTGACGTCACCCCTCCCATAGGGTGACGTATTTCACAACTTCCTGTGTTACACAAACTCTGTGATGACCAATTTTGACGTCACCCCTCCCATAGGGTGACGGATTTCACAACTTTCTACAGATGAACAATTTTGACGTCACCCCTCCCATAGGGTGACGGATGTCACAACTTCCTGTGTACACAAACTGATGACGTATTTCACAACAAAATGGCGCTGCCCATGGTCAACCTCGAAACTATCCGTATAGAATGGGGGCGTCCTCGCCCCCATAAAAACCAAAAACCCAACAAGGAAACAAACACACACACACAAAACTCAAACAAGGAAACAAATGAACAGAATGTTTTAGCCAGTTTGACCTGATTAGTCAAAGGAGGTCAAAGCTGAATGTGTATGTTTGGAGTAGCTCACGACTCAGTTCCGTAAACAGTATGATTGTGCGAACTGTCGCGCCTGTCAACAGTTTGACATTGACCTTGTTTGATTGCTTGTCAAGGTCAAATCTGGGGCAACTTGATCTCATCCACCGTGTTAGAGAAAAAACCTGAGTCCAACGTGACAGAGAACTCCACGGTAGCTGTTGCAGTGTGCGGGGCAGAGTTTTTCCCAGAGTCAGGTACCAACAACACTGGCTTCAAACAGCCAGAAGAGCTGGTGAGAATGCTTTTGTTTTGTGCGACTAGTAGTATTGTTCTGGAGAGTGGAGAGTCGTTCACCCATCTCTCTCCTTTCTTGCCCCCCCACCACTCTCCTCCTTGTCACCTCTCCCCCTTATTTACACACCAGACTGCCCAGTACCGATTGTTACAGTGTCTTTTTCGTGAGTTGAAGAGTTCAGTTTGTCAATAGGGAGATTTAAAAGACAGCACGTTTCGTTTTGCAGCTCGTTTCGTTTGGTGAATGAGTCACCCCGCGAAACGGAACGTGAAACGAGACGGCATAGGCCGCAGACAAGATTTAGATGTATTCACGTTTCGTTTCGGAATGAAGGAAGGGCGATAAATCTTCAAGTGAAATTATCACGTCTGTCCTCGATCAGAATGGAAAAAAAACCCCTAGGAGGTGGTCCAGAATCGGGCATACTTTGATTATTTTCAGTCCAAATAAATCACACAGACTTTGTTTATACAAAATCACATACGAAGCCAGAATAAAAATTCGATGCGATGACCTACTTCTGCTTCGCCATTTGCTTTCTCACCATGAAGTTGGATAAATGTACCAGGATCAGCACCCTTCAAAATATTTCAGTTCACAACAGTTGTCTACCTCCAATGAACACATTCTCAGCGCTGAAAGACTGTGAAAGGGCTGATGAATCTAGCAATGCATAACATGGCCAACAAATAAAACTGTTAGTGTGCAAAAATACTCACAAAAGTTGACGAAATATTGTTCGTTTTTTGGGGGTGGAAAACGTGACTGCGTTTTGACGTTCCACGTTTCGTTTCAGTTGACCTTCACCTTTCCAGCGAGAGACCCCCGAAATGATGACGTTTACCACAACTTCAAAACGAAACGTCCCGACGTTTCGTTTTTTAAATCTCCCTAATGTCTTTGATTGTCCACTTTACTTCAAGATGCCCTTTTCGACTGATTCAGTTATATTATATTGTACACTACACCAATAAAGACAACATCTAGGACACATTTTATTGGACATTTAGCTGTAAATATTGGTATCTGCGTGATTGTTAGTGTTTTCTGATACTTTTGTCGCACAGGTGCGCAACCTGTTAATTATCTACCTGTGCTGCGCCGTGGCCGCAGTGGTCATCGTGGTCGTTCTGCTTGACCCAATCAAACTGGACAGGGAGACGTCCCTGGAGGATCGCAAACTGTCTCCAAAACTTATGGTTGCCACCGTAAAGCATTTGATCAGCTCACCTGCACAGATTCTGCTTGTTCCACTCACTGTCTACAGCGGTGTCGAGCAGGCTTTTATCGGTGGTGACTTTACCCAGGTAAAGTGAAAATTGTCGAATGATTGGCTGATTGAATAATTGATTTTGTACGTACTCTGTGGATTAATTGACCAATGTTAGAGCAGAAAAAAAGGTAATATGCTTTGGGAAAATTGTCGAATGTGGCTGAAGAAGGTAAGGAAGCAAGTAATGAAGGAATTGAAAGAGGTAGGAAGGAGGGGAAGAGGGAGGGAATGAACGCACTAACGAACGAACGAACAAACGAACGAACGGGTGAAGACAATGAAACGAAAGAATGAAAAGAAGTCAAGCGAAGAAAGAAACCAGAGAAGATACAGACAAAGATTTGTTCTTCTTCAATAGCATGAACACTTTTGTAGCGTGTACAGACGTTCATGGTTCTTTTCATTGACAGAGTCGATAATTCTCACGTGATCAATATAAAAATTGACGTGGGGTAAGGACATACTTGGGAAGACGCTTAAGCGTGTCCTTTTAATAGATAAACAATAACATTTTATGACACACTAGGTATCTGTATGTTTAACTGTACAATAATCTGTGGCACAGCACATTTAACATTTACTTTTGGCGGGAAAGGACATACACCGGTACGGTTGGCCTAGTGGTAAGGCGTCCGCCCTGTGATTGGGAGGTCGTGGGTTCGAACCCCGGCCGGGTCATACCTAAGATTTTAAAATTGGCAATCTAGTGGCTGCTCCGCCTGGCGTCTGGCATTATGGGGTTAGTGCTAGGACTGGTTGGTCCGGTGTCAGAATCCAGTGAGACATGAAGCCTGTGCTGCGACTTCTGTCTTGTGTGTGGCGCACGTTAAATGTCAAAGCAGCACCGCCCCGATATGGCCCTTCGTGGTCGGCTGGGCGTTAAGCAAACAAACAAACAAACAAACACACAAAAGGACATACTTACTCTTTGACACATACGACAAAACTGTAGTCTGTGCAGAGTGACAACGTTTTGCATAACTGCTTGGGGACCGACATCTTTGGTGAATATTTTTATGTCTACATTGAATAATAATATAATATGATAATAACTGGACATTTTAAGTGCCTAACCTATGGCTCTAGGCCCTTTACAAAAGAACATACACAAAATAGAACAATTTAATGCACAACCTGCATAAAACAATTAATCATACGGACAAAAATCACATGTATTTGGTGGTCACTGAATGATACTCTTACCCGATGTAAATACATAAATAGATCTGTGGCGGTATGCATGGTCGTTTCAAAGGAAGGAAGGGGTTGTGTGCATGGCAGTGTCTGTAAGCTACGATGTCGTGTCGTTGCAGTCGTACGTGAGCTGTACGCTAGGCGTGTCCAACGTGGGATATATCTTCATCTGTTTCGGTGTGGTGGACGCCTCCTGTTCTTTCATCTTTGGTAGATTGGTGGAATGTGTCGGCCGTGTGCCTTTCTTTGTCCTTGGTGAGTACTGTGTATGCAGGCATCTACCTAAAGGCGTAATGCCATGTATGTGATGGTTTTATGGACAATACTGTTATTTAGTTTTCTTATTCGTCATTTTCACAACAACGCGTTGTATCGGCCATACACAATTCTTTGGGCTCGGTTATTTCTTCACAGCGCTTCTTAAATCTCTATCTACATGTAAAGAATAAGCAAGGATGTTATAGTGTGTGCTTTCTGTATTTCATGTTTGTAGTTCGATATCATTTAACGTTTTCAGTAATGTCTTTTCGACGATACTTGAATGCTGCTTCTCAAACAGTCTCTCATCATGACCATCTGAAGTTGTATTTATGTTTTTCAGCGTCATTACTTCACGGAGCTCTTCAGATCATCCTGTTGCTATGGATACCAGATCCAGAGGCGCCTGCCTACTATTACGTCATCGCTGCCTTCTGGGGGATGGGAGATGCCGTCATTCAGACACAGATTAATGGTATGTGATGTGTCAGAGTGAATCGTTCACATATTATTTCAAAAGCACATAAAAAGACCACTTTGTATCTTTTGTGTGGACATCTGCGATGCCTATTATAACGTTCAACCTACTTGGTTTATCATTTGAACTTTTAGCTGACATATAACTAGGTTTGATCCTGCCCAGTCTACTATTCATTGGGACCATAAGATGATCATTGTAAAGTGTCTGGAGTCTAAACCGATCTGGTTATTGATATGTTCGGCTTGCAACAACCAGTCTACTGAATGATGGAGGAAGAAGGTCCAGAATAACTCCATCCTCTTACCATGGAAAGATCGTAACCGGGAGTATACAATAATGCTGCGTCGCTCACAAGAAATAACGGTTTTAAGTGTGACGAAAAAAAGAACAGGGCCTGAGTACGGTGATGAATACAAGACTTATTTTACAACCATTTGAAAAATACATACATCCCCCGTGGCTGCCCGCATAACGAAATTGTTTTTCTCGTGTTTTGAACTTGCCAGTGTTACGGCACAGAGCAGAGTCCGTCCCGCACTTTGCTTTGTGTACATCACGTGGCCACCCAAACACCCGCACAACACAACATTTTCACGAGAAAAACACGTTTATTTGTTTGCTTTGTCTGTATTACACATTTCTATTTACATTTACCCCTGACACACCAAATTGTATACTTTAGTTTGCAAGTGAATCGTTATCATACAAAATAACGTTATCACGAGACGAACAGAGATCTCAGAGATCGTCTGCTTCTGAACTGTTTTGCGCAAATCGTGTAATAGCCTATCTAGTTTTGCGGAAACCTCCCGAAGAAATGCAATCTCAGCGGCTTCCACCTGCAACATAGTCGTGCTTATTTGGAATGTGACGTCCTGTTCTTCGTCAGTCACACCTATCTCGAAAACTAAGCGTCGCACAGAACCAGCGCCCTTCCATTAAAAGGGTAGCGGTGTAAACAGTAAAGCTTAAAACCCCTCCTATTTTTAAGACCTTGTTTTTTTTATCATTTAAGTCCGCACATTTACCTTCACTTTAAGACTCCCTCCTGTATAAGACCTAATATTCTCAGATTTCACAAGGTTAATCAAACAAGGATTGTAAGGTAATGGAACGTTTTAATTATAACGAAAGAAGACGATTATGACACCTATGTCAATATGCGAAATTAATCAAGGTTATGTTGAGCGTTCGTATATTGACATAAGGTGTCATAATCGTGAAAATAATCGCGTACAAGAGAAGGATGATACCTTTAAGGCCAAAAAAAATAGGTCTGTTTACGGTAACATAGGCCAAAAGAATAGGGTCGGTAGGTCGGGATTTTTTTTTCTCCAAAAAACCATATTTTTACGTTATTTTGCAAAAAAACCAGATTTTTTTTTTCCCCAAATGCCAAAAAAAAGTCTAGGGTCGCGCGAAAAAAATAGGGTCGGTCGGGTTACCGTAAACAGACTTTTTTTGTTGTTGCCTAACTGTTCTTGGTGTTTCAGTCCCAATGTGTTCGTTCTCTTGCAGCTCTATACGGCGCGCTGTTTACAGACAATGCCGAAGCAGGTTTTGCCAACTATCGCCTGTGGGAGTCTGCTGGCTTTGCCGTCACCTACCTCTATCAGAACTCTCTGCGCACCAAGTACAAGCTCTACATCTCTCTCGGCTTCCTGGCCATAGGCATGCTGGGATACGCTATAGTGGAAGTCAGAGAGAGGCGGAAGCAGGGTCGGAAAGCTGAGGTCAAGGCCACCATCGTACAGTGACTGCTCAGTACGGCGGGGATTGCCTTACACGGAAATATTCTGCATATCACTCTTACATAATTATCTGCGAATACAGGAAAAGAAACTGGCAACTGGTCAAAATGACAGGTTGACATTCCGATTGATAAATGTTTCCCCGGATAATCATCGTGTGGTCACTTGATTGAACTGATCGGCCAAACAGACTGTAATTTTTATGTTTTATTTGCGTAGCCAGGATTTGTATTTGCGAAAGGATACCGGTTTGAAACATGGCTATCGGAATCATTACTGTAAAGTCGCGTGATCTCAGCAGTGAAAACGGTACTGCATGGACAACACAGTTGAAGGGACGTTAAACAAGTCGCGTAAGGCGAAAATACAACATTTAGTCAAGTAGCTGTCCAACTCACAGAATGAAACTGAACGCACTGCAATTTTTTCAGCAAGACCGTATACTCGTAGCATCGTCAGTCCACCGCTCGTGGCAAAGGCAGTGAAATTGACAAGAAGAGCGGGGTAGTAGTTGCGCTGAGAAGGATAGCACGCTTTTCTGTACCTCTCTGACAGTGCCGCCTCAACTTTTACAAAAAGCCGGATATGACGTCATCAAAGACATTTATCGAAAAAAAGAAAAAAACTTGACTAAATGTAAAAACTACCATCTAGCCATGAAAAGCTGTTGCAACAGACTCAGAGATGCGCACGATCATCTTCAAGATCGGAGGACTAGTCTTCATAAGGATGTTTTATTGTTCTTATTGTTTCCGCATTAATTCGCAATGTGTACTACTGGTTAAATCGGATAAGCGCACACTCATATCCAAGATTCGAGGACAACTAATCGAGATGGTTTATTGTTCTGGTTGTTTCCGCATTCATTCGTAGTGCACGCGTACTACTGGGAAAATAGAGAAGTGCACAATCTGCCTCAAGATTCATGGAGTAGCAAAACAGATGTTTGATTGTTTTTGTTGTTTCCGCATTTTCCGTTGAGATTCATGGAGTAGCAAAATATAATATGTATTGTTCTTGTTGTTTCCGCACGTTAATCCTATTGATGGGGGTTTCTCTCTTTTCTAACTAGTCCATTGTTAAATTCTTGCCATAATTGTAACTGTATAAGATATTTTTTATATTATCTTTTGATCAATTTTGGTGTTTCCTTTCTTTAACATTTTTAAATGTTGCGATGTGTATTGTGAAATCCTTGCCTCAATTGTAACTTTATGATACGTTTTGCATTATCTGGTGATCAGTGTAACTGTTTCTTTTCTTTGAAATATGTTTTTATATTTTGCAATGTGTAATAAAGTCAAAATGAACGTTGATCATAGGTCAGCGTTGATTTTGCCCGCGTCTATTTTGTTCTCTGCCTCGTTCGTTGGGAATTCCTTGCAACTGACGTTTCTGTGTACTAGCTTTCTTATCTTTCGTAAATTTTATATATATTTGTATAATCCTCATTTGGAAAGTGTTACAATACAATACAATACAATACAATAAACTTTATTAATCTCTAAAAGAGAACTTACATTGCTGAGCTTTTGTGTCCGTAATAAAACATACATAAAACATTCAAAAATAAACATTTGTTCTTTGTCATTCATACATTCTTGTGTTCTTATACATTTCTTCAATTCATGCATCATTATTCTATCATAATTATTATTATGTTTGGATGCGCTTTTAGAGTTTGTTGCCCTGGAATGTTTCAAACTTTTCTGCTTGTATTTCAGAAATGTGTCCACTCCTTTTTATTTGCTGATCATGGTACCTGTCCTCAATATGAAGTAACTTATCAAGTGACCATTTGTTTGTGTCATTCCGATTTCTATTTTCTGTGTTGCATGAATTCTCTTTCTTTCAAACGAGCATAACAGGTCTGGTATAAACGGAGCGTTTTCACTGGAAAATCAATCTGTTGGTACTGTTGGTACGAACCACAGGCACGCACACATGAGTACATAGCAGAAACACACCAGCGCGCAAACAAACACATACATAGACAAAGACTCAAGCACACATGCACATTCTCTCTGATTCCAAAGCGAAACTTCACTTTAATTCAGGAAAACAAAAAAGTACACTGATTGACAATATCACGAAAACACAAATTACATGTATATGCCATTATATTGTCAATATCAAGAAGATATGTCACACGCTTTCCTTCTTTGCCACTACTAAAGCAAACGTGTGCAAGATTGTATGTTACACGCTTTGGAGCATGTGCAAGAACAGATTCAAACTCGAAATCGTCCCTCCAAAAAACCCAAAATGCACACACGACTTTTATTTCTCCTGCTGTTGTCGTGTCTTCTCTTTACAAATTCTTCAACGCTGAGAATACTGAAAACGGCATCCCAGACTACGGTACTGTTTCCATACGCGAGTTTAGCTTCCCTTGGAAAGTGGCTCGCTCAGGAGGCCTGTTAGTCTGAAACTAGAAGGACAGAGTTCTGAACATAGATGACAAAGACCCCGGAAAGAACAAACATTTCGCGGATGCAGACACAGAAAAGACGTCATGAAGAATGGAATGCTTCAAAAGATACAGACTGTGACGATGACTGTGACGTCATTCACATATACCGAGACGTCATTCATAGTTGTTCGTTCACTTTCGTCAAAAAGTAGATCTCTCCACAATGGCTGCTCCTGTGTTTAGGTTTATCAAGCGTGAGTACGCAAAACGTGTTTGTTCTCTCCTCTGTTGAAGCTGTGAGACATAATCGCCATTACGAGCTAGTCGTGTGACAGAGAGTGTTCTTGCACACTCGACTGCTGCTGTTTCACTCCGGCTAAAGCCGTCGTGAAACATCTACAGTCTCATGTGCAAGAAAACTCTGTCACACGACTAGCTCGTAATAGCGGGTAATATCAATCAATCAATCAATCAATATGAGGCATATTCCGTGGGTACAGTTCTAAGCGCAGGGATATATTTTTTTTAATTTTATTTTAATTTTTATGCAATTTATATCGCGCACATATTCAAGGCGCAGGGATTTATTTATGCCGTGTGAGATGGAATTTGTGTTACACAAAACATCACGCATTCACATCGGTCAGCAGATCGCAGCCATTTCGGCGCATATCCTACTTTTCACGGCCTATTATTCCAAGTCACACGGGTATTTTGGTGGACATTTTTATCTATGCCTATACAATTTTGCCAGGAAAGACCCTTTTGTCAATCGTGGGATCTTTAACGTGCACACCCCAATGTAGTGTACACGAAGGGACCTCGGCTTTTCGTCTCATCCGAAAGACTAGCACTTGAACCCACCACCTAGGTTAGGAAAGGGGGGAGAAAATTGCTAACGCCCTGACCCAGGGTCGAACTCGCAACCTCTCGCTTCCGAGCGCAAGTGCGTTACCACTCGGCCATCCAGTCCCAGCACATATAAGGCACATGAACGTATGAACAAAACATTAGCAGCAGATTTATAAAAAAAAGTCCCATTAATAAAGAGTCTTAAGACACGCAAACGTTTTCAAAACATCTCCGCAACTACCCAGTATAAACTTCCCACGACTGCAGTGATTCAACATGTTTATGTATGAAAAGATTCTAAATAAAACTGACTGAATTGTCCACATCGTCAAACCAGCTATTCTTGCTGTTGTTGTCATGTTCTTGTTGTGATTTTCCTATTCTTTTGTTCTTCGTTGTTGTTTGTTTGTTTGCTACAAAGCTTGATGATTAATTTTCTGTCATGACCCATCAGTTTACAATTGTCTTCGGAATACAGAAAGACTGGTGCGAACAGCGTAATATTTGCATGTCTTATTCAAAAGTAAGGCAGGAAAAAACCCGGACAGTCAAAAATTCCCAATATGACGCTCGGCGAGTACTAACCAGAGGACGGTACGGGATTTAGGAATTTCTCATCCTCATTCTACGCAAACAGGCAGACAGACAGACAGATTGGCAGACAGACAGACAAACATTTAAAGAGGAATCTTACAAATCTCAACAACACAGACTTGCAGTTATGTTTGTGTGTGTGTGTGTGTGTGTGTGTTTGTGTGTGTGTGTGTGTGTGTGTGCGTGTGTGTGCGTATGTGTGTGTGAGTGCGTGTGTGTGTGTGTGTGTGTGTGTGTGCGTGCGTGTGTGTGTGTGTGTGTGTGTGTGTGTGTGTGTGTGTGTGTGTTTAGATTGACAATTACGCGCACTCTTTGTTCAAAACCAAAGCTTACTTCCGTGTAGCTAACAGTAAATAAGGAGGTTTTAGTTAGTTAGACATGTTATATATTATATTCCACGTCTGCAATGAGCTAGGAATTTGCCATGGCAGGAGCTTCATTTCGTGTGACCGTAACTGTGCACGAAGGTGGATTCTTTAAGAAGGAATCAAATAACATACCCACCGTTTGGCACGAGGCGCTTAACGTAATACCTACGACGGGTGCAGTGGCGTGGTGGTAAGACGTCGGTCTCCTAATCGGGAGGTCGTGAGTTCGAATCCCGGTCGCTGCCGCCTGGTGGGTTAAGAGTGGAGATTTTTCCGATCTCCCAGGTTAACTTATGTGCAGACCTGCTAGTGACCTAACCCCTTTCGTGTGTACACGCAAGCACAAGACCAAGTGCGCACGGAAAAGATCCTGTAATCCATGTCGGAGTTCGGTGGGTTATGGAAACACGAAAATACCCAGCATGCCTACTCAACGAAAGCGGAGTGAGCTGACTATGCTCTCAGAGTATAGTGTGGGGAACCCAAATAGGCAAACGAGCTCACACGTAACCAGACAATTCTGGAACGCTGAAGAAGAAGAAGTAACACCTACATCATGACGCACATATTTACGATTACAGATGGGTACCTTCAAAAGGAGGCTCTCCGGATGTCAGGACCCCCGGCCTTTGTCCTTTCATTTTAAACTGGTCCAATTTGCACCTTCGGATATCATGTTGAATTATCTACGAATTGTTGAATACACACTGTTTAAACCACATTCGGATCCTGGCGCAAATATTCACATCAAGATAGGGGTAGAGTCAAACATGTCCCGGCGTGCACCTCTGGACAACAACCAACTGCTCATAGCGATCACCCCAAAGGAACATGTTTTTTCCCTCTATAATTTACCCTTCCATGGCGACCATCTCTCTATAACGACCACTTTTGTTTGGTTCCTAGCATGGATGTAAGTTATAAACTGGTTGGACTGTACCTCCAAAATAATACCCCAACGATGTGAGAATACTTCTCTACTGTCCTTCCATTTCAAATTTGCCCAAGTATCAACTTACAACATGGTGCAAATCTCCACGGCAACGCACACGCACCTGCAAAATAGGGCCCTTCGCATGTGAGTTAGCTATAGGTCACCTTCATATTGTTCTTTCATCAAAGACTTGTCTAAAGTACATATCTACATCTACATCAGGACGCAAGTCTTCACGGCAATACGGTGGTACCTCCAACGTTAGGCCATTCGATGTGATGACACATCCCTATTGTCGTTACGTTATATGAACCTGACAACAGCTCACCTGTCGTGAGATGATACATGCACTGTAAGGACACGTTTAGTTGTTCACAACAGTGTTATTACAGGTACCGCTATAGTTGTACACTCAAGGCGTCTGCCATTGGTCATTGAGGAATTACTGTTTGAAACGATCGATAGGCGTACCGATAACTAACTTAACTGGCCGTATAAAATTTCATCTCACACGGCATCACTGCAGAGCGCCTAGAACTGTACCCACGGAATATGCGCGATATAAGCCTCATT
>NC_090256.1:12196075-12216075 GCF_037325665.1 Littorina saxatilis | reverse complement strand
TGAAACAGGACTAAACCATATATTTTCTGTCCCTAAACACCACAAAATGCCCAAAGTCGAAAGATGTGCAAACAAGGGAGTTAAACGGAACAGCCGTTTTTGTGTGCCTGTGTGAGCTGTTGCCGACTGACACAAACTTTCGCATTCGGCTTTTCTTACATCGTAACTCCACACTAAATACCCCACTTCCCCTCTGAAGTATTGATGTACAACCCATGGCACTAACATTCATGTAGTCGTTTATAACTAAGGTTGAACAATTCGCGATGACGGGACAAGTATAAATGCCATTCACCCAAACTGAAAACTTCGCTGCCGTCTGCTCGCGTTGTACGGATTAGCTGTTCTCTTCTCCTCCCCTTGTTGCATCCTAGTTCTTCAGTTGTTTCTAGTTTTCCGTTGCTGTTGTGTTTTGGTCTTCTTCATAAGTAGTCTTGTTCAAAATTTAAAAAAACTCAAAGTTTTTGTTGTTGTATACGAATGAACTAATAAAACGCTGTTTAACAGCTGTGTTGTCAAATCGAGTTTTTTTTCCAAAGTCAGTGTGGTGCCTGCGCAAAACTAATGCGCATAAAAAACGGCGTCTGCTATCAAAACCTGAGATCAACGCATCGACGCACAAACTGTCATTTTGTAAGTTTGGAACAACAAATCAAGGTCAGAACAGCTATATAATCGCTATTGTATTTTCAGCGTAGCAATAGGGTCCGATATTTAGACTCAAACAAGTATAATGCGACTCGTCTTCGACTCGTCGGCATTATACTTGTCTCGTCTAAATATCGGACCCTATTGCTACGCTGAAAACACAATAGCTGTTAATATTATTTAACAATACTCTTTAGCACGGAAGGGATTTCCAACTCTATTTCCGAGCGTCTCTCTCTCATTCTAACTGTGTGTGTGTGTACCTTGATTATGTTTTCAATATGTGTGTAATAGGGGAAGGGATGGGTGAGTTACAGTATTTTCGTAACGTGATCATTAAAGTCACTACCTTTGCAAAACTCGGCATTTTAGTTCTCGACAACATCAGCAAACACGAGCAAACGCACCAGCTGCGTTTACGTAGAGGTTACATGCCGAGTCTCAGTGATTATCAAAAATAATGGTCGAAGTTAGCGGATCATGAAAAATGCGAGCTTCAGCGAGCTTTTTTATGACCGCGAACTGAGACCATTATTTTTGATAATCACTGAGACGAGGTATGTAACCTCTTTATCCCTCCTTTCTTCAGTTATTCAAAGAAAAAGAGGAGTTTTTGTGCGAAAGGTTGATCAAATCATATTCCTCCAACCAGTCTACCTGCGCAGGCGATCGATTAATGCGCGGTTGTATAGTTCCGTGCAAATCATTCAAATTTGTTCACACTTCTTGTCAGTTTCCATGTTTTGAACTAAAATCAAGTACACAGTTATGTTGTCATTCTGCTGTGGCGGTAAAGGCAGATAGTGTGTGTTCTGTTCATGTTTTGGTATCGCTCAGGAAATGTTCTTTCCTCGAATGTGACTAGCAGACGAAGTTTTACACCCGTGTTCCAACTCTAAAATCTGTATGAAGTTTAGTTTTCTGGGGCAAAATAGTGTATGAAACCGCTGCATGTTCTTCAAGTTGATTAAATGTTTGCAATTGATTGCGTGTGATCTGTTTATAAAATGAAATATTGTTGAAAACTGACCGTCGGATTGCAGTCTTGTCGATGCAGCCGAAATCTGGAAGGGGAACTACTCGTGTCGCTAGACAAAGTATGAGAGTTACTTTTCCTTGGAATCTTGCTAGCGATAAACGATTGTGCACGGCAGATCTGAATTCAGAAAACAACCAAACTCATGGATTTTATATTGAGATTCATGTGTTCAAGCCTGTAGTTGCTGGTTTAAATGCGGTATGGTTGTATTGTTTGCTCCAGAAATGTATATTTTGTACGTTAGAGTGTTCTGAACTTTTGAGTCGCAAAAAGTAGATCCACAATGTGTACAGTCTCTACCCATGAGCGAGGATTCAGGCCCGTTGTTGGGTAAGTGATTTTGGTTGTTGGGTAAGTTACCGAAAAATAACTAGCCCCACAAGTTTACAGAGAGAAAGAAGCAGAGGGGGGGATAAAGCTCCGTCCATCCATGGTATCGCCTGATATTTTGTCGAGACTGGGTCAATGAATATGATGACGTCACTCGAGGCTCTGCCGAGAGTGACGTCATTATATTCTTTCACCCCGTCGAGACAAAATATCACGCGATACCATGCATGGACGGAACTGTAACGTATATATGGCATGACCAAAGTAAAGAGAATTTGTCACGGGATGTGGCAACAAATCATTGGAAATTCACCATGGGCAATCAACCCAAGCCTAGAAGTTGTAGAACTATATTTTGTTTCAGTCTTGGCAAGGCCAGTTTTGTCCAGTTCCGGAAAAGACATCATGAATTCCTTCACCCTGCCGAGACGAAAAAAACAATTCCATGGATAAAAACGTATAAGCTTATTATCCCGTGACGCATCAAAGCTAAATTTTGTTTTGAAATGTCATTACAACGTACAGATAACTTATAACGACATAATCGCCTTCACAAGACAGGAAAAACGCACACTTTGGTTTTCGTCTGCTACAAATCTAGTCTTGTTGGTTGACGGAGAGAATAAAGCTTCAATCATACCTTCATCAACAGGAATAAATGCTCAATCCGCTGTCAGTTCGCAACTGAACCTTGTTTTTTTCTTTAACTTTTTGGTTAACATTGAAACGGCAATCCAAAAGAGTGTTTCAGCTGTTTCAAGACAGAGGCTTAGCTCCTTCTTTTGAGTTGCTTTTCAGTCTAAAATGACACCGGAAGCGAACAAATTGTCGCGTATACTGTCGTCACAAAAAGACGTCATGACAAAGTTACACGCAAAGCGAAAGAGACTTTGACGTCATTTACTTTTGTTTGGAATTTTCCGCCTGTTCCTAGCTTGTCAGTGAAGACCTGACGTGAGTAAGCTTACCCTTTGCAGCTGTGAAATAATCAGTCTTGTGTCTCGGTCGTGTAGGTACAGAGTTTGCTTCTGCAATCATTGTGTTCGTGTTGATGACGGCTTCATAAGATTTCCATTTTCTTGTTTCTGCGGCTGCGCAAGTTATTTTGCCTAGGTCATGGCCGAACTTTAGGCCTACGGAGAAATATCGCTGGATATTTTCTCCCTAGATTAACAGAGACAAAGAAGGGAAGTCATGCTGTATAAACGTATAATAAACAGACAGGTTACCTTACCCGGTACTCGAAACTACTGTCGACGAAGACAACAACTATTCGGAACTTAAAAAGTTGTAGTTCCGAGAGAGAGAGAGAGAGAGAGAGAGAGAGAGAGAGAGAGAGAGAGAGAGAGAGAGAGAGAGAGAGAGAGACGGAGAGACGGAGAGAGGAGAGAGAGAGAGAGAGAGAGAGAGAGAGAGAGAGAGAGAGAGAGAGAGAGAGAGAGAGAGAGAGAGAGAGAGACGAACAGTATAAGAAAACGCACAGACAAGGTTGTTGAATTTGATTTTGTTTAATTAGAAAAGGCATCAAAAAAGAAGGCAAGTCAAAACTTGGTACAATTTAAAACATTACAAACATCCCAACATTCATAAAAGCCCTATTACACAACGTGATCACAGATAAAACACGTTTCAGACGTGAACACATTCTTTACATTCGTTTAAAACAAATAAAAATTTCAGACTGTCATAACATTATGACTTGCGGTCAGAAAACCAACTCGACAAGCAGACAACAACAATAATCACATCGGAACGTATCACATTCGATCGCTTGGACAAAGAGTAGTGTAAAATAGGCGGTAAAAGACCAGTGATTT
Source organism: Littorina saxatilis (assembly GCF_037325665.1). Classification (NCBI taxonomy): domain Eukaryota; kingdom Metazoa; phylum Mollusca; class Gastropoda; order Littorinimorpha; family Littorinidae; genus Littorina; species Littorina saxatilis. The sequence goes on along the minus strand of NC_090256.1, from coordinate 12,212,241 downwards.
TGACTCGGTGATTGTGATTCTTTCGAATCCGAGGATGGGTTTCTGTGGTATTTGTGATAATGAAAGAAAATAACAGACGGTTTTATCGGTCATGGGAGACATTGCTGCGGCCCAGTAACATATCATCAAGTTATATCAAGATTAATCAGAGGTGATTCCCGGTGATGATAGAATGTTAATCCGAGACATAACGCATTAACAGCTGATCTCATGATTAAACAAGCATCAACACTTATCTCAGAAGACAAAAAATGGTACAACAGGAAGGCAGGCTTGTTCTTTCAGAACCACAAAACAATATCTTGGTTTTTTGATTCGCAATAAAAGTAATTATATTTTCACATCCAACAATGGTTTAATTAAATACTTTTTTATAGGAAGAAAAAACCCACAGATGATTCAGTATGTCCGTATATCCGGGTGCAGTACAAATCACAATGTACAGTGTTGTAACAAAACTACCACTGGCATCTGTTTAAAGAGATTATAGTGTGTTTAATAACACAGTTCGGAAGATCCAGCTTTCTGAGGTGTGCAGATTTAACCGGCCCTATATCAGGAGACATACACCTTAATGGAGAGGGCAGTCTATACAGAGTAAATTAACACATTTGATTAAGATTATGTAGTATACAAATACAATACAACAAACTCCTCGTTCAATAAATGTACAAACAGCTTACCGGTATATATGATATTTATATATATAAATATATATCACAGACACATAAATTCAGATCTATATATTTCTTTTAAGTAAACACTCATAACATAAAAAGGCTACTTGTAACAACTTCAGACCGTGTGGAATATTACTTATATAATGCAAAAGAATATACACCAAAAAGTGGTTTGAAAGACTATAGCGACCTCAGAAAAAACACAAGAAAGTCGTTTGGAAGACGAGCGACCTCAGTAACAAATAACAAATATAAAAGGAGAGATTAAAAGCAGAACAACGGTTACAACAAAAATCGGCAGTGGATGTCAAATGCTGTTAGAAGGACATTTATACAAGATATTCACACATGCATGGAGACAGATCGTAAAACAAAGTTAACGCATTGGCTTACAGACTATGCTGTAAGTCTTATTGTGACTTTATACACTATTTTGAACACAACACCGGCAGTAACATAAACAAGAACATGACATGTATGTCCGTTGGTTGAAAAGTAGGGCAAGAGACAAAGTAACATTAACAAGATAATAAAAAAATAATAAAAAAAAAGATTTTCAGACCAATCATAAAAAAAATAACGAATGTGAAAGCAAAAGAACTTACTTTCTGTTTAAACACAAAGAAATGATCACTGAATCACAGTCAACGATGTGACGAACTAACAAGGTTTTAACAGTAACAATAACAATAACAATAACAATAACAATAACAATAACAATGGACAATGGTGAAGAAACTTACAAACGTAACAGCACGCTGACTTCGTGAAGCACCGAGTAAAGATTAATATAACCCAACTCATATTCTTCCGCACCGAGTAAAGATTAATATAACCCAACTCATATTCTTCCGCACCGAGTAAGTAAAGATTAATATAACCCAACTCATATTCTTCCGCAAAGGAAAAAAACGTCGGCAGGGGACACGGGCTAGTGACCTTGAGAAAACAAGCAAGTTTACTACGGCTTTTCAACAACAACAACAAAACACCACCCAACAACACCATGTTGGATGTCCTTTTGTTGCTAGTAATATGTATTGGTGTCTAATCAAGGTCACGTCAGTCCTGCCCTGCGAGTTTACTGAAAGCAAGTTGTCCCAACCAATCACTGTGCTGTTAACAGAGCGTCGTACTGCTCCTCCAGGATCGTGCACGTCGTAGTTGTGTCTCGAGCCACCACGACGCTGACCAATGACCTCCAAATGTGCATTGGGATGAAATTGTGCTTCGCGTTGTTGCTGCAGTCAGATAATTCCATCACACCGGGTGCGTTGGGTTTGTTGGTTTCTGAGGCGTTCAGCACTTGTTCTTTGGTCGGAATCTCCCCTGTCGGCATGGAATGACCGCTTTCGTGCAAGTAGATGTCAATGTTACACAAGGCTTTCTTGGTGTTGCGTAGGATTGAATTGATAATTTTGAGTGCTTCGATTTTGTTTGCTCTGGTGGAACAGTCCGTGATGCTCCACAGCTGTTCGTAGAAGATGTGCAGATTCGAAAGGAAGACGTAGTCATTGATGAGCGTTTTAGTTATCTGAAAAAATCAAAAACAAGTAGTTTAAGCTTTGTTTTTTTGTACGAGCCTAATAATAGAATGTTTCGTATTTTGGGACTACGAGGCACGTTTTTATACAAGGCACAACCTATACTTGCAGTTTACTTAAAAATAAATATTTACAGAACAGAGAACAAGTTTAGGTCAATGTTTAGCCTCTAGTTTTGTGAATTGCTCACGTCAGCCACGAGTGTTTATCAATGACGTAAGTCGGCGTGCATTTGACTACTTTGCTAGAACAAAAGCTTTCTGCCTTCCAAACAGAGAGAGAGAGAGAGAGAGAGAGAGAGAGAGAGAGAGAGAGAGAGAGAGAGAGAGAGACAGAGATAGAGAGAGAGAGAGAGCCAGAGAGAGAGAGCCAGAGAGAGAGAGCCAGAGAGAGAGAGAGAGACAGAGAGAGAGAGAGAGAGTCAGAGAGAGAGAGCCAGAGAGAGAGAGCCAGGGAGAGAGAGAGAGACAGAGAGAGAGAGAGAGAGAGAAAGAGAGGGGGAGAGAGAGATAGATAGAGAGAGAGAGAGACAGAGAGAGAGATAGATAGAGAGAGATATAGATATACATGTCACGGTAGAGACGAAGATCTGGTAGAAACGTCGTTTCTACCGGTAGAGACGAGGATCGTCGTTTCTACCGGTAGAGACGAAGATCCTCGTTTCTACCGGTAGAAACGACGTGTCTACCAGTAGAGACGACGATCGTCGTTTCTACCGGTAGAAACTTGACGAAGAAATAATACACAAGAGTTTTTAAAACAGATGGTTGCGAGTTGAAAGCGAGAGAAACTTTGATCTTGTCATTAAAACCGCTGGTAAAAGTCACCTCACATAGCACAACTCATACACAAGAGTCTTTAAAACAGCTGGTAAACGTTAACTCATATAGCAAAAATAATACACAAGGGAACTCTCTCCCTCCCTCCCCCCCCCCCCCCCCCCTCAGACACCAAGACTTAAAGTTAAACACAGCGCCATTCCCACACTTCTCGCCTTTATCCAACTGCAAGGCAGATATAGCCTGTGTGTACTTGTCTTGTGTTATCGTAAACGAGTCTCTTTTTGTTGAATCAAGGCTATCAATGTGAAGCCTTAACAATTTGTAGAACTCTTCTTTTTGTTCCATTGTCAACAATCTTTAGCAACAATTAAAATAGCCGGCTATAAGAATGTTGAAGGTCTGTGGAATACTGTTTTCGGAAGTCAAACTAACAGAGATATTTTACGAATTGTGTTCACTCTGAAGGAAAAAAGTTGTGATTGCTGTCTTCGTCTGGTCAGTTGTAGTAGGTGAACAATATTTGCTGACATTCTCAATGCATTTCCCACAAATGCACGTGCTCTGTAAACAACGTTAAAAATGAGTTCATTCCGGTAAGATAGAACTGTGTTCATAATTGACAAAATCACCTACATTGCACACACACACACAAACGTTTTATTCCGATCGTCGTTTCTGCCGGTAGAAACTCCGATCCTCGTCTCTACCGGTAGAAACGACGTTTCTACCAGATCTTCGTCTCTACCGTGACATATATATATATAGAGAGAGAGCCAGAGAGAGAGCCAGAGAGAGAGAGAGAGAGACAGAGAGACAGACAGAGAGAGATAGAGAGAGAGAGAGGGAGAGAGAGAGAGAGAGAGAGAGAGAGAGAGAGAGAGAGAGAGAGAGAGAGAGAGAGAGAGAGAGAGAGAGAGAGAGAGAGAGAGAGAGAGAGATAGACTGACTTACATTAGCTTGAGGATCAGATGTTCCATTGAATTCGTACGGAAAACCGGAGTAATGGCTCTCCTCTAACTGTTGAATGAGTGAATACGTCACCCATGGGTTGTCTCCTTCCTGTTAAAACAGAAAATAGTATTAGTAAACGAGGACTGTGATTGGCAGCTAGCAAGAGAGAGAGAGAGAGAGGGAGAGAGAGAGAGAGAGAGAGAGAGAGAGAGAGAGAGAGAGAGAGAGAGAGAGAGACAAAGAGAGACAGAGAGAGAGACGAGAGAGACGAGAGAGAGAGAGACGAGAGAGAGAGAAAGAGAGAGAGAGAGGGAGAATGAGAGAGAGAGAGATAAAGAGAGAGAAAGAGAGAGAGACAAAGAGAAAGAGAGAGAGAGGGTGAGAGAGATAAACAGAGAAACACTCACACACACACGCACACACTCACACACACACGAGGGCCCCAAAGGGGGGGGGGTATCATCACGATCACGGGAAGGGAAATTTTAGCTTTCACGATCACAGTTACTTTGATTTTTGTTTTCACGATCACGAACACCTTGACGAATAGAGGATCATAGAGTGATACAGCTGTGAAAAATGTACGTTGAAAATAAAATGCTTTGCAATAATGCCCATCACGATCACGAAAACAAATGACGATCACGATCACGAGACTTGATTTTTTTGTCATCACGGAGCACGGGCAAAGTCCCATCACGATCACAGAAATGGAAATTTCGGCAATCACGGTCACAGAAAGGTCAAAAATCGCCAATCACGATCACGATTTTGAACCCTTTGGGGCCCTCACACACACACACACATACACACACACACACACACACACACACACACACACACACACGCACACACACACACACACCAACAACAACAACAACAACGTTGATAGCGAAGGGAGAGCAAAATGAACATTTAGGAAAGTAACAGTTATTCAAATAACCTATAACACCAACCATTACAATTACCGATACAAGAGAAATGTTCGCCAAACTCACCGTCAAAAATGTTTGCAGTCTGCTTCCATCGTCAGCAACTTGACCGGCTTTGACTTTGAGAGATGACATGACCTCGGTGAGGTTTGGTGATGGAAGGGTTCCACTGTCTCCACAAGGATTTTTAATGTCCCATTGGGCAGGTGCCACGGTCGTGGAGGTTACGGGGTTGCACATCGCAGTGTTCACGACAACCAATAGGACCAGCAGGAGAAGAGAGCCTGTTAACATAGAAAAACAAAACAAATCGACGTTAACGCATGTCATTTTTAGAAATAATAATAGTAATAGTAATAATAATAATGATAATGAGAGAGAGAGAGAGAGAGAGAGAGAGAGAGAGAGAGAGAGAAGAGAGAGAGAGAGAGAGAGAGAGAGAGAGAGAGAGAGAGAGAGAGAGAGAGAGAGAGAGAGAGAGAAAGAGAGAGAAAGAAATTCATGCACTGTTCACGTGTTCAAGGACAGTCTTTTTTCTTACATTTAGTCAAGTTTTGACTAAATGTTTTAACGTAGAGGGGGGAATCGAGACGAGGGTTGTGGTGAATGTGCGTGCGTGTGTGTGTGCGTGTGTGTGTGTGTGTGTGTGTGTGTGTGTGTGTGTGTGTCTGTCTGTGTGTGTGTGTAGAGCGATTCAGACTAAACTACTGAACCGATCTTTATGAGATTTGACATGAAAGTTCCTGGGTATGAAATCCCCAGACTTTTTTTTTCATTTTTTTGATAAACGTCTTTGATGACGTCATATCCGGCTTTTCGTGAAAGTTGAGGCGGCACTGTCACGCCCTCATGTTTCAACCAAATTGGTTGACATTTTGGTCAAGTAATCTTCGACGAAGCCCGGACTTCGGTATTGCATTTCAGCTTGGTGGCTTAAAAATTAATTAATGACTTTGGTCATTAAAAATCTGAAAATTGTAAAAAAAAATAAAAATTTATAAAACGATCCAAATTTACGTTCATCTTATTCTCCATCCTTTTCTGATTCCAAAAACATATAAATATGTTATATTTGGATTAAAAACAAGCTCTGAAAATTAAATATATAAAAATTATTATCAAAATTAAATTGTCGAAAGCAATTTAAAAACACTTTCATCTTATTCCTTGTCGGTTCCTGATTCCAAAAACATATAGATATGATATGTGTGGATTAAAAACACGCTCAGAAAGTTAAAACAAAGAGAGGTACAGAAAAGCGTGCTATCCTTCTTAGCGCAACTACTACCCCGCTCTTCTTGTCAATTTCACTGCCTTTGCCATGAGCGGTGGACTGACGATGCTACGAGTATACGGTCTTGCTGAAAATGGCATTGCGTTCAGTTTCATTCTGTGAGTTCGACAGCTACTTGACTAAATGTTGTATTTTCGCCTTACGCGACTTGTTAAGTTTTTAGTGCAGATTCGAGACTGAGCTGACTTAGCAATGAGTGGGCTGGGCAACAACTTTTTTTAATTTGTTGTTTCTTAATCTTTGACGTTTATTCTTAATCGTTGACGTTTATTTGATTATTCGGTTGGTTGATTCATTCATTCATTTCTATGTGTTATTTCAAATCACTAATTTTTAGACAAGTCGTGTATTATGCTGTTGGTTTACGGGTTCAGTCCCCGAGTTTCAATTGAAAAAGAAAAGTAAAAGCTTTCGCTTTGGAACATACCAGCTGCCTTTGAACAACGTCTTAAATACTCCATGGTAGACTTAAAATCTTGTTCGCACAAATTGTCACTTTGAATGAACACAGTCTGATCCAAGTTTGGTTTTGATACAGATAGGGTGTAAGAAAGCCTTTTTATATGTTTTGGCCACATTTAGAATAGCCGCAATGGGAATGCCGATTCACTCCTCGATGCTGCAGTCAGAAAACGGATACCCGGCTCAGAAATATTGCTCAAATTAAAACACTGGGTGAGTTGGCGTGACATTCTTTCTAATTTAAGCAATGACTGAATTCGAACTGTTACGAACTAAGGGAAATCAAGGCGGATATGCAAAAAAACAAGAACAACGACACTTCCCTATCCTGAGTTCGCGCGCTAACCGCGTGCACACGGGACATACAAAACCGGACAAACTGCGATACGTTTTGACCCAGGCAGCGATCTCTCTCTCTCTCTCTCTCTCTCTCTCTCTCTCTCTCTCTCTCTCTCTCTCTCTCTCTCTCTCTCTCTCTCTCTCTCTCTCTCTCTCTCTCTCTCTCTCTCTCCTCTCTCTCTCTCTCTCTCTCTCTCTCTCTCTCTCTCTCTCTCTCTCTCTCTCTCTCTCTCTCTCTCTCTCTCTCTCTCTCTCTTGATCTCTCTCTCTTTCTCTCTCTCTCTCTCACACACACACACACACACAAACAAACACACACACACACATATACACACACACGCACAGATACACACACACACACATACACACACACACACATACACACACACACACACACACATATATATATATAGACAGACACACACACACACACACACACACACACACACACACACACACACACACACACACACACACAATCCACCCAAAACCAGGATCGTGTGAATGTGCGCCTCCCACTCAAGGAACCCGACCTGCAGGTACCAACAAAAAAGAATAGACCATTTGCTTTTCCCGGCAATCGAAACTACCGGCGCCGTCCTAAAAACTATTCAGAGCGAAATGACGATTCTTGTCATGCTTTTGTTTGGATGTTCTATGATCACCGTGTAGTTTCAGGAAATGAAACCATTCAAGCAGAAACATAAATTTGTATTAATTTGTGAATGAACGTAACATCATTGATGTACGTTTATGCGCGAGTTAAAAGTTACTCACACGTACTGTAAAAATGTAAAAGTTACATCACAGATGTCTTTAAGATCCTTAGCATGTGCACGCCGCGTGTGTGTGTGTGTGTGTGTGTGTGTGTGTGTGTGTGTGTGTGTGTGTGTGTGTGTGTGTGTGTGTTCGCGCGTGCATGACGCCGCTTGAGAATATTACAATTTTACAGCAGCAAATACGGGCATACGCACCTTCCTTATCAATGAAACTGCAGGTAAAGTCAAAAATAGACAGGATACCTTCCCCGGTACTCGAAACTACCCGCGGAAGACAAAATAATACCAGGGAAAGAATGACAATTTTGCACATGTATTCTTCAGCTATAATTTTGTGTTATAGGCCCTACTCCAGGAATGCGATTGAACTCGTAGTGCTTTCTGAATGGACGTAACACACGGGATATTCTATACGGCGGGTTAAGAAACATTCAAACTCGTGGGGGCCCGTTGGTAGAGCACTGGACTTGTGATCGGAAGGTCGCAGGTTCGAATTCGGGCCGGGACGGACACGGGTCAACTTTATGTGCAGGCCCAGAGACGGAAGCCATGTCCCACCCCCGTGTCATCACAATGGCACGTAAAAGACCTTGGTCATTCTGCCATAAGTGCAGGTGGCTGAATACACCTAAACACGCAGACACCTGGGTAGCGCGACTCCGTTGCTGCTAGCTTTCCACTGGGAGAAAGCGACCCGAATTTCCCAGCGATGGGACAATAAAGTAATGAAAATGAAAATGAAAATGAAGTTACTTTGTACCCGCGTTTTATGCTAGAGTCATTATGCGTTGAGTTTATGTTTTTGTTGAGAATTAATTCAGGCTCTTTTTATATTTAGTCAAGTTTTGACTAAATATTTTAACATCGAGGGGGAATCGAAACGAGGGTCGTGGTGTATGTGCGTGTGTCTGTGTGTGTGTGTGTGTGTGTGTGTGTGTAGAGCGATTCAGACTAAACTACTGGACCGATCTTTATGAAATTTGACATGAGAGTTCCTGGGTATGAAATCCCCGAACTTTTTTTTCATTTTTTTGATAAATGTCTTTGATGACGTCATATCCGGCTTTTCGTGAAAGTTGAGGCGGCACTGTCACGCCCTCATTTTTCAACCAAATTGGTTGAAATTTTGGTCAGATAATCTTCGACGAAGCCCGGACTTCGGTATTGCATTTCAGCTTGGTGGCTTAAAAATTAATTAATGACTTTGGTCATTAAAAATCTGAAAATTGTAAAAAAAAATAAAAATTTATAAAACGATCCAAATTTACGTTTATCTTATTCTCCATCATTTGCTGATTCCAAAAACATATAAATATATGTTATATTCGGATTAAAAACAAGCTCTGAAAATTAAATATATAAAAATTATTTTCAAAATTAAATTGTCCAAATCAATTTAAAAACACTTTCATCTTATTCCTTGTCGGTTCCTGATTCCAAAAACATATAGATATGATATGTTTGGATTAAAAACACGCTCAGAAAGTTAAAACAAAGAGAGGTACAGAAAAGCGTGCTATCCTTCTTAGCGCAACTACTACCCCGCTCTTCTTGTCAATTTCACTGCCTTTGCCATGAGCGGTGGCCTGACGATGCTACGAGTAAAATGGCATTGCGTTTCATTCTGTGAGTTCGACAGCTACTTGACTAAATATTGTATTTTCGCCTTACGCGACTTGTTACATTTAGTCAAGTTATGACTAAATGTTTTAACATCGAGGGGGGAATCGAGACGAGGGTCGTGGTGTATGTGCGTGTGTGTGTGTGTGTGTGTGTGTGTGTGTAGAGCGATTCAGACTAAACTACTGGACCGATCTTTATGAAATTTGACATGAGAGTTCCTGGGTATGAAATCCCCGAACGTTTTATTTTTTATTTTTTTATAAATGACTTTGATGACGTCATATCCGGCTTTTCGTGAAAGTTGAGGCGGCACTGTCACGCCCTCATTTTTCAACCAAATTGATTGAAATATTGTCAAGCAATCTTCGACAAAGCCCGGACTATGGTATTGTATTTCAGCTTAGTGGCTTAAAAATTAATTAATGACTTTGGTCATTAAAAATCGGAAAATTGTAAAAAAAAATAAAAATTTAGAAAACGATCCAAATTTACGTTTATCTTATTCTCCATCATTTTCTGATTCCAAAAACATATAAATATGTTATATTTGGATTAAAAACAAGCTCTGAAAATTAAATATATAAAAATTATTATCAAAATTAAATTGTCGAAATCAATTTAAAAACACTTTCATCTTATTCCTTGTCGGTTCCTGATTCCAAAAACATATAGATATGATATGTTTGGATTAAAAACACGCTCAGAAAGTTAAAACAAAGAGAGGTACAGAAAAGCGTGCTATCCTTCTTAGCGCAACTACTACCCCGCTCTTCTTGTCAATTTCACTGCTTTTGCCATGAGCGGTGGACTGACGATGCTACGAGTATACGGTCTTGCTGAAAAATGGCATTGCGTTCAGTTTCATTCTGTGAGTTCGACAGCTACTTGACTAAATGTTGTATTGGTGGTTGGGGTTCAGTTCCCAAGCTTGGATGAACTGGTGCATAAGAGAACAGCCACAAAAGCACGAAAGGTCGTTGAAGATGAATCGCACCCCCTGCATGATCAGTTCGCACTCATGCCATCTAGGCGTAGATACAGAGCTGCAAAGTGTAGAACCTCTCGCATGCGGAAGTCGTTTATTCCATCCGCCATCTCAGTTCTCAATGGTACCACTTAGTACATGCATGTGAAACGGAAAAATGTACAATGGTGTTTTCCTCAGAGCTAGCTAGGAATGCATTGTACTCTGATGCTGTCATGTTATTGTTGTGTTTCTTATCTTCATGTTTTAAATTTAAAATTACCTCCACAACTTATAAAGTATACTTTACACTAGAATTATGTTAAACAAATCAAGTATGTATGTTAAATATTATTCTCATGAAGTTATCTTACAACTATTTAGAATAGAACAGGACGGATGTTCTGAATGTCAATCACTGGGAGCAGTCAGAAAAGTGAGAACTCTGTTTTGTTCTCACTATCATCTGCTTATGATGATCATGATGTTGTTCTACTGCTTAGTCAGTCCTAGAAATAATGTCCTAGACTTGTCTTACCTTGCTGTTATCAGTATTTTTGCCCTCTTTTATTACGATGTCATGGCATTTCTGTGGGTCTCCACATGTGTTTGTTTATAAGCGGAAGTGACCTCCCCTTGTACACAATAGGCCCTCAGAGGAAGCCTACGAACAGCAGACGACGGACTAGAATAGAACATGCACATCAATCAATCAATCAATCAATGAGTCTTATATCGCGCATATTCCGTGGGTACAGTTCTAGGCGCTCTGCAGTGATGCCGTGTGAGATGAAATTTTATACGGCCAGTAGATTGCAGCCATTTCGGCGCATATTTACCTTTCACGGCCTATTATTCCAAGTCACACGGGTATAGGTAGACAATTATCAACTGTGCCTAAGCAATTTTGCCAGGAAAGACCCTTTTGTCAATCGTGGGATCTTTAACGTGCACACCCAATGTAGTGTACACGGGGGGAGGTTCGGACACCGAAGAGAGTCTGCACACAAAGTTGACTCTGTGAAATAAATTTCCGCCAAACCTGGGATCGAACTCACGCTGACAGCGGCCAACTGAATACAAATCCAGCGCGCTACCAACTGAGCTATATCCCCGCATAACACAGAAGGTCTGCACAGCACACTCACACACAGCAATACAGCACACCGTTTTGTACCTCCTTCTGCCCTGCCGAAGTCGGGGTATCCTTTTTAATCTATCGAATCCCACAACAATTAATATCCACAGCCATGTGTGTCTTCTGCCTCCGAACACACACGCTACAGAGCTCGACTCAATGTGCGCAGTTTCGTATAAAAATTATCTTCCAATTTCCCCACTGTGTTTCATAAAATAATCATATTATGAAAGCACATACATTCTTATCTTAGTTTTTATGTATTCATTGTTAGTAAACATCGGCATTATTCATGTTTTATTTTAAACGCAATCATTGTTATTTATAGATCACAGGCACTTGATGTAAAGTAGGTCACACACGTGTAAATGTTGTGCCCAGTTTTTGTTTCTGTCTCTGTTATTATTTTAGTTAGCAGGTCTAGTTGAGCACGTATTGTGGAGCATGTACCCTCCACTAGTCATTGTGCATTTTAGTTAATGGACTGATGATGTCATTTGTATGGAGTCGACGCACGTGCGAGGATATGTATGTGTGGGAGGGGGGGGGGGCGCGGGAGATGGAAACTTGCTGTATGTTATGTAATGTATATATTGTGTGTGATACGTGGAAAATGTGATATTTATTTGCATGTGTGATACAGGGACAAAGTGATATCTGTAGGCCTAGGCCTATCTAGTGATTACTGTGTGTGATACATGAAATGTGATATGAATGCTGTTTTTATATGTTATACTCTTACTTTCTGCCTATGTCTTAATCCCAATCGAGACGAGGGTCGTGGTGTATGTGTATGTGTGTGTGTGTGTGTGTGTGTATGTGAGAGTGTGTGTGTGTGTGTGTGTGTGTGTGTGTGTGTGTGTGTGTGTGTGTGTGTGTGTGTGTGTGTGTGTGTGTGTGTGTGTGTGTGTGTGTGTGTGTGTCTGTGCGTGTGTGTGTGTAGAGCGATTCAGACCAAACTACTGGACCGATCTTTATTAAATTTGACATGAGAGTTCCTGGGAATGGTATCCACGGAATGTTTTTCTTTTTTTCGATAAATACTTTTGATGACGTCATATCCGGCTTTTTGTAAAAGTTTAGGCGGCACTGTCACACCTTCATTTTTCAATTAAATTGATTGAAATTTTGGCAAAGCAATCTTCGACGAAGGCCGGGGTTTGGAATTGCATTTCAGCTTGGTGGCCTAAAAACGAATGAGTGAGTTTGGTCATTAAAAATCGGAAACTTGTAATTAAAATTATTTTTTTATTAAACGATCCAAAAAACAATTTCATCTTATTCTTCGTCATTTTCTGATTCCCAAATCATATACATATGCTATATTTGGATTAAAAACAAGCTCTGAAAATTAAAAATATAAAAATTATAATCAAAATTAAATTTCCGAAATCGATTTAAAAACATTTTCATCTTATTCCTTGTCGGTTCCTGATTCCAAAAACATATAGATATGATATGTTTGGATTAAAAACACGCTCAGAAAGTTAAAACAAAGAGAGGCACAGAAAAGCGTGCTATGAAGCACAGCGCAACCGCTACCGCGCCAAACAGGCTCGTAACTTTCACTGCCTTTTGCACTAGCGGCGGACTACGTTCAGTTTCATTCTGTGAGTTCCACAGCTTGACTAAATGTAGTAATTTCGCCTTACGCGACTTTTTTATATATATATATATGTTTGCCCGAAACAGTATTAAACTATCTATAAGCACTGATAAGAATGGTATAGTTGAAAAAGAGGTTAAATCTAAACTATCAGAAGTGACAACTAATCCGCGCCAAATATAATTAACTATACTTGCTGAAAGAAACATAATTCCCAGAAGTTTTCAGCACCCACTATTGTCAAACTTCTTAATTCGGGGCATAAACAAGCTATAAATTATACTCATTACTAAAATGATATATTTGCCTTGAAAATGATATATATATAAAATCGTAAGAAGTTATTAGAACCCAGCGAGCGTACCACACGGTACCACTCAATGAACCATCAGGTACACTTAAATGTATAAAGTCTAGAGACATAGTGCTTGCTGCCGCGCGAGACGAGAAAATTGTCCCTCTTTAGGCCCCAAAAAAGAGAATGTTTACGGTAACATAGGCAAAAAAGTAGGGTCGGTAGGTCGGGATTTTTTTAATTTATTTTTTTTTCTCCAAAAAAACATATTTTTAAGTTATTTTGCCAAAAAAACAAAGACTTTTTTTTCCCAAATGCCAAAAAAAAGTCCAGGGTCGCGCGAAAAAATAGGGTCGGTCGGGATACCGTAAACAGACTATTTTGTTGTTGTTGGCTTATCTTAGGCCTAAAAAAAAAATAGGTGTGGTTACGGTAACCCGACCTACCCTATTTTTTGGGGCCGACCCTATAACTTTTTATTACATTTGTCAAAAAAATACACAAAAAAACAAGTAAACCAGTGCAGAAAACGCAATGAAAGCGAAAGCGCCCGAGTCGCACACTTATTTCCCTGTCAAGTAGGTTTAATTTGTACACATTAGAAAAAAAAGTAAAAACAAAACAAAAAAGTGATTGCCTACCTACCTACCCTATTATTTTTGGCTATGTTACCGTAACCACACCTATTATTTTTTTGGCCTTAGCTACGCTGGCCGAAAAACCCCACCGCGCGGAGGTGTTTCCAGACACATCGTACGTAGTGTGTATAGACTGGTCTTGAACATTCTTTACATTTGTCTTTTCCAATATCGCAGGGGTGAATATAAACCCGGAATATGAAACAATGTAAACGAAACATGTAAAAAATAAATAACATGTTAAAAACGTCTTGTGAACATTTTGTGAATGAACGCCACGTCCTTGATACTATAATGCGAGGAAAACGACATTCTGCCAGTATGTTTAGCTGTTAAATTGCGATTGGAGCAGGTTATAATATAATACGATATTATATAGGTAAACTGTTTTGAAATTTCGGTCTGCATGTCTCTCATTGTAATGAATGTGCTTCACAACGCACATACATACATGCATACTCACACTCACACACACGCACGCAAGCACGCACACACACACACACACACACACACACACACACACACACACACACACACACACACACACACACTCATCAGTCTAAACATTTCAGAATAAAATGAAAGTGTCAAACTTTCTGTTCATGCTTTTATTACAATATGACAGGAGTGTGTGTCGAGCACGCAACTGAGATCACGCAATCCAAAATATAAATGGGTAAAACTGAGTAACTATTTTGGTTATCTTTGTAAATTGCAATATCAATACAATAAATGGTAAATGACAGACATCGATTATTGCAGGTGTTAGTATGTGGCTATATTATTTAACAATACTCCTTAGCACGGAAGGGTTTTCCGATTTGATTTCCGAGTGTCCCACTCTCATTCTAACTGTGTGAGTGTACCTTGATTATGTATTCAATATGTGTGTGATAGGGGAGGGAACACATTTGATTAAGATTATGTAGTATACAAATACAATTTAAAAAAACTCCTCGTTCAATAAATGTACAGACAGCTTACCGGTATATATAATATATATCACAGACACATAAATTCAGATACATATATATTTTTTTTAAAGTGAACACTCATAACATAAAAGGCATCTTGTAACAACTTCAGACCGTGTGGAATATTATATAATTCAAAAGAATATACACCAAAAAGTCGTTTGAAAGACTATAGCGACCTTAGCAACAAATAACAAATATAAAAGGAGAGATTAAAAGCAGAACAACGGTTATAACAAAAATCGGCAGTAGATGTCAAATGCTGTTAGAAGGACATTTATACAAGATATTCCCATATGCATGGAGACAGATCGTAAAACAAAGTTAACGCAGTGGCTTACAGAATATGCTGTAAGTCTTATTGTGACTTAATATAATACACTATTTTGAACACAACACCGGCAGTAACATAAACAAGAACATGACATGTATGTCCGTTGGTTGAAAAGTAGGGCAAGAGACAAAGTAACATTAACAAGATTATAAAAAAAAGATTTTCAGACCAATCATAAAAAAAAGAACGAATGTGAAAGCAAAAGAACTTACATTCTGTTTAAACACAAAGAAATGATCACTGAATCACAGTCAACGATGTGATGAACTAACAAGGTTTTAACAATAACAATAACAATGGACAATGGTGAAGAAACTTACAAATGTAACAGTAAGCTGACTTCGTGAAGCACCGAGTAAAGATTAATATAACCCAACTCATATTCTTCCGCACCGAGCGAGTAAAAATTAATACAACCCAACTCATATTCTTCCGCACCGAGCGAGTAAAGATTAATATAACCCAACTCATATTCTTGCGCACCGAGCGAGTAAAGATTAATATAACCCAACTCATATTCTTCCGCACCGAGCGAGTAAAGATTAATATAACCCAACTCATATTCTTCCGCACCGAGCGAGTAAAGATTAATATAACCCAACTCATATTCTTCCGCACCGAGCGAGTAAAGCTTAATATAACCCAACTCATATTCTTGTGCAAAGGAAACAAACGTCGGCAGGGGATACGGGCTAGTGACCTTGAGAGAAAAGCACGTGTACTTCGGCTTTTCAACAACAACAACAACAACAACAACAACAACAACAACAACAACAACAACAACAACAACAACAAAACACCACCCAACAACACCATGTTGGATGTCCTTTT
>NC_090256.1:12188575-12193575 GCF_037325665.1 Littorina saxatilis | reverse complement strand
TGAAATCTTGTTCGCACAAACTGTCACTTTGAATGAACACAGTCTGATCCAAGTTTGGTTTTGATACAGATAGGGTGGAAGAAAGCCTTTTTATATGTTTTGGCCCCATTTAAAATAGCAAATAGGAATACCCATTCACTCTTCGATGCTGCTATATTGTTTACATCGAAACACTGGCACACACACACAATCCACCCAAAACCAGGATCGTGTGAATGTGCGCCTCCCACTCAAGGAACCTGACCTGCAGGTAACAACAAAAAAGAATAGACCATTTGCTTTTCCCGGCAATCGAAACTACCGGCGCCGTCCTAAATTCAGAACAAATAAAATAACGATTCTTTTGATGCTTTTGTTTGAATGTTCTATGATCACCGTGTAGTATCAGGAAATGAAACCATGCAAGCGGAAACATGAATTCTGATTACTTTGTGAATGAACGTAACATCCTTAATGTACGTTTATACTCACACGTACTGTAAAAATGTAGAAGTTACATCACATGCAGATGTCTTAAATCCTTAGCATGTGTGTGCGACGCGCGCGCGCGCGCGTGTATGTGTGTGTATGTGTGTGTGTGTGTGTTCGCGCGTGCATGACGCTTGAGAATATTACAATTTTACAGCAACAAATACGTGCATACGCACCTTTCTAATCAATGAAACTGCAGGTAAAATCAAAAATAGACAGGTTACCTTCCCCGGTACTCGAAACTACCCGCGAAAGACAAAACAAGTCGCGTAAGGCGAAAATACTACATTTAGTCAAGCTGTGGATCTCACAGAATGAAACTGAACACACTGCATGTTTTCACAATGACCGTAGTCTGTCGCTCGTGCAAAACGCAGTGAAACTGACGAGTCTGTTTAGCGCGGTAGTGGTTTCGCTGTGCTGCATAGCACGCTTTACTGCACCTCTCTTCGTTTTAACTTTCTGAGCGTGTTTTTAATCCAAACATATCATATCTATATGTTTTTGGAATCAGGAACCGACAAGGAATAAGATGGATTTGTTTTTAAATCGATTTAGGAAATTCAATTTTAATCATAAGTTTTATATTTTTAATTTTCAGAGCTTGTTTTTAATCCGAATATAACATATTTATATGTATTTATAATCAGAAAATGATGAAAAATAAGATGAACGTAGTTTTGGATCGTTTTATAAAAAAACAATTTAATTATAATTTTTAGATTTTTAATGACCAAAGTCATTCATTAAATTTTAAGCCTCCAAGCTGAAATTTAATACCGAAGTCTGGCCTTCGTCGAAGATTGCTGTGCCAAAATTGCAATCAATTTGATTGAAAAATGAGGGTGTGACAGTGCTGCCTTGACTTATACAAAATGCCGGATATGATGTCATCAAAGATTTTTATCGAAAAAAAAAGGTCCGGGGATATCACTCCCAGGAACTCTCATGTCAAATTTCATAAAGATCGGTCCGGTAGTTTAGTCTGAATTGCTCTACACACACACAGAGACACACAGACACACACACATACACCTCGACCCTCGTCTCGATTCCCCCCTCTATGTTAAAACATTTAGTCAAAACTTGACTAAATGTAAAAAAAAGTACGGAAAGAATGACCATTTTGCACATTTATTCTTTAGCTAATTTTGTTTTGATTTTTTTTTTTTTTTGTTTTTTGTATTTGCCAAGCACATCATCGTGGGGCTTTTAATCCATAACATGCATCCGTCTACAATGTATCTTCATTCATCCTTCAACATGTATAATAAATATGTAAATGGCAAGTATACAAGACATACAACATTAGGACCTAACCGACAGACGGACATGTAACATACCGACAATACTGATAAAAAAGAGAGAGAGAGAGAGAGAGAGAGAGAGAGAGAGAGAGAGAGAGAGAGAGAGAGAGAGAGAGAGAGAGAGAGGTAACAGGGTGACAGACAGGTAAGAGGATAAGTGAAGCAGACAGACATAAGACATACACACACACTCTTGCCTAAAATCTTATAAAAACCTACAATTTTAAAACTGTACAAAAAGTTAAGCTGAAATGGACACTTCGCCTTGGTCAATAACCTAACATATATTCGCATAGGGTAACCACTCTGACAAAAATTCAACATTTCTATTCCTGATAAGATTCAATTTCTTTTCAATGTAATATCTTTGTTTTAATATTTTCAAAAAAACATTCAAAAGCGGAACTGAGCCCTGAAGTTTACATTTATAAATATAATATTTTCCTAAAAGAATAATCAAATCTAAAACATTATCAGTGTTCACATTATCATCATTTCCAAATATTATCAATCCTTTTGAAAAAGTCAAATGTTCACAATGTAAACATTCTTTGTGCAATACATTATTCAATTTAATCCAGAAGGTTTTAACAATCATACATTCCCAAAATAAGTGAAAAATTGTCTCTTCATGATACCCGCAAAATGTGCAGAGCGTTGAATTTTTAATTTTACATAAATATAAATATTTATTACAAGGTAGAATCCGGTGTAGGAGTCGCAGCTGAAACCACCTTAAACTGACATCAACAGTAGTTTGAAAGGGTTTCAAGAAAATTAATTTCCAATTCATATTACGTTCACTGGTGCTATTCCATTTTGAAACCGCAGATGGAATATCGTTAGACTGCACAAACACCTTCTTCACAACATGATTTCCTTTTTTTATCACTGACCACACTCTACTATCCACTGATTCATGCTGACAATTCAATGTCTTAAAATTCAATTTCTTCTGATAGCTTTTCACAGCGGATACAATTCCACAATACAACAGAATATCACTTTTAACATTGGGAAATAATTCAGAAAATTCTTGATAATTCAAATATTTACCCTCCAAATTTACTAAATGTTTCACGTGTACAATTCCTTCTTCATGCCAACTCTTATAATAAATGCTTCTTTTACCTCTCACTATGTTATCATTATAAAAAAGACATTCGTACAAAAATTCATCAATATTAACAGGTAAACATTTTGCATATAACTTTTCATAATGCTTTAACACATCTTGCCAAAACTTGTTTTTCACCGTATTTTTCAACACTTTTATATAATTGCTACCAACCAGATTCACAATATTTAATTCTGGATACATATCCATAACAAATGTTTTCAAACATGAATCACCACAAACAACTTTTCGCATCCAATCGATCTTCAATGTTGACAAAAATACATAAATATTCACCATATTTAACCCCCCTTCTTCAAGGGGTTTACACACTACTGTCTTTTTAATTTTTGCTCTTTTACCACTCCATAAAAAATCAAATAACAACTTATCCAATTCTTTCAATAAGTTGCTATCAGGATCAGGCAGACACATAAACAAATGTGTAATCTTTGACAATACAAGGGTTTTAATAACTATTATTTTACCTAGTGGGGTAAGATGTCTCTTTCCCCATACATATAAAATCTTTTTAATATCTTTTAGTTTATCCTGATAATTAATGTGAACAATACATTGTAAATCAACCGAAAAATGTATACCCAAGACCTTAAAAATACCAGGGTTCCAGCAAAAATGTTGATCTTGTAAAAATCTAACATGCGAATTTTTTCTACTACCTATCCAAATAACATTTGTTTTATCGTAATTCATATTCAAACCAGACATATTTGCGAACAGTTTAAGTGTACGTATAGCTTCTACAAATGACTCCTTACTTCCATCTAAGTAAAGGGTGGTGTCATCTGCAAACTGCGACAGTAAAACATCTCGTTCTTTTAATCTAATCCCTTTAATTTTATCATTTTGTCTAATCATTAAAGACAAAATTTCTGCACAAATTAAGTACAAATAAGGTGAAAGAGAATCCCCTTGTCTAACGCCTCTGTGTATCTCAAACCATCCAGTATAATGGCCATTTACAGTTACACATGTAATAATATGATTATAAAAAGTCTTTACCCACTGTCTGAGTTGCGGTCCAAAGTTAAAAAAATCAAGACTTTTCTCAATAAAGGACCAAGAAATACTATCGAAAGCTTTTTGGAAGTCAATCGTCAACAAGAGACCAGGAATATTATGCTCTTCTGTGTACACGAGTGTATCAAATAGTTGACGTATGTTTTCACTAATACATCTGCCTTTGAGAAATCCCTTTTGGTCTTCATGTATCAACATTGGCAAAACTTTTTTAAGTCGGTTTGCAATACAGGTAGAGGCAATTTTATACACAGTGTTCAATAATGTAATAGGACGCCAGTTTTTTAAATACTGTTTAGGTTTACCATCTTTGGGGATACATGTAATTATTCCTTGTCTCTGGGTTATTGACATCTCTCTTTGTTGAAAACTACAATTTACTGAACGGACAAGAAAAGTACCAATGTCAGTCCAAAACATTTTAAAAAACTCTGTAGTAAATCCATCTGAACCTGGGCTTTTATCGTTTTTCATTGAGCGAAGGGCTGCTAAGGCTTCAGCTTCTGTAATTATGCCCTCAAGCATCATACTTTCCTCTGGAGATAATTTAGAGGCATTTAAAAGACTAAGGTCAACATCCTCTACATTCCTTTCTGCATATAATTTATCATAAAACTGTTGAACTTCAATCATAATATCTTCCTGATTATATAACATCCTTCCTTCATCTGTTTCAACATAATTCATTGCTTTATTACAAAAATGTCGATTTTCCAAATTACAAAAATACTTACTAGCACGTTCGCCTTCATTAATCCATTTGACCTTTGATCTCACAGCCATTCCTTCACATTTATGAACCCGTAATTGCAATAACTCTCTTTGTTTTTCCTCAAGAGTGGTTAAATCTTCATCCCTAAATGTGGATTCTAAAACATTTATTTCTCTTAATAAATTTTCTTCTTTTTCTCTTTCTTTTTTCTTCTTAAAGGAGGCATATGAGATAGTTTTGCCACGTATCTCCATAAGGAGTACCTCCAAAAATAACTGGTCGTTTATTTCTAAATGTAAATCACAATTCAAAATATTCTCAATACCATCCAAATCATCAATCTTTGCATACT
>NC_090256.1:12181075-12183575 GCF_037325665.1 Littorina saxatilis | reverse complement strand
TCGACGACATTTCCGTCGATATCAGTTTTGATATCGACGACCTCTTTATTGCTTCCCCACTTCAAAAACAAAAACACCTGAATTTAAAAACAAACAAATATATATGAAAATGTAATGATCCCAGAATTTAGTTGAGCAAGTGACTAAAGACTTTTTGAAAGAAAAGACATTTTTAAATACTGAAAAGTACAAGAAAAGAGTGAACAAAAAGAAATAATAATCAGAGGGAGGGATATGGAACAGCCAAAACTGAGACAAATACTTTTGTAATTTCTTTACAGTAAATACAAAATGTCCAGAGAATTAGCAATATATCTAACATTGACTGACTGTGTGATGATATCTTCTGCTATTGGTCTGTTTCGACAGTGATATCAAAATCTCGACCTCCTGTCTCGATTTTGATATCACTGTCTCAACAGACCATAGCAGAAGATATCATCACACAGTCCGTCAATATTGGGTAATATTACACTCACGAGACATGGACATTTTCTCTTTACAATGGAAATATTCCTTATATTTACAAATCAAATTTTCTACTTAATATTTGAAACTCGAAAATTACGAACACTGATCCCTGACAAGTTGTCTTTCTAAAAATACTAATACACATTTTCCCAATTAATATTACGTGATTTACAAAATTTCTCATCTTTTTACAACAACTTGTGTCTTGATAGCCAAATATTATATCCTGCATCTTAAAATTAACCCTCAATCCAGCCTTTTCCTCTATCCAGTTTTCTATCTTCGTCCAAAACAACTTTACCGGTATGCACTCATAAAAAAAATGTTCAACAAAATCAACTTCCGTCCACTCCAACGAATACAACATCTGTTATTCTCCCTGACTTGCATTTTACATAATAAAATATTTGTTGGATATATGTTATGTAAGATTTTTCATTGCAATTCTCTTAACCTCACTTCTTTGGAAACATGGGCAAGTGTCCAAATTTCCTTATCTACTTGTACACCAAACTTCCTCAACCAAAAATTATATACACAAGGTTTTTCTACAGCAGTATCTACACTTTTCTTTTCTATCATTTTTCGTATTTGGCTTATTTTTATCATATACAGGCTACCATCAAACACAATCTTCATGGCCTTGTTTTTGTGTTTATCCTGCCCTTTCCGCTCGGTGTTAAAGAAACCGTTATGGGACGGGTTTTTTGGTTCCTTTATTTAAATGATTAGTCCCGTGATCGCTGAGAATGTCCAAGAAATGTTCAATACAAAACTGTGTCAAGTAGCCAGAAGAAGCAGCTTTTAGGGCATAGCACACTGTTTTAAGGCATGACAGCATCAATATCGTTATCATCATCATCATCATCATCATCATCATCATCATCATCATCATCATCATCATCATCATCATCATCATCATCATCATCATCATCAACAGCAAGAGAAACAATAATGATGGCTTCCGCATGTTATGGTACAGTATTAGAAGTGATGGATTTTGCTTCATATCTTTGTTAACAACGCTTACTCATGGTTACTGATATTATCATCCCGTCAAATAGGAGTTGTACGCACCACGCTGCTGAATAAAATACAGAATTGTGCGTTTTCCTAAGTGACGAGGAAAAAAATATATCTAAGCAAAACGTCACCAACGGAACAAACTGTATCCTTAAAAAATTGTGTAGGACAATTGTGCAGGCGGTGTGACCCACATTTCTATTACCAGCCCTTCTTCCACGAGGGCCCACTCAATAAAACGCAATTAAACACATGAAGTCAAAACCGGATAGATTTGAAGCGACACTTCAGCACGCATCTATATATATATATATACGACTAGTGTCTGTCTGTCTGTCTGTCTGTCTGTCTGTTCGCGATGCACGGCCAAAGTTCTCGATGGATCTCTTTCAAATTTGGTGGCCATATTCAGCTACACCCCGGACACAACCTGGTCGATGAGATATTTCAACACGTGCTCTCAGCGCGCAGCGCTGAACCGATTTTGGTTTTTCTCTGGATCCATTCCCAGTAACTCTTCCTTATCTTCTCCAGTGTTTTCAGCGTTTATCTCCCTTCCTTCGTGTGGCGTCAATCCATATTCCCGTTTCTATTTTTAGAAGGTCACTGTCGACAACGCTCAATCCATATTCCCGTTATACTATTTTTAGAAGGTCACTGTCCCGGCGAAGCCGGGTATTACTCTTCTCCAGTGTTTTGCGCGTTTATCTCCCTTCCTTCGTGCGGTGCGCCGGCAAAGCCGGCGTACACCCGGCAACTTCTTCCCGGCGAAGCCGTACCCGGTGAAGCGGGTATTCATCTAGTTAAGTAATACATAATGTGATGGCTCCGACTCCTGGTTAACCTTCAATCATCGAATAAGTTAGTTTGAATTTATTTTTCAAATCAAAATATGAAAAACGAAATTGATTTACCGTGTTTCAGACGTTAATAATGTTCAGTACTCATTGACCAAAAAATATTCTTCCAATCCTGTGCAGGCGCTGCTGATTCAATGGTAACTTTG
>NC_090256.1:12168575-12178575 GCF_037325665.1 Littorina saxatilis | reverse complement strand
TCCCTTCCTTCGTGTGGCGTCAATCCATATTCCCGTTACTACGTTGCTATTTTTAGAATGTCACTGCACTGTCCAGAACGCTTTCATTGCACCCGTAAGTTGTCCTTACTCTAAAAGTGAAAAGGTCGAATCAATTTATAGCCATGCGAAAAATACACTGTCATCTATCTCTATATATTTATAGATATAGATATACATATATATAATATACGGCTTCTCTGAGTGTGTGTGTGTGTTTGTGTGTGTGTGGGGGCAACATCTGTGGATTGTAGAGCTCTGTTTGTGATGTGGTCTGGCGGCTTTAGTGTGTCTGTATGTTCAGGCCTTCCTTCGAGAAGCCATAACAGTTATTCTCAATCCCGTTTGAGTGGACTTAGCCTTCAAAGGTGATTGTGGTGTTTCGGCACTCGGTTACATTTGTCGTCGTCGACAGCGAAGGGACTCGACATGAAATGTTCAGGCCACTGAATCATTTTCGTGCTGTTCCCATTCCACCTGGGAGGGACCTAAGCTTGGCGGGTCCATGGTTCGGAACTTTGGGGACAAAGTTCATTCAAAGAGGGTCGAGTGTGACAGGGAGACTACCGTCGCCCTTCACAGCAGACTCTGCAGAGTTGTTCGCCTTAGAAGGTGTGGGCTTTCCTTGCATGTACCCGTAAGTTGTCCTCACTGTAAAAGTGCAAAGTGTTACGCATTATAGTAACATTGGATTTTATTTCCATGGGTGACACCCTTAAGTCATTTCCTTGCGAGACGGAACGCCGTAAAGAGAAATGACGTCAAAAGCGTGACGTCAAAAGGGAAGAATGACACAGAGGAAAACACGAGGTTGGAAATGGTTATGATAGATCTCTACGCCTACACCGTATGAAAGATTATTAGATTTGCAAATTCATACGATGATTTCTATCAATAAAGACTTGAGATATTTGTCTTTTGTATTTCGCGTTAAAAGATGTATGGAAGAGTTGTTTTATTGAATTGTTTTGAGACACGTGCGAAGGCCTATATTCGTAGCGTAGAGTTTTACTTTGAGTCCATTCACCAAGATCAGTTGATTCTCGTTCCATTTTGGAGAACAATTCAAGTTTTTTTTCTCGGGAGTTATATTTCATCACAAACCTGAATTATGCAGGTAAGAAACTGCTAAAGTAGGAAAAAGGGAAGTAATAATATCGTTCTTCATTTCAGAAGTAGAGCGGCACATTTTCATCCCTACGTTCATCTGTTTTGTGTGTTTCAAAGGCGAAGCAGTTGGACGAAATCCAAAATTCCATTGTTTGTAAGTAACGGTCAGAATGATTAGATAGATGTTAGGCTCATAAAGCTGATGATAACATGTTGTTTTCACTTTGATCGACAGGTTTAGATGCTGTTTAGGTGCTAGTTAGACGCTCGTGTAGATGCAAGCTGGAGATGAATCGGACGCCAACTGAGAGAGAGATGGAACCGTGTTAAAGAACTGATATCACCGTTCACTCCATCGCCGAGATATCCAGGGCATCATCATCGTCATTCACTTCATCGTCGAAGACGTCAAGGGCATCCTCAACATCGTTCGTCATATCATCAAGACATCAAGGACATCATCATCACCGTTGAACTCATCGTCAAGACATTAAACTTTAAAGACATCATCTTCATCACCGACGCCGTGTATAAACACTCCGTGAGCTTTACAGTCGCTCATTCGGCAAGATCAAACCTCTCACACCTGATCCTTGACCTGTAGTGCCGAGTACGTCGATGCATGAAGATGAGTAACCAAAATTAAAGCCGTTTTCACTCATTGTAGTTGTGTTCGTCCAGTTGCTTCCAGTGTTTATTCTTTCTGTCGATACATTTGAGTCTGTCTATCGTTCAATTAAGTTAAAAAGAACCACGCATATCACTAACTATAAAAGCGAACAGCCGCCAAATAATCATACCCTAGACAACATCAACAAAATTCGAGATTCAATCTTGAAAGAGCCGGACACGTGAAAATCCTTCCATCGGATTGTGACATATTGGTTGCCTCGTCCGGGATAGGCTATTTCGTTTAGATACATGTGAAGAAATTGTCTTGTGTGGTTTGTGTGTATTCATTGATCATTCATTAGTTAAGTAATTAGTATATGTTTATTTGTGTATTTATTTAAAGGAAAACTATAGTGTAGTATGGGTAAAAACTCACTGTAGATCACATCCTTAATGAAGGTAAACTAAATAACACAACCTTACTGAAGGTAAAAACAAAATGTAACTCTCGAGGAAAAACAAAACAAAACTGGAAAGTGAAAGTTAGATCACTTTCATCTACCTGTAGATCTAGTTCTAGCAGGTAGGATTAGTTGGCAACATTCTGTTGGGGAACGGCTCAAATTCCTTTCTAAGTAGAACCAACGAAACAAAAAGGAAGTCGAAATGGAGATATTTCGCAAAAACATTTTGAACTAGTTTATTTACGTTCACGCACATGGGAAAAGTCATTTGACTATTTGTGGTGACAGATTCAATGGACAGAGTCTGAGTATCTAGCTAATAAACTATTCATAATATTGAAGATCGCGGATACTTTCTTAGTGTTGAAATTAGCTACTTCAATTAGTTCTAAGAAATTTTCTAGATAGAAACCGTGGGATCTTTATATACGTTGGATTACGTATGGTGATAGACTAGAGTGATAATACTGGGAGTCGAGCCGCAGTTGTATTGACCACTCTAGGTCACAGAACGAACGGTTACGAGTTGACAGTAACATTGTTCAGTTACAGTTTGTAATAACTGATTTTTTCCATAAATGCGAAGTAGGTTCGAGATAGTCTGTGATGAGATAAATTCCATGCACAGTACCCGATATAGAAACTTCGCACGTCCTCAAATTTGGAGTGAAGGCGTGTGGTGAGACTGACGTAGAAAGCCAGACAGGTAAGATGGATACTTCAGTGGATGCAGCCCTGGAAGCGACGAGGATTTTGATGGATAAAGGGAAGTTACTTGGTTTGGAGGGATCTGAGTTGCGTGATTTTGTTCTGGAATGTGAGCGTGAGAATGGTGAACGTGCGGAGCGTGCACGTGAACGTGCTGAACGTGCGGAAATTGCCGATGCTGAACGTAAACGCGCCGACGCTGAACGTGAACGTGAACGTGCCGACGCTGAACGTGAACGTGAACGTGCCGACGCTGAACGTGAACGTGAACGTGCCGACCGTGTTGAACGTGAAAGAGAAGAACGCGAGCAACAAACTCGACTCGAGGAGTTGAGGATTCAGGTCGAATTAGCTCGCGCAACAAACTCACGCGATCGCGGAGGCGATGAAGAAGAAGGAAATCAGAACAATAACAATCACAGAAATCATAGACCTCGCGATACCGATAACTACCAACCGAAGTTACCATTCCTCGAAGACAAAGACGATGTAGAAGCGTTCCTTCTGCAATTTGAACGTCATGCTGAAGCATCACACTGGGACCCTAACACTTGGTCTGTACGTTTGTCTGCACTGCTAAAAGGTAAAGCACGCACTGCTTACACCAAGATGAAAGTCGCTGATGCACGCGACTACGCATTGCTCAGAAAGACTTTGCTGGAAAGATTTCAGATTACTGCGGAAACATACAGACAAAGATTCAGAAACACACGGAAAGAAAACGCTGACTCGTACAAAGAGTTCATTACTCAGATTTCTTTGTTCCTCGATCGCTGGGTTGAAATGTCCAATATCGGAGAAAGTTTCGATGATTTCAAAGACCTCATACTGACGGAACAAGTGTATGAAAGCATGCCTACTGAACTCGTCACGTACGTGAAGGATAGAAAACCAAACAGCATTGATGACGTGATCGACACCGTAAATCTCTACGAAGAAAACCGACCCAAAGAAAGCCGTAGACATGGGAAGAAACCTGAAGAGAGAGGACACAAGGCAACACACGGGACGAATTCCACAAACAAGGACAAGGACGAAGGAAATAAAAGCAGAACCAGCGTCAAATGTTTCAGATGTGGAAAATTGGGCCATTTCAAGAAGGATTGTCGCCAGCCTCCGAAAGATGAATCAGCCAGTGCCGCATTTCAAGACGAGAATGACATCGAGGGGAATGCGACACATGATCAACTGTGCGACAAATGTGTTCACAAGAAATTCACCAAACTGTCCCAAATCGTAGTTGAAGGCCAGGTAGTCACTGCTTTCCGCGACACCGGAAGCACCTCTACGATTGTTGATTCCAAACTAGTACCAGCTAGCAAGATTACTACGCGCACAAAAGAAACGTCTTTGGCGAAGAAATCAGTGAAAGAGAAACTATCGGTCGCACACGTTTACATGGACACGCCGTACTTCGTGGGAGAAACCGAAGTTAGCGTCATGGAGAATCCTGTCCATCCTGTGTTGATTGGAAACTCGATGGGTGTAGGATCGGAGAAAATCGAGACACCTGTATATCCAGTCCGTGAGACCGTAATCCCTGAAACCACTGCAACAGCCGTTACCCGAGGACAAGAAAAACGTGAAGAGGAGGGGAATGCGTCAATTCCCAGTTTTCCTATGGAAGGAAAGATCTTCACCGTTGCTGATCTAAAGAGAGAACAGCAAGACGACAAAAGCCTTGAGAAATTACATGTGTTGGCACGAACGAATGTAACTCGAGGGCGAGTTCAGTTCATCTATGACAAGGACGTGTTATATCGCCAATACAGTGACAAGCAAGGAAAGGACCACCGACAAGTAGTAGTACCTCACAAGATGCGAGCGAAGGTATTGTCCACCGGACACGATACGGCGATGTCGGGCCATCTCGGACAGAAGAAATCAAGAGAACGGATTTGGCAAGATTTTTTTTGGCCGGGGATCGTGGGTGACATCAAACGCTACTGCAGTTCTTGTGACGTGTGCCAACGTACTATGCCAAAAGGACGGACGAGGAAGGTACCTCTGGGAAAGATGCCTCTGATTGAAACTCCGTTCAAGCGTGTAGCCGTTGACATAGTAGGACCAATCAAACCCATGTCTGAGACAAAGAAGCAGTATATCCTAGTGATGGTGGATTTCGCGACCAGATATCCTGAAGCTGTTGCTCTCAAAGACATAAAGGCAGAAACCGTGGCTGACGCGCTATGGACATTCTGGACAAGATTGGGACTTCCAGAAGAAGTATTGACCGACAACGGAGCGCAGTTCACCAGCGAGTTGATGACTCAAGTCAACCAACTGCTCGCAATCAAGGGATTGACAACTTCACCTTGGCATCCTCAATGCAATGGTGTTGTAGAACGTTTCAATGGAACTTTGAAAGCGATGCTCAAGGAGATGACTTTTGAACAACCGACCAAGTGGGACCAGTACTTGCCAGCACTACTGTTCGCATACCGAGAAGTTCCCCAAGATTCACTTGGATTTTCTCCTTTCGAACTTCTGTATGGGCGGACAGTGCGTGGACCAATGCAAGTATTGCGTCAACTGTGGACGGAAGAAGAAAGCAACGACGAGATACGCACGACGGCTGAACATGTTATTGATCTGCGAAATCGCATTGAAGAAACGTGCAAGATCGCCCGCGACCATCTCGCCAAGTCAGCAATACGACAAGCTCACTTCTACGACAAGAAGACGAAGAGGAGAGAACTCATTGTCGGCACCAGAGTTTTGCTTCTGCTGCCAACGAGGCACAACAGGCTGGAACTTGCATGGAAGGGACCATACGTGATCGAGGAGAAGATCAACTCATTTGATTACAAGATCAAAGTGGGTCGCCAAACTCGTGTCTATCATATCAACCTTTTGCGAGAGTACCATGAGCGAGAAATGATCGCTGAACCAGAGAAACTTCCAGAAGAAGTGGTGGAACAGAGCGCGATAGTCGTTGAAGATCTGGAAGAACAAGATGACGAAATATTCGCCAACATGGGACCTGATCTCAGCATACTCATTCCGTCTACAAAACGTACCGAGAATGAGAAAGATGTACATGTAGATGACACATTGACGGCAAGACAGCAACGTGAAGTCAGAGACGCATGTACAGAATTCAGCGCATCGTTGACTGATGTACCAAAAGCTACGACTCTAGAAATCTGCAACATCAAGATGACTGATGATCGACCTGTGTACGTGAAACCACGACCCATACCTCATGCGTTAGTGGACGTGGTGGAACGTGAAGTGAAGGAGATGTTGGATTTGAAGGTTATCGAACCAGCCACTTCACCCTACAACGCTCCGATAGTGATCGTGAAGAAAGCACAAGGTAAAGCAGTGCGTTTCTGCAATGATTTCAGAGAAGCAAATAAAGTCATCGAGAACGACGCTGAACCAAAGACAGAACAGAAATATGCCACCGTAGAGAAAGAATGCTTAGCGACCGTCTGGGGAATCCAGAAATTTGAGCGTTATCTCTACGGAAGACATTTCATACTGGAGACGGACCATCAACCTCTTCAGTATCTACAGCGGATGAAACCAACCAATGCCAGACTGATGCGCTGGGCACTGCAACTTCAACCGTACGTCTTCACCGTGAAGATCATTCCCGGCAAAGACAACATTGGAGCAGACTACCTCAGCCGTGCTACCATGAACTGAGGGAGACCATGGCAATGGTCGTCACAACTCAGAGATACTACCTGATTGTGAAGGGAATTCTGATCATAGATCCACGGAAACAATTAGTAGAATGTTATACACATATAGTATTAATGTAACTATTATGCATGTTCATAGATTATATAAAATCTTCCTTTCCAAGGGCGTGTGTTACGCATTATAGTAACATTGGATTTTATTTCCATGGGTGACACCCTTAAGTCATTTCCTTGCGAGACGGAACGCCGTAAAGAGAAATGACGTCAAAAGCGTGACGTCAAAAAGGAAGAATGACACAGAGGAAAACACGAGGTTGGAAATGGTTATGATAGATCTCTACGCCTACACCGTATGAAAGATTATTAGATTTGCAAATTCATACGATGATTTCTATCAATAAAGACTTGAGATATTTGTCTTTTGTATTTCGCGTTAAAAGATGTATGGAAGAGTTGTTTTATTGAATTGTTTTGAGACACGTGCGAAGGCCTATATTCGTAGCGTAGAGTTTTACTTTGAGTCCATTCACCAAGATCAGTTGATTCTCGTTCCATTTTGGAGAACAATTCAAGTTTTTTTTCTCGGGAGTTATATTTCATCACAAACCTGAATTATGCAGGTAAGAAACTGCTAAAGTAGGAAAAAGGGAAGTAATAATATCGTTCTTCATTTCAGAAGTAGAGCGGCACATTTTCATCCCTACGTTCATCTGTTTTGTGTGTTTCAAAGGCGAAGCAGTTGGACGAAATCCAAAATTCCATTGTTTGTAAGTAACGGTCAGAATGATTAGATAGATGTTAGGCTCATAAAGCTGATGATAACATGTTGTTTTCACTTTGATCGACAGGTTTAGATGCCGTTTAGGTGCTAGTTAGACGCTCGTGTAGATGCAAGCTGGAGATGAATCGGACGCCAACTGAGAGAGAGATGGAACCGTGTTAAAGAACTGATATCACCGTTCACTCCATCGCCGAGATATCCAGGGCATCATCATCGTCATTCACTTCATCGTCGAAGACGTCAAGGGCATCCTCAACATCGTTCGTCATATCATCAAGACATCAAGGACATCATCATCACCGTTGAACTCATCGTCAAGACATTAAACTTTAAAGACATCATCTTCATCACCGACGCCGTGTATAAACACTCCGTGAGCTTTACAGTCGCTCATTCGGCAAGATCAAACCTCTCACACCTGATCCTTGACCTGTAGTGCCGAGTACGTCGATGCATGAAGATGAGTAACCAAAATTAAAGCCGTTTTCACTCATTGTAGTTGTGTTCGTCCAGTTGCTTCCAGTGTTTATTCTTTCTGTCGATACATTTGAGTCTGTCTATCGTTCAATTAAGTTAAAAAGAACCACGCATATCACTAACTATAAAAGCGAACAGCCGCCAAATAATCATACCCTAGACAACATCAACAAAATTCGAGATTCAATCTTGAAAGAGCCGGACACGTGAAAATCCTTCCATCGGATTGTGACACAAAGGTCGAATCTATTTATCGAAAAATCCACTGTCATCTATCTCTATATATTTATATTTATAGATAGATATATACGGCTTCTGTGTGTGTGTGTGTGTGTGTGTGTGTGTGTGTGTGTGTGTGTGTGTGTGTGTGTGTGTGTGTGTGTGTGTGTGTGTGTGGAGGCAACACCTGTGGATTGTAGAGTTCTGTTTGTGATGGGGTCTGGCGGCTTTTGTCTGTCTGTATGTTCTGGCATTTGAGAAGCCATAACAGATAATATAGGGCTTAGAAATAAGCTCTTATATTCTCAATCTCGTTTGAGAGGACTTCGCCTTCAAAGGTGATTGTGGTGAACCGCCACGCTGTCTCTCTCTGTCTCGCGATGCACCCCGGCGAAGCCGGGTATTCCTCTAGAGTAATATAAATCACGAGCCAGCTATAGTGTGAGTGGTCCAAGTTATATTTGTAAGAGAAAGCTTAAGATAGAGAGAGAGTGAGAGAGAGAGTGAGAGAGAGAGAGAGAGAGAGAGAGAGAGAGAGAGAGAGAGAGAGAGAGAGAGAGAGAGAGAGAGAGAGAGAGGGGGGGGTTGCTTGTTCCTTGTTCAGAGCTAGCGTGAATATACCCAACTTTCTCAATCAAAGCGAATTCGGATAGTTTCGAAACTACACGAGCAAACCCACAGGAAATATAATGATACCGGATCATAAAAGAACAAAGCATGCAATACAATACCATACGTTTTGTTCAAGATTTAAATTCGATATCCTTTGAAGAGCAAAGAAAGCAGAAAGGAGTCTTCTATTAGGCACAACTCAATCTGTCAAGAAGTTCCATCATCCTGCCTTTGAGTCTCATAGAGAAGGACAATAATTATTAGCATGATGTATAACTAAGATTTTGTATTCAACTTCCCCGGAAGAGGCATATGAGGGTTGTATCAAGATGCATTTATTGACACTGGTTTAACTGATGATCCGGCTTGTTGGGCGTATTTATTTGAGTAGATGATCATATTCCGAAGAGTCTTGACTAAAGTACAGTGAAATTCCCACCGAATTTTCCCTGGACATGGACACATTAAAGGTACTGAACTTGTCAAATCCAGGTGCACGGAGCCCCTGGGGCTTTTAGTCATACATCAGGCAGCTATCCGTTAGAAGAACTACCAAGTTTCATTAACTTGCACCCAAAGAGTCAAGAACTGCGATTTTTTTTCGAATTAATTTCGTACTCGGACCCGGCTGGTCTTGACCTATTTTTGGATCTAAATTTAGATCAGGTAGATCACCACATCATGCACAAAAAGACACGTCACTAGCAAACTATGTCAGACGTCATCATGAGTTTGTGTAAAACAACATGGAGGCCGGAATCACTCAGTTGAATCGAACTCCGACCAAACACCACGTAATAACTACTAAACTAGGTTAATTTATGCACTCGCGTGAACAAGAAACTGTCGAGCTTCACAGATGTCGTCGTTGGGTAGTTTTGTGTTTGATTTACTACCATAGAGAGAGAGAGAGAGAGAGAGAGAGAGAGAGAGCTAGAGATCAAATCAAATCAAATTAAATCAAATCAAATTTGATTTTTCGAGGGTTGTGGCATAAGCAATTATACAACGTACCGAGCTTTTTTTTCAACCAGCCCTCGCCCAGAGAGGGGACTAATCTAACACATATTTACACGGACATTCACGTAGAAAAAACAAAACAAACAAAAGAGAGAGAGAGAGAGAGAGAGAGAGAGAGAGAGAGAGAGAGAGAGAGAGAGAGAGAGAGAGAGAGAGAGAGAGAGAGAGAGATCAAATCAAATCAAATCAAATCAAGTCAAATCAAATTTGATTTTTGGAGGGTTGTGGCATAAGCAATACAACGAGCTGTTTTTCAACCAGCCCTCGCCCAGAGAGGGGACTAATCTAACACATATTTACACGGACATTCACGTAGAAAATACAAA
>NC_090256.1:12144933-12164933 GCF_037325665.1 Littorina saxatilis | reverse complement strand
GTGGTGAGTTGGAATACTTTTTTTAATTACAATCTTAAAGGCACAGTAAGCCTCCCGTAAACCATCACCGATACTGTCAGGCTTTTACACACAGTAAACCCTTCCATTTGAACGCTCACCAAACGGGAACATCCTAAGTGCCCTACGTAAAGAGCGAGCAATTTTCAAAGAATTTATTTTTGCGTGGTTTATCTTACCCCTGAGCCATCGTGAACCCGTGTGATCCAGTTTCCCTTTTTCACAATGCAGCCGTCAGTTATTTGAATGCGGCTCGCTGTGAGCTTATCTGCAATAGCACGTTATTGTAAAAACTGGGGACTAAGCATAAATATTGAAAAGACAAAATACGGGGGAAAATACGGAATATCCCAAATTTTTTCTTGAATGGAGTACCTGTCCAAGTAGTTTGGGACTATGTGTACTTAGGTGTACTATTTAACTATAATAACAAATTTCATAATGCCATGAAACGTCAATGTTTGATTGGTAACCGTGCAATGTTCTCGTTAATTCGAAAATGTAGAAAACTAAATTTACCAATTGACGTGCAATTGGATCTTTTTGAGAAGTGTGTACATCCAATTTTGCTGTATGGTTGTGAGGTGTGGGGATATGATTCATTAGACATATTATCAAGGTTTCAATTGCGATTTTTAAAAATGCTTCTTGATGTATATAAAACTACACCCACCTGTATGGTTTACGGAGAGCTTGGTCGTTATCCAATTAGAATTGAGGTACAATGTCAGTTACTGGTTTATTGGTATAAACTGATGAAAGAAATGAACGATGGTGCGAATAAGATGTCCTGTTTAATGTTAAAGCTACATTTGAAGTTGTACCATGTACAAAACGTTAAATTGCCCTGGTTGTCGCATGTCAATACTATGTTAAATAAGTTGGGTCTATCATATTTATGGACAACTCAGAGTCTTGCCGTCTCAGGTTTTAAAAACGTTGTAAAGCAAAGGCTAAGAGATCAATTCCTGCAGGAATGGAACACTGACGTGAACGCCAACAGCTTGTGTTTTAATTACAGAATATATAAAAAGGATTTTTGTCTGGAAAGGTATTTGCTTTGTTTGCCTAGGAAATTCCAAGTTAAATTAGCAAAATTTAGAACAAGCAATCATAAGTTGCCAATACATCAGCACAGATTTTTTAATGCTCCTAGAAATGAAAGATTGTGTGATATGTGCGATAAAAATGAATTAGGTGATGAGTTTCACTATTTGTTCATTTGTACCGACGAAAGTATAGTGTCTGAAAGAAGAAAATTAATTAGTCCTTATTACCGATCTCACCCAAATTGTTTAAAATATGAACAGTTAATGAATTGTAAATCTAAGATAAAACTAATGAAGCTAGCAAGATTTGTAGCCCACGTTATGATTTTAGTATGTTAGCGTTATATCTAGTTTCTTTATTGGTATGTATATGTATGTAATATATGCTTTTGTTTTGTTTTGTGTTTTTACAAAAGATGCATGGCATAATGGTATTGCTAATTTATTTCGGCTGTATATTATCGTTGTCCGCTTAATGTATACATATTATCTGTCTGATCTCTTACCTGATTTTGTTAAACCTATTTTTCTTTTATTTTTGTTTGTATGTATGGAAGTGTATATTGCCAATTTATTTTTTTTGGTTGTATAGTATTGTTGTATTTGTCCGCTCAATTTGTATACATTTATTAACTGTCTGATTTGTTACCTTTTTTTGTTAAAATTATATCTTTGTTTCAAAGCCCTCTGGGCCCAAAACAATAAAATACTTGACTTAAAATACTTGACTATTATGTACCTCTGACTTTTCACGAAACAAACGAATGTGGTTCATAAGAACTCGAGCGATGGCTTTTGACTGCCTATAAACCGTCGTCTGCTACGAAAACCACGATCTTGCGTGATCCTGCTTCCGGGCTTTTATTTTTTCAAACTTTCAAAACTTCGAATTGTACTGATCTTGTCTTGATGAAGAAATAATTCTTTTATGATTTAAGAATGTTTGTGTAACCAGCTGTCAATTTGTTATTTAGATTTTAAAAGTTAGGTCTAGCGCCAAAACGCACAATCATCGCTCCACGGCTATCGCCAATTGAAGGGAAGTAACTCATTTTTGACCTGAGTTCAGGATGGGTCCGATTGAGATGGTCTCAATCCGAAAAATTATTTCTTTGAAAATTGCTCGCTCTTTACGTAGGGCACCTACGATGTTCCCATTCGGTGAGTGTTCAAATGGAAGGGTGTTTGTACTGTGTGTAAAAGCCTGACAGTATCTGTGATGGTTTACGGGAGGCGTACTGTGCCTTTAAGGATATTTGATTCAATATGGAGTTTACTAAGCTATACTAAGCGTCTCTGTTAACCCTGAGGAATCAGGATTTCTTTTATTTTCATTTTCATTGTCATTACTTTATTGTCTCATTACTAATTCGCAATGAAAAGCTAGCAGCAACAGAGTCGTGCTAACCAGGCGTGGGTATGTAATCAGCCACCTCCACTTCTGGCAGAATAATCGAGGTCTTTTACGTGCCACGGCGGTGACACGGTGTGGGACAAGAATACCGTCTCGAAGTCTGTACATAAAGTTGACCCGGCCGTGTCCTTCCCGGCCGGGGTTCGAACCCGTGAACCGCGGAACACAAGTCATAGCATGGCTATTCAAAGTCTGTTGTGGCAATAGTATGAACCCAACAGTTTGACTGCATTGCAGCATCTTGTCATTATTCACTTGAATGATATCTCTGTATTTTGTAAAGAGGTTTAGAATCAACCAGAAACTGTTTTTGACACCTTTGGAACAAACGTGGGGGATGGGCGTTTACAAGGTACTATACCATATACATAGTTTTTGACACAACGTAGGGGGTGGGCGTTTGCTTAATACTGGGCGCTTACAAGGTAGTTTACAGTAGACATTTTAAAATGTTTACAGGAAAAAGTCTTACGATCTAACATGAAAACTAAAGACAAAAATCGGACCTTTTCCACTGCATTTATGAGGAAAGCGATTAGCTGTCACATGGTGTTTCCAAAAGCTTTTCATGTTCTTATTTCTCTTACAATCTTAATATCTCTGTATTTCAAAGGATTCCAGATTTCCTTTTACACTAATTTTTGCGAAATGCATGCTGCTATGATGGAAAACGATCTTGGGAAATTGTCGGGTTTGTGTGGGTTGTGAAAGAGTGAATACTGTCGCTTTTACTTTCTTTATTTGGTGTTTAACGTCGTTTTCAACCACGAAGGTTATATCGCGACGGGAAAAAGGGGGGGGAGATGGGATAGAGCCACCTGTTAATTGTTTCTTGTTCACAAAAGCACTAATCAAAAATGTCTTTCTTTCTTTATTTGGTGTTTAACGTCGTTTTCAACCATGAAGGTTATATCGCGACGGAAAAAGGGGGGGAGTTGGGATAGACTCATAGAGCCACTTGTTAATTGTTTCTTGTTCACAAAAGCACTAATCAAAAATGTCTTTCTTTATTTATTTGGTGTTTAACGTCGTTTTCAACCACGAAGGTTATATCGCGACGAATCAAAAATTTGCCCCAGGGGCTTGCAACGTAGTAGAATATATTACCTTACTGGGAGAATGCAAGTTTCCAGTACAAAGGACTTAACATTTCTTACATATTGCTTGACTAAAATCTTTACAAACATTGACTATATTATTCTATAGAAGAATTGTTTTGCTTAAGAGGTGTGCTTGACAAACAAGCCACAGTCAGCATTTGAAGTCCTATTTTTTCAATGGTTTTATGCAAATGTTCAGATCATTACATCAGTATCTAGGCTTGTAAATAAACGTTGGGCAAGATTTTCAGTACCGTAAAATCCCTAGCAAACGCCCAGTATCTAGCAAACGCCCACCCCCCACTTTTGGCCAAAAGTTGTGCAGAGGGGTTACTACCCAGCAAACGCCCACCCCTTTTTACATTTAGTCAAGTTATGACTAAATGTTTTAACATCGAGGGGGGAATCGAGACGAGGGTCGTGGTGTATGTGTGTGTGTATGTGTGTGTGTATGTGTGTGTGTGTGTGTGTGTGTGTGTGTGTGTGTGTGCGTGCGTGCGTGTAGAGCGATTCAGACCAAACTACTGGACCGATCTTTATGAAATTTGACATGAAAGTTCCTGGGTATGATATCCCCATACGTTCTTTTCATTTTTTTGATAAATGTCTTTGATGACGTCATATCCGGCTTTTCGTGAAAGTTGAGGCGGCACTGTCACGCCCTCATTTTTCAACCAAATTGGTTGAAATTTTGGTCAAGTATTGTTCGACGAAGCCCGGACTTCGGTATTGCATTTCAGCGTGGTGGCTTAAAAATTAATTAATGACTTTGGTCATTAAAAATCGGAAAATTATTAAAAAAAAATTTCTTTTAATAGTTTTATAAAACGATCCAAATTTACGTTCATCTTATTCTCCATCATTTGCTGATTCCAAAAACATATAAATATGTTATATTTGGATTAAAAACAAGCTCTGAAAATTAAATATATAAAAATTATTATCAAAATTAAATTGTCGAAATCAATTTAAAAACACTTTCATCTTATTCCTTGTCGGTTCCTGATTCCAAAAACATATAGATATGATTATGTTTGGATTAAAAACACGCTCAGAAAGTTAAAACGAAGAGAGGTACAGAAAAGCGTGCTATCGTTCTCAGCGCAACTACTACCCCGCTCTTCTTGTCAATTTCACTGCCTTTGCCGTGAGCGGTGGACTGACGATGTTACGAGTATACGGTCTTGCTGCGTTGCATTGCGTTTAGTTTCATTCTGTGAGTTCGACAGCTACTTGACTAAATGTTGTATTTTCGCCTTACGCGACTTGTTAGGCTATATTTAGTCAAGTTTTGACTAAATATTTTAACGTAGAGGGGGGAATCGAGACGAGGGTCGTGGTGTATGTGTGTGTGTGTGTGTGTGTGTGTCTGTCTGTCTCCTGTCTGTGTGTGTGTGTAGAGCGATTCAGACTAAATTACTGGACCGATCTTTATGAAATTTGACATGAGAGTTCCTGGGTATGAAATCCCCATACGTTTTTTTCATTTTTTTGATAAATGTCTTTGATGACGTCATATCCGGCTTTTCGTGAAAGTTGAGGCGGCACTGTCACGCTCTCATTTTTCAACCAAATTGGTTGAAATTTTGGTCAAGTAATCTTCGACGAAGGCCGGGGTTTGGTATTGCATTTCAGGTTGGTGGCTTAAAAACTAATGAGTGAGTTTGGTCATTAAAAATCTGAAAATTGTAAAAAAAATATTTTTTTTATAAAACGATCCAAATTTACGTACATCTTATTCTCCATCATTTTCTGATTCCAAAAATATATAAATATGTTATATTTGGATTAAAAACAAGCTCTGAAAATTAAAAATATAAAAATTATTATCAAAATTAAATTGTCCAAATCAATTTTAAAACACCATCTTATTCCTTGTCGGTTCCTGATTCCAAAAACATATAGATATGATATGTTTGGATTAAAAACACGCTCAGAAAGTTAAAACGAAGAGAGGTACAGAAAAGCGTGCTATCCTTCTCAGCGCAAGTACTACCCCGCTCTTCTTGTCAATTTCACTGCCTTTGCCGTGCGTGGTGGACTGACGATGCTACGAGTATACGGTCTTGCTGCGTTGCATTGCGTTCAGTTTCATTCTGTGAGTTCGACAGCTACTTGATTAAATGTTGTATTTTCGCCTTACGCGACTTGTTTTGCATTTAAAAACATTTGTTTTAAGACTGTCGGCCTCCTTTATCTACGATTTGTGCACACTGTTCGATGGTTCGCCGGGGTTTTTTTTCTATCATAGAACGTTGATCTTTATTTGTGTAAACTAACGGTGTGTTTATTTTTCATTAACATTGCATAAATCACATGT
Organism: Littorina saxatilis; assembly: GCF_037325665.1. Classification (NCBI taxonomy): domain Eukaryota; kingdom Metazoa; phylum Mollusca; class Gastropoda; order Littorinimorpha; family Littorinidae; genus Littorina; species Littorina saxatilis. Next base: position 12,159,032 of record NC_090256.1, on the reverse strand, counting down.
TGTATCACTTTTTTCTCTCGTAAAAATGTGATGACAATTTATCTTGCAAAGGGGTGTATACCTAGCAAACGCCCACCCCCTACTTGTACCCGAAATCTGTGCGGAGGGGAGGTGGGCGTTTGCTAGGGTTTTTACGGTAATCACATATTGCCTCATTATTGAAATTATGTCTGATGATCTGATTAAGCAATCAGAATTATCTGAAAATGTAACAGTAATTACATCATTCAAATTAATGAATTCGTATATGTTTAATAGAATAACACGCAACAGGTAATGATTTTAAGGAAAATATAAAGTCATCAGGAAAACGACATGATAAGAGATTTAAATTAATCAAAGACACACGCAGCATATATAAACAGCGCCTGATGTTATCTCACACAGAGGAAGTATAACACTTGGGGTACGACGTCCGATAATGTATTACTAGATATGAACTTCTTAGTACAACGTGTGACTTCTATAGTCAGAATGATTGAAATCTGTGACTGAAAGATATCTTTAATACAATCATGTAAACCGCCACAGATCTTTCCAGGAGTATACAGGGAATAGGGCCTAAGATCTCCATCCCCCAAATCAACTGTCTATTTGCTTTCTGACGAGAGTGGACATTTGTAAGTGAACGGATTTTGCAGATTGACATAATACTAATAGGCGTCGGTAAATGCCTTCCTTAAAGGCCAACATCCAAAAGAATTTTTCTCCTGGAGCGACCTAAACTTGAACCCGTCGCTATTCTTGCATGTCTGTTTACTTCGTGCTGCACGCAAAAATCGAGCGACTTCCTTGCCGCGTGGATTGACGAAGCTATTTTATTCTCGTGACTGAAAACACTGCAGTGCGTGCAGTTTTTGACGAGCCGCAGGAGCGGCGACTCATATGGTCTCGGCTCGAAAGCTGTCTGTGGAGGCTGCGTGCTATAATTAGCTGACCTGCTGCGCGAGCAGTCACTGCAGAGTTTTGAGATAACTTTGTAACACGTTTTATTTTATGCTCCTCAAGAATACAACTTTGGGCAACGTGCCACGTAAAACTACACGCAACAAGGATTCAGTAGGTACCAAACATGCCTTGGTCAGAAGTAGAATGTAAATGAATCTTTATAAAGAAGTAGGCTACTTCAAACGACAGCCACAGCCACGGTTGGGTTCACGGCATCAAACCGATGCGACTCTCCGTCATATCATACACGTAATCTATCAAATAGATGACTAATAAACATGTAAACTACATGTATACGTCTATCGTCGGACATAAGAAAGGAGAGCTCCCCCGGGCCTGTGCATGTGTTGTTCGTTGTGCGTGTGTAAATGTACACAACAAACTGACGACAAAACTGAGACAGACCTCTTTCGCTTCAGTCTTGCAGAATTTAAAGACGAATACAGGTAAATCGTGCATTATACTAACTGTTTGGTAAAAGTATCAAACGTTTCTTTTTATAAATAAGTGGCAGGCTTACAGGAATACAAAGAGGCGCAAGTTGAAAGTAATGGATATATCTCTGGAAGATGCCATCAGTCCAAGTTGTCAAATGAAATCAAAGATGACAGAAACAGAAGTTTTCCATACAAATGTTGGTGTTTCAAAGGAAGTTGGCATTCTTTCAGATAATGATATAGACGAGGTGGCTGTTTGTTATGAAGTTTCAACAAGCCAACATTCCATCTACAGATTTTTTAAATTCAGCACTTTATAACTGTCATTATGAACTTGGAATCAGAGAGAGACCGTCTTTCCATTGTCATTCATGCCATAGATTTTTGTTTCAGAATCAATGTTTCACATGGCGTTCACAAGAGAGCATGTGAAGTTTCCGACAGTCTTTAGGATTTGTAAAAACTACCTGTCAAAAGGGAAAGTGCCTAACAGATTGCAACAACATTCCTATTTTAAGCTCAGCCACACGCCGACATGGAAGTTCAATGGTACTTTCAAACTTTTTCTTCTCTTCGTCGTATTTGATTTCTTTCTATTTCACAAGTCGAGTGCATATGATTTCGGCTCGTGTTCATCGTGAGATGGACTTAGTTTCTTGTATTCTGTGGGTTCGACAGATTAACTAAATGTTGTAATTTCGCCTTACGCGACTTGTTCTCTCTCTGTTGGCAGCGTGTAATGCAGCTGGTTAGAAATTAGAGTATTATTTTGCAAAGTGTGTACCAAAAGTTTGTCATGAGCTGCTTTAGGTTTGGGGTGTGGGTTGGTTTGATATTTCCTCCTTGCAGATCAAATCTGTATTCATTTTTGATGTTGTGTCTTATTTTGTGAAAGGAAACAGCATATATATAATTATGTAACTCATAAACACATGGGTGTAGTTATGTTCAAGAACACACACACACACACACACTCACACACACACACACACACATACACACACACACACACACACACACACACACACACACACACACACACACACACACACACACACACACACACACACAACTGTGTAGATGTATCGTACACCTGATATATTAAATTGAAGTTCACGAAGAAATCGTTTTATTTCTGTGTCATTCAACATCTATCAGACAAATTGAAACTGGTACAAATATTCAATAATGTTGCGATGTGGAAATGTATGGCATTCCGTTTGTCAAATAATTATTTGGATACTTTTTCATGTTTTTTTCACAAATGGACATGATATCGCAAAAGATAGACAACGGCAAGATCATTCAAGTATGTACATGCTTGTTGATGTCTACTTAGGCGATGCTCAGAACACGGTTAGATCTTCCGAGATTAAAAAATGACGATGATCTGTAAACAAACCAGGACAAGGAAAGAAAGACAAAACGTATTTGAAAACAAATCATACTATACAGATTGACAAACTGAAACTTCGAACTCTGTTGATATTTCACGGGAGATGAGGTATGGTGCAAACGTATATAATTATACTGACTACATTTTGTTACGTACTCATCAACAACAACAAAAACCGATATAACCAAAGGCACACACACACACACACACACACACACACACACACACACACACACACACACACACACACACACACACACTTTGCTGGTTTGCTGATCAATGTCACAGGAAACGAATGAACAACAGAAAGCGTGATGAATTCCTGGCCAGAAATCAGTCACAAAGACCTGAAACGGTCTGCTGAATGGAACTGGTAAATGTACACATTTGAACTGCTGTCAAAATTACTATGTAATACGATATTCGGGTTTTAAAATTGGCAGCAAATTACACTGAACCAATAATGATGTTTTTTGCTTCGGCATTGAAGCAATGTTCACTATTTACTAACAAAATAATTACGAAATAAACACAAAACCAAATCAGTGAGGCAGAGGGGACAAAAAGCCGAGCGGGTGTGTGGTGAGTGTGTGTGCGTGTGTGTGTGTGCTAGTGTGTGCCTGTGTGTGTGTGTGAGTGTGTGTGTGTGTGTGTGTGTGTGCGCGTGTGTGTGTGTGTGTGCGCGTGTGTGTAGAGCAATTGAGACCAAACTACTGGACCGATCTGTCGAACCCACAGAATAAAACTGCACGCACTGCAGTGTTTTCAGTCACGAGAATAAAACAGCTTCGTCAATCCACGCGGCAAGGAAGTCGCGCAATTTTTGCGTGCAACACGAAGTAAACAGACATGCAAGAAGAGCGACGGGTTCAAGTTTAGGTCGCTCCAGGAGAAAAATTCTTTTGGATGTTGGCCTTTAAGTGAGCAAGAAGTTGACTTCGCGAAGTCATTATTTTTATACCGAAAATTCAATACCAAAGCTTCGTGCAGCGAACTTTGTGGAGTAGAATTCGCCTAACTTAATATCGGGCTTCACGATTTAGCTCCCAAAAAACCCACAAAACAAAATAAAAATCCCACTCAGCGCAGACAGCAGCTAGGCCGCAGATTTCTGGTGCGTGTCAACCTTTAGGGATGCTCTTGTCCTGCCTAAAAGCCTGAACGGATCTGTTGTAGTTTACCTGATGCAGTCGAACCTGCGAGCATCTCTTGAAAACGATCACCTGCCCATAATGACCGCTCCGACAGATCTTAGGCGAGTTCTTCTTTCATATAATTTACCTTTCCATGGCAACCACCTATCTAAGACGACCACTTTTGGTCGGTCCCTGGGGTGGTCGCTATATACAGGTTTGACTGTCTCACACAAGATATAGGAAGAAAAGTATCTCTCATTTTCATAGTTCGATGCACGATATGAAGGATGTGTTTCTTTGCAGGCCAAGTGTATACATGTACAGTCTGAAGTCCACACCATGTCGACACCAGCCGGCAACCAACAGACCGGAGGCAACAACTGGCGCCAGATCGTGACTTCGCTCTATCCTGACGCTCTCACCCAAACATACTGTGTGCCTCCGGTACACTTTAATAGGGTGCCCTATGACAGGATCCATGTGCCTGGAACCGGTCACGCTGCGCTTCAACTACTTAAGCCTGGTGCAGCCCCTGCTCACAATGTTCCCCAGGTCAGTCAGCGGCCAGTCCCACCATCACGGCACAGCCAGTGGACCCAGAAGTCACAGCCACAAGTCATACCTGGTCGTGTGCAAAAGAGCGACTTGCAGGATGACCTTGCTCAAACCCACGTGATGCTCAACCTGCAAAAAATTGCAACAATTCATAAGGAGGTCATGTTTATCCTGTCACAGCTCAGCTTCGGCAACTACCTTAACCAACCTGCCTACGCCGCGGCCGCTGCAGAGCTCCCACGACCATCACAGATCGATACGAAGAAAATAAAATACTCTCATGGAGAGGCCGACTTTGTGTTGATCCATCACTATAACGGAATTCTGATCGGTGAGCTCAAGTCCATCGGCAGGAACCAGGCTGATGTTAACAACCCACAACCTCCGGCCGATGCTGACGTGGCCAAGAGGGTGACGAAGGCGGTTAAGCAGCTGGACAGGTCGGAGACAGTGGTGAGGCACCTTGTGAGTGACGTGGCACCTGACCTGACTGTGAGGAAAACTATCTTCCTGCCTTACGTCAGCACAAAGCAACTCCAGCGGGTCTTGGATAACGACCAACAGTTAAAACAGGTATTCTCTTTACGCCTACTTTTGAGAGCGAGATGGAGAGAGAGAGAGAGAGAGAGAGAGAGAGAGAGAGAGAGAGAGAGAGAGAGAGAGAGAGAGAGAGAGAGAGAGAGAGAGAGAGAGAGAGAGAGAGAAGTCTGAATGTTTTAATGAGTAGGCCTTGGGCCCTTTTCATGGAGATGGGCACATCTCAAGCACCAGCATACAAATGCACATAGTAAACAAAAACAAGACAATTTCGAAACCGAAAAACGTTACACAATGTACACATCAATGCGATGGATCACTATTTCCATCCCTTAGCCGACATGGTAATTTCCGCGTCAGTTTTGTATTGTCCGTTTTGTGCGTGAACAAGTAATTACACAGTTCTCTCGAATGTCGAGTCGCGAAACATAAACTACTCACAAAAAGTTAGGGAACACCCTTCATTTTCATGTGTTTTTGCAAATCGATGCTATTGTCAAAACTTTGCAAGCTACAACGCTGATCTTACACACACGCACAGAGTGGACTCCTGCCTTTGTTGTACAGGCTTGGTGTGCTGCACGTGCTACTCGGGCGTCAGTGGCTGAGCGTTGAAAATTGGTGAAAAGTTGGAAAATGTTACCGTTTTATGCTGACTCACCATTTTTTCTATAGCGTGTTTCTGACAAAATGATGCACTGCACGTGGAAGCTTGATGCTTTGACTGTGAAAACTGGTCACTGGTTACTCAATAAAAGCCAGGGCCTGGGCGGACCAGGGCACAACATCACGATGGTCGGTCGACAGAAGTTAAGCCTGCTGGACAGAGGAAGAGCCATAGGGTGGTTCCAAGACGGTGTTGGCGTACGGGAGATTGCCAGAAGGCTTCTGTGGTGTGGTGGCAATCTCCCGTACGCCAACACCGTCTTGGAACCACCCTATGGCTCTTCCTCTGTCCAGCAGGCTTAACTTCTGTCGTCCGACCATCGTGATGTTGTGCCCTGGTCCGCCCAGGCCCTGGCTTTTATTGAGTAACCAGTGACCAGTGTTCACAGTCAAAGCATCAAGCTTCTACGTGCAGTGCATCAATTTGTCAGAAACACGCTATAGAAAAAATGGTGAGTCAGCATAAAACGGTAACATTTTCCAACTTTTCACCAATTTTCAACGCTCAGCCACTGACGCCCGAGTAGCACGTGCAGCACACCAAGCCTGTACAACAAAGGCAGGAGTCCACTCTGTGCGTGTGTGTAAGATCAGCGTTGTAGCTTGCAAAGTTTTGACAATAGCATCGATTTGCAAAAACACATGAAAATAAAGGATGTTCCCTAACTTTTTGTGAGTAGTTTATATCCGAAGACAACAAATGTGCGAACCGAGTGATAATTACTGTCAACTGAGATAGAAACTCGTAACATCTCTCAGAACCCAGACTTCATGAAGCCCTGATCGTAGTTGATCTTCGAACTTTCCTCTGTCGACTGGTGACCCATGGCGAAGTTTGCCGACGAACTGCTTCTCTTCTCGTAGCATGTGACGAGCTGCCTGTTTGATCATCCAGTAAGTTTCAGGACTCTTGTCGCTGCTGCAGTCTTTGACCAACACGAAATCGTCAGTTTCATAGAGTAGTGACTGCCTGTCGCCTGTGTTGTCATGGACAACCCTTCGTAAAGAGTTGTTTCTGTGCATATTTTTCACTGAACGCACAGCCGCTCGATCTTTCAGTCCCAACACATACTCCTTGATGGACGACAGCGTTTGTTTACATCCGTCCTGGTACTGTGTTGTCACAAGGGAAGAATTCACAACAGAAGCATCACGTGGCTCAGCGGTCCGTGGAGACGATAACACAGAGCCCTCTCCCTGCCCATTGTTGTCACGCTCACTGCTCTTCTCAACTGTGCGTGCAAAACGTGCAAAGATGTCACTGTCACTAGGGAGATTCAAAGGACAGCACGTTTCGTTTTGCAGCTCGTTTCGTTTGGTGAATGAGTCACCCCGCGAAACGGAACGTGAAACGAGACGGCATAGGCCGCAGACAAGATTTAGATGTATTCACGTTTCGTTTCGGAATGAAGGAAGGGCGATAAATCTTCAAGTGAAATTATCACGTCTGTCCTCGATCAGAATGGAAAAAAAACACCCTAGGAGGTGGTCCAGAATCGGGCATACTTTGATTATTTTCAGTCCAAATAAATCACACAGACTTTGTTTATACAAAATCACATACGAAGCCAGAATAAAAATTCGATGCGATGACCTACTTCTGCTTCGCCATTTGCTTTCTTCACCATGAAGTTGGATAAATGTACCAGGATCAGCACCCTTCAAAATATTTCAGTTCACAACAGTTGTCTACCTCCAATGAACACATTCTCAGCGCTGAAAGACTGTGAAAGGGTTGATGAATCTAGCAATGCATAAAATGGCCAACAAATAAAACTGTTAGTGTGCAAAAATACTCACAAAAGTTGACGAAATATTGTTCGTTTTTTGGGGGTGGAAAACGTGACTGCGTTTTGACGTTCCACGTTCCGTTTCAGTTGACCTTCACCTTTCCAGCGAGAGACCCCCGAAATGATGACGTTTACCACAACTTCAAAACGAAACGTCCCGACGTTTCGTTTATTAACTCTCCCTACTGTGTTCTGGGTCACTTTTACATTCCAGTGCTTGTTGTTGTTGTTGTTGATTTGCTACTGGTTTTGGCACAAATGTAGGATTTGACACTGGAGAACACACACGACTTGCCTTTGATGTTTGGAAACGGATTTCTTCTTCTTTCCTTCTCTGTAGTTCCTCGGCTCTCTGTTTGTCGTGCTGAAGCTGGCTGGGCGGTTTTCGACGGAAACGTTGTGTCATGGCTGACCGGTCCGTGTTCGAGACTGACACAAGTCGCAGGACGACTGTAGTTCTTGATCCCTCAGCGCATATTTTCCAGTAGCAGATAGCGTTTTCCTTGAGCAGGGCTTCCAGGGTACCTTCCAGAGCTGTTGGGAGTCCGACATCTGGCATTTTGAGGAAATATTGAGCGTTAATCCAAGTTGAATCAAGAGCTCTAAAATTTCCGCCCTGTTGCTTGAAGATCTCGCGAGAGAGAGTTAGAGAGAAAGAGAGAGAGAGAGATAAAGGGAGAGAGAGAGAGACAGAGACAGAGAGAGAGAGAGAAAGGGAGAGACAGAGAGAGAGAGAGATAGAGAGAGAGATATATACTCACGGAATAAAATAACTTAACATGTTTTAAAATTTAATATCTCAAAATCGGAAAAAGTTGCAGGAGAGCGGGGTGGTACGATCATAGAACTATCAATTCCTGAGAAGAGGAAAAAACCCGGAATGTTCTCGATTGCTTAGTTTTTTCACAATTGGTCCTCAAAGACGCATGGTGTCATTTTGGAGTTTACTAGACTGACGCCAAAGCTTGCCGACGCTGCCGACAGCCATGCAGTGCACGCTGTGTGTGCTGTATAAACAGGTAGGCCTGCACTCTTTGACTCTCGGGGCACGTCTACCCGTACTTGAAACCTGCAAAAGGTCTGCTGCTGATCCACGAATATTGCATGAAAGTAGGCCTACTGCCTTTGGTTTGTCCGTTTGTTTGTGAGTGAGAACAACTCACTAAAATGTTTCTTTCTCTTTGCCCAAAACTGTCCACTCTGTCTTTCTCTTTCACCATGCCACGAACGTGTGTGAACGATAGACTCGTCGTAATAGGGATGTTGAGAGGAGGGATGATTTATACTGATGTTGCTTGGAGATTCGGAGTGACCAGGCAATCAGTTCACGCACAGCACTGTCAAACACACAGTGCTAAGTTTGTAAACTCCAAAATGACACCATGCGTCTTTGAGCTCAAATTGCAAAACAACGGAACAATCCAGACTATTCCGGTTTTTTGCCTATAATGAGCAATTGAACAAGCTTTACGTTGGTACAAAAATCACTCCTGTAACTTTTTCCGATTTTGAGATATTAAATTTTAAACAATGTTAAGTTATTTTATTCCGTGAGTATATATATATAGAAAGAGAGATAGAGAGAGATAGAGAGAAAGAGAGATAGAAATAAAGAGAGAGAGATAGAGAGAGAGACAGACAGACAGACATACAGACAGACAGACAGACAGACAGACAGACAGACAGACAAACAGACAGACAGACAGACAGTGTTACGAATGGGTTTTATAAACTTACGTATGATGTACTCACAAATCACTCATACTCTCTATTCCAGGTTCGACCTCACTCATAACCTAATAATAAAGAAGTGAAAAACAGTTTAACAGTTTACTTTCATTCTTTGCATCCAAATACTACACAATACATGCACATACATCCAATGCCAACACGCAAACTATTCATTTTCATTGTCATTACTTTATTGTTTCATCACTAATTCTCAATTCTGGTCACACAAAAAATCAATTATCTAACTGGCCTTTTCTCGCACACACATGCATACTTCACTTTCTCACGTTACCACATTTGAGTCTTCCACGATGATGACGACGACGACGAATGACACAGGGTAAAGATGAAGACGATGTGCATAATAGCGATAATCATGTTAACAGGACCAATTGTAGACGACAGAGAAGACGGTGACAGTACAGGGCCGGACTACCGGGGGGGTCATGGGGGTTGCGCAACCCCCCCCCCCCCAGCCTAAACATGTACCTCACTTTTTTAAAACATTTTTATGGGGGCGAGGACGCCCCCATTCTATACGGATAGTTTCGAGGTTGACCATGGGCAGCGCCATTTTGTTGTGAAATACGTCATCAGTTTGTGTACACAGGAAGTTGTGACATCCGTCACCCTATGGGAGGGGTGGAGGCAACATTGTTCATCTGTAGAAAGTTGTGAAATCCGTCACCCTATGGGAGGAGTGAAGTCAAAATTGGTGAGTCATCACAGAGTTTGTGTAACACAGGAAGTTGTGAAATACGTCACCCTATGGGAGGGGTGACGGCAAAATCGCAAAAACATGATAGGTCGCATTGTGCAGGGTCAACTGCAACAAACTCAAACCGAGCCATTCATACCTACTTGTATTTGAGCGACTTATATACCGACATTTTTATTTCTTATTTTCAGCACAGGTGTAGGAAAAATCATGAACCAAAATGTTATTTATTTTCTAATTTAACATTGTTTTTACAAATATGACCATGGTCTTTTAAACATACAGTGACATTAAACATTGTTATGTTAAAAAAAAGAAAAAAGAAAAAAAGCTTTTGTGCACAAATCAGAAAATACATTGTACATTTTACCTACAGGCCAAACCGTGAGTGTCTGTGGCAAAGCCCGACCCAGGAAATTGCACTGATTTTATATTTAGATCAGAGGGAAATTGTCAAGAACAGGCGCTTGCATTTGGATGTGTCCAATGATAGTAGGTTTGGTTGTGATCAATCAGAATAATGTAGGAATAAAAATGTATGACAGTTTGGTATGATGACATTTAATTCACATATGCTGAAATATGATATTATACATCATGTAATATTATTATGGCTGTTGCCATGACCATGAAACCCAACAAAGGTTTAATGTAATGTAATTCAAAATACCAAAACCGAGCACCTATTAATCTCGTCTTTGCGCGTGAAGATTGAGGCCGTCTGCCAGTAGCGGTTAGGTCATACAGTGGAACCCCTCTCTAGCGACCTTTAAAATGTTGACAAAAATCGGTCCTTATGGAGGGGGGTCCTTACAGAGGGAGGGGGGCGGAGTCAGGGGGCCACAAAGAAAGTCAGATTTTCTTAAAAAAAGAAAACAGAGAAGTTTGAGTTGCTGACGACCGTTCCCTCTGAAAGCAAACTGCTTCGATTTCATGTTTGTCCTTGGTGTCCACCAGTTCTGGTGCATGTACTACCCTGGCCAAGTTTCCTCTCAAGACATCAAAGAGACCGCCCCATAGGTTAAACTCCCCATAGGTTAAACTCGGTCACTGACCCGGGTGCAGAAAGTGTTTCCTCTCTCAGATATGAAAGGCGAACCAGAGACTATAGAGTACTCTACAGTCTCTGGGCGAACCACCTCTCATAGCTAAAACTGGGTCAATGACCCCTGGGAAGAAGGTCAGTGTCTATAAAATTTTACTCCCAGGCCTGCGGCCAGGGGGGGGAGGGGGAGTATACCGGTACCATTTGAGAATCAGACCAAATGAGAATTGAACCATTTGAGAACATCCTTTTTTTTCAATCACTACATCGAAGGCCTGCGGCCCGGGGTTCACATGGGTTGGTTTGTTTGTTTGTTTCAAACCCACACCCATATACACACATTTCCCATTTAAACCATTTGTCGGCCCCCTGTCGATATTTATCGACTAAGTTCCTTGTTTGCTATTGTTTATGTTATGCCGTTTCATGCAATGAGCGACCATTTTCTTATATCAGATTATGACCTACCCATCAGCTTCAGGGGGCTTCGCCCCCTGACCCCCACTGGCAACCCCCCCTCCTCTTCGCCTAGTCCGGCCCTGCAGTATACATGCTGGTATGACGAGTGACACTGGATTGACGTAGATGCTATGTTACAGTCATGCTCTCATGCTCTCCGCTGCCGAAGGAGACTATGGCGGTGGGGTTTACCGGATTCATACTTCCTCTGTTCCTCCTTTTTGTCTGACGTACAAAGAACAAGTCGCGTAAGGCGAAAATACAATATTTAGTCAAGTAGCTGTCGAACTCACAGAATGAAACTGAACGCAATGCAACGCAGCAATACTCGTAGCATCGTCAGTCCACCGCTCATGGCAAAGGCAGTGAAATTGACAAGAAGAGCGGGGTAGTAGTTGCGCTAAGAAGGATAGCACGCTTTTCTGTACCTCTCTTTGTTTTAACTTTCTGAGCGTGTTTTTAATCCAAACATATCATATCTATATGTTTTTGGAATCAGGAACCGACAAGGAATAAGATGAAAGTGTTTTTAAATTGATTTGGACAATTTAATTTTGATAATAATTTTTATATATTTAATTTTCAGAGCTTGTTTTTAATTCGAATATAACATATTTATATGTTTTTGGAATCAGCAAATGATGGAGAATAAGATAAACGTACATTTGGATCGTTTTATAAATTTTTATTTTTTTTTACAATTTTCAGATTTTTAATGACCAAAGTCATTAATTAATTTTTAAGCCACCAAGCTGAAATGCAATACCGAAGTCCGGGCTTCGTCGAAGATTACTTGACCAAAATTTCAACCAATTTGGTTGAAAAATGAGGGCGTGACAGTGCCGCCTCAACTTTCACGAAAAGCCGGATATGACGTCATCAAAGACATTTATCAAAAAAATGAAAAAAACGTATGGGGATTTCATACCCAGGAACTCTCATGTCAAATTTCATAAAGATCGGTCCAGTAGTTTAGTCTGAATCGCTCTACACACACACACACACACACGCACACACGCACACACGCACATACACCACGACCCTCGTTTCGATTCCCCCTCGATGTTAAAATATTTAGTCAAAACTTGACTAAATATAAAAACGACAATAATAAGTCTCTGGTATGCAAACTGGCAATGTTGTATACATATGCATGGAGTTGGCCAGTTTACATAAACACTACTAATAATTCAATACTTTAACTAAATCGGTTATACAACATCAAGAAATATTTACCTCACTTCGGCAAGTCATTCACTCTGTATAACTTCCATCCGTCCTCTGTGACAATTTAGGTAAAAGTGACCGGGACAGCTCACCCGTCCACCAGTTGGGGTGGATTCACAAAAACTTCACGTGCAACGTGACTAAACAAAAATCCGTGGGTGTTTTGGCTGTCAACCCTTGCATCCATAGGTGCTTGCACTTGACATTATATTATACCAAATTAATCAAAATCATGTTCGTAACAGACAGACAGACAGACAGACACAGACAGACAGACAGAAAGACAGAGACAGAGAGACAGAATGAGTTTGTCATATTGAAGGTGAATTTGTCGTCGGGTTGTATTTGAGTTCAGGATAATGCGTTCTCACTGAAAGGTGATGCAGATAATGCAGCATACGCATGGAACATCAGCCACATAATGTTTGCAGAAGATGATGTTGATAATGCACCCACACACTATTCTGTTGCACGCGGTGTGTCAGAGCCTGGGTGCAGACACTACAGCGAAGGCCGTACAGTTGTGCTGTTGCTCTGACCAATTCTCCCAGCCTGCATCGTACTGGGACGTGACACCCGACGTTTTATCACAACTGAGAACCTGGTGGCAACAAAGGATGCCCTGTACTCCGGACACTCAGCTCACTGATGAACAGTATCTGGACATCGTGGCAAGGTGAGGAAGGAGAGAGTCATTGATACGTTTTGTCAACCTGATGCAGTAGTTTCTTTAAGCTTTACTTTCTAATCAGTCATTTACATATAAATGTGTTCTGCTTCATTACAGGTTTGTTGGACCGGCCACCACGGTGTCTGTCCCCTGCTACAACGGTGTCCGTGTGGAGGTACGGACTGCAGGACAGGCAGTGGCAGAACTAGGGCGGAGGCTGGCACTTCTGGTTCTGACCCTGCAACAGCTGGACCTAATGAATAGAGACCCTCCACGGGTCTGCATCACGGGGCCGCCAGGAACAGGTAGCTACCATTGATTTTTGTTGTTGTTGAGTATGTTGTTTACTTGTTTGGTGACACACTGTTTGTGTCGTTGGCTGTCATTTGCTAGAAATGTGCATATTGAAATCAACCATCTGCAGTATTGTAAAGAGAGTTGGCGGGTGCGTACGGCGATGCCGGCCTGCAAATTTCACAATACTCGGTAATAATTATGATGTCTATCATGCATGAAGCGTGGATTTTTGTCACCAGGCTATTCTGTTCTCTCTCTTTTATGAGCAGAAATTCCTCCATTTTGAATTGGTCTGTAAACTTCATGCTTCTTTTGTGAAAAACATTTTACTCTGGCAATATGTCTTGATTCGCCTAGCCGTGTCCGGTGTTGCTGGCAACGCTAAGTTTAGCTCTGTGGTCTTATACTTTAACTACGATTTTTGCCCTGGAGATGGCTGTTCGGCTTTAAGTACTACATGTATTAAGCACTTCCTTGATGCAATGTT
>NC_090256.1:12129933-12142433 GCF_037325665.1 Littorina saxatilis | reverse complement strand
TATCAATTATCGCGCGCTCTGGGCGGTTTAAAAAAATATAAAAATATTTTTTTCTGGTATTACCTAAAACCACAGCAATGCGGCCGCAGTGCCCTAGAAAAGACGTAAGCCTGCCTCCAATAAGGATGGACCCAAAAAGCAACAGCTAACTAACTAACTAACTCCAATAAGGAAGATTTAGTGTTCAAATACCTGCTGCGCCTGGTGGGTTAAGGGTGGATGTTTTTCTGATCTGGGCTACCAGGTCTGCTCGGGCCTTATCTCCCTTCATGTGGACACGCAAGCACAAGACCATGTACGCACGAACAGATCCTGCTATCCATGTCATATTCTGTGGGTTATAGAAACATGAAAATACCCAGCAGGAAAACTGGCCAAATAGTCGACAAGACGATTGCGGCCGCTAAACGGATGAACATTACAGATACCACAGATTCTCTGTGGAAGTAATTGACTGCAAAAGATCAACTTCCTGTTGCGTAGTTGCAGATCAACCAGCGGAAGAAGACAATATGCTGCAATAATAAAAACCCACAGGGAGAGAGGCACGAGGCCTTTAACGACCATGGTGTACAGAAGGAAGTATAACTTTAAATTTGAATTTTGTCTTTGTCTGTACTTTTTATATTTAGTCAAGTTTTGACTAAATATTTTAACATCGAGGGGGAATCGAAACGAGGGTCGTGGTGTATGTGCGTGTGTGTGTCTGTGTGTGTGTGTAGAGCGATTCAGACTAAACTACTGGACCGATCTTTATGAAATTTGACATGAGAGTTCCTGGGTATGAAATCCCCGAACGTTTTTTTCATTTTTTTGATAAATGTCTTTGATGACGTCATATCCGGCTTTTCGTGAAAGTTGAGGCGGCACTGTCACGCCCTCATTTTTCAACCAAATTGGTTGAAATTTTGGTCAAGTAATCTTCGACGAAGCCCGGACTTCGGTATTGCATTTCAGCTTGGTGGCTTAAAAATTAATTAATGACTTTGGTCATTAAAAATCTGAAAATTGTAAAAAAAAATAAAAATTTATAAAACGATCCAAATTTACGTTTATCTTATTCTCCATCATTTGCTGATTCCAAAAACATATAAATATGTTATATTCGGATTAAAACCAAGCTCTGAAAATTAAATATATAAAAATTATTATCAAAATTAAATTGTCCAAATCAATTTAAAAACACTTTCATCTTATTCCTTGTCGGTTCCTGATTCCAAAAACATATAGATATAATATGTTTGGATTAAAAACACGCTCAGAAAGTTAAAACAAAGAGAGGTACAGAAAAGCGTGCTATCCTTCTTAGCGCAACTACTACCCCGCTCTTCTTGTCAATTTCACTGCCTTTGCCATGAGCGGTGGACTGACGATGCTACGAGTATACGTCTTGCTGAAAAATTACATTGCGTTCAGTTTCATTCTGTGAGTTCGACAGCTACTTGACTAAATATTGTATTTTCGCCTTACGTGAGGGGGAATCGAAACGAGGGTCGTGGTGTATGTGCGTGTGTGTGTGCGTGTGTGTGTCTGTGTGTCTGTGTGTGTGTGTAGAGCGATTCAGACTAAACTACTGGACCGATCTTTATGAAATTTGACATGAGAGTTCCTGGGTATGAAATCCCCATACGTTTTTTTCATTTTTTTGATAAATATCTTTGATGACGTCATATCCGGCTTTTCGTGAAAGTTGAGGCGGCACTGTCACGCCCTCATTTTTCAACCAAATTGGTTGAAATTTTGGTCAAGTAATCTTCGACAAAGCCCGGACTTCGGTATTGCATTTCAGCTTGGTGGCTTAAAAATTAATTAATGACTTTGGTCATTAAAAATCTGAAAATTGTAAAAAAAAAAATAAATTATAAAACGATCCAAATTTACGTTTATCTTATTCTCCATCATTTGCTGATTCCAAAAACATATAAATATGTTATATTCGGATTAAAAACAAGCTCTGAAAATTAAATATATAAAAATTATTATCAAAATCAAATTGTCGAAATCAATTTAAAAACACTTTCATCTTATTCCTTGTCGGTTCCTGATTCCAAAAACATATAGATATGATATGTTTGGATTAAAAACACGCTCAGAAAGTTAAAACAAAGAGAGGTACAGAAAAGCGTGCTATCCTTCTTAGCGCAACTACTACCCCGCTCTTCTTGTCAATTTCACTGCCTTTGCCATGAGCGCTGGACTGACGATGCTACGAGTATACGGTCTTGCTGAAAAATGGCATTGCGTTCAGTTTCATTCTGTGAGTTCGACAGCTACTTGACTAAATATTGTATTTTCGCCTGACGCGACTTGTTATTATTTTTGTATCATGATGTTGTCCTATTTGCTTGGTTATTTTGTGCGTGATGAGCCTAATGACACATTTCTGTTTTTATAAACCACACTTACTTTATACATTTGTATTTTTGGCATTTTATTGTAAGACATTTCCAAAGAGTGGCTATTTGTTGCGAGGATGTCGAACTTGTTATACAGTACTTTTTTTGTATTTCAGTAGCAGTCACAAAACAGTTTTCCATGCATAGCCTATATGTTGTGAGAACAAAAACAAATTTTATGTTTAATTATTGACAATACAAAACAATTTGTTCACGGATCTTCGACCCAGCGGTCGTTTAAAGTGGACATACAGACACACAATTATTATACAAAAATAAAGTTATCTGACAAATTGTCCAGCAAACATTTAAGTATTACAATATATATGCATGGATAACTGTTTTGTTGATTCATTCGCTTGCGGCTTCGTGGCAGGCGGAAGAAAAAATCAGCCAGATAAGTTTTCGTTATTGTTTGTCTGTGCACTTAAAAGACCGTTGGGTCGATATATTTGTGAATGTATTGTTTTGTCAATAACAAACGTTCCAACAACCTACCTTTCTTGTTTTTTGTTCTGTGACTGCTTCTGAAATACATGTATCAACAAACAAAGCATAAAAACAGTAGACATCATCACAACAACTAGCCACCCTTTTTACATTGGATGCAATACAATAAAATATAAATAAAATATTATCTGAGTGAGGTTTACAGTTGTTCACAACATTGTTTTGTCTTTCCTGTCGATGTGTGTGTGTGAAAACGAGTTTTACTTTATTTTCTGTTTTACTTTATTTCCTTTTTCAAGTTTATTATCTGTTTATTCTCGTGCCGCTTGTAAAACCGCTGGGTAAAAGATCCGTGAACGTAACGTTTTATTTTGTAAAAAATTAAACGTTTAAATAATATACCTTTCTTGTTTTTTTATTCTGAATTTTGGAACATTCGCAGTCTATTTGCTTTTGGATTTTTATTTAAGTTTAATGTTTACAGTTCCCGTCGATTTCTGTTTAAAAAAATAGGTCACGAAGTTCCAGACAATTCAGTTCTTTTGTCACGGCCCGGTAGAAGTTGGACAGCAGGTAAACAATTAGAGACTGTTAGACTTTTAACGTGCCAATTTCAGCAAAAGCAAAACACACAACACACACGCACACAGACACACACACAAACACTCACACACACGCACGCACGCACGCGCGCGCGCAAACACACACACACACACACACACACACACACACACACAGAAGAGACGAAGTAAAATGCTTATTATGCGTTTTTGCACGAGTGTGTTTTCAACATGAATTAGTAAACTAGGACAAGCTAATAAGAGACCACTGAATAAAACTAAAGAAGAAGAAGAAGACAGCATTATCAAGAAGTGATTGAACACAGGTATTTCAGCTCAAAATTCGTAGCCTATATTCCTTTCTTTTCAATTTTGCTCATATTTTTAGGTGGTGATTTTTGTGCAAAGATCGGATACCCAATTCTCAAATTACATACACTATACTAGGATTTTATTTTCTTAAAAAATTACAGAGTTAATTGTGAATAAGCAACAACAAAAACGTGTTAAATGTGCGATGGCATGCGCGTACAGAACAAAATGCCATACATTTATTGGGAGAGAAAAAAAAGGCACAGTGGTGGATTGGCCATGACTTGTGCAGTGACAACAGTAACATTAAATTTAGAAGTAATTGCGAAAAGGTTACCCAAAAAAAGCGTTCAGTGCTAGCATGCACAGAACAACAAAAAGTGATAAAACATCATACCTAAGAAAAGCAGTGTTAAATGTGCAATGAACTGTCCACACAAAACATTTACACGTACAGGAGCAAACATGGGACGCTTTCTGAGATTTCGGTCAATGTAGATTATTTTCTTTTTGCCGGGCTCGGCGCTTGAATACACTTTCTTTCTTTGTTTTCTTGCTTAGCTGCTCGCCATTAGTAATGCAAGAATCTACAGCTTGGTGAAGGCAGACAGTTACGAAGGAAAGGCTAAATGCGGCAAAATGAAAAAGTGGCTACATTGACAGAAATCTCAGAAAATATGACACATGGGAGTGAAACAAACACATAAACACAGCATTAAATGAGCAAATAGTGTGCACAGTTCAAAAACGTTTTTACACATCAGCAAATAGGAATGAAAAAGTAACCCAGTGGTCAATATACAGTGGTTTCTAGGAACAATAACATTAAAAAAAAACAAAAAAAAACAATCATATAATTGGGAAAGAATAAAACAGCGTTAAATTGTGCCTTTTTCTGAGATTTCAGTCAATGTGGCAAAATCATTTTGTCACGCTTCAACCAAGATGATGAATGCTAGTTAACCCTTAGGCTGGTTGTTGCGACATGTGTCGCGCTACTTTACCTATACTTTTATCTGGTTGTCACGACACGTCGCGCTACTGGCTCAGTTTGTTTCGTCGGTTCCGATTACCTCCCATGGATGCGAAAACCTATATGACCGTTTATCTTTATTTTTCTCTCTGTTAATTCACCAGTGGCTATGTAACATGTGTTACAGAATTGCACCAGTGTAAGGGTTGTGTAAACAAAATATATAACACCAATCATATAATTGGGAAAGAAATCTTCTCGGCCCACAATGAAACGTTTGTACGATTGACTGGACGTGAACAAATTAGCGGCTACATTGACATAAGTGAAGGACATAAACGTGCAAAAAAAGTGTGCCCAGAGAACAATATTTGTACACATCACCATATATGTCTTGAGACAGGGAAAAAAAGCGTTAAATGGAACAAAATTTGTACACTTCAGCAAACATAGGAGTGAAAAATCTATATTATATTACGGAACTGCTTTTTCACACTGATGACGTATCTCCGAGCAAACCCGGCCGATTTGTGCCCTGTCCGTGGGTTGGTAGGGTAACGGATCACGCTAAACACGATGCGCTAGGTTAGATTAGCGAATTCGAAAGCGAAATGGCTTTTTCGGGCCTTCCTGCATGACATTTTGTAACAGACGAACCTAGCCGAAAGCGAATGGGCTCCTCTTCCATTGGCTATCCGGCAGGGGAGGTCATTTTTGAAGAACACTATCATAGGTGCACATCAGTACACCCTTACTTGCAAAAAGTGGCCTTTATAGACATATTTGAAGAGGTATTTGACACTTTTGACCGTTGTACAGGCTTCGAGGTTGATATGGACATTGTACTTCTTTGTCAGGTATGGGTTGTAAGGAACAACCTATCTGTTGTCAACTTCAGGTTAGGCCTGAAGAAATAAATTTGCTTTTGTTTAATATTTCTCTTGGGCTGCAAGCCAGCGCAATATAATTAAAACATTTCATTTGCCAAATCAGCGCTACCAAAACTGATAAATAGGACTACTAAGCATGGAGTATTCATTGCAGGGGCTTTTTTGTGTTTGTCATGCTGTGTGCCACACGTGTTGCCGCTGTCGCCGTGTGTAGAGTTTAAGATGATGTGATTCCTACTCTTATAAAGTCGATCTCGCAGGTTACACCCCCGCAAAAATGTACATGATTGCCCACATGGTCTTTGTTGATGTTCTTTGTCTCGTGACTTTATCGATATGTCGCAAAATGATTCCACAAAATTGAAAACAGGGATCAGATTTTACCCGCAACTACTGACTCTTAAAAGGTTGTGAAAAAACGGGTTGAATGTGAATGTTCATTCCTGAGACAATGCTTGGAGAGCTTCTTCCGATGTGACTGTGTCATCTGAAGTGGATTGGGTTGCGTTTTGTGTTGCATCTTGTGTTGCATCAAACATGTCTGTGGATTGTGTTGAATTTTGGGTTGCGTCAATCATGTCGTCATCCATGATTTGACTGAGCGTCAGGTCGTCAACGTTGTCGAGGTGGTTTGATGTGTTTGTAGGAGTGCTTGTTGCTGCAGGGTTGTTTGGTGCAGCGGTGGGTGTAGATGAACGTAGTGCAAATGAAGATGAGCTGGCCGTTGCTGCAGGGTTGTTTGCTGCAGCGGTGGGTGTAGATGAACGTAGTGCGGATGAAGATGAGGTGGCCGACTGGAGGCGTTGATTTTCACGCCTAAGATTGGTTAGTTGTGTGAAGTCTTTGCTCGCTTTCTTTTTTGCATCTGACAATTGGTTGATGATGGTTTGGAAAGATTGCTTTTGTTTTTGTCGAAGTCGGGGTACTGCTTCACAGGCCAAGTTGTGGTCACCGTCTTGGAGGGTCACCTGCACAAATGCGAGAAGTGAGGTCACAGTGAGTTGGTAGTTGGGACACCATATCTGAAGAAAATGAAAAAAAAAATTATAGCTTGTACACAGAAGTATACAACACTGAAAAATAAGTAGTGTTTGCAGGAATGACGTTTGCATGATTACATCTACATAACAAAATTTTCTCTTTGTACGTTTGCTCATTGGTGTAAAAATCCAGCCGCCCCCCCCCCCCCAAAAAAAAAAAAAGATCACACACACACAGCGATGAAAGTGCGCATCCCTTCCCAGCCTTGCAGCGTTTTGAAAGTTGGAAGCATTAAAGGTAAAAGCCATCGTAAAGATACGAACTAAAAGTATAACGTCTAAAATATATAATGATTCAAACGCATATATAATAACATAAGTAATTGACAACAGAAAATATAAACATGGTTCAAACACACACAAAACAGTGCACGCGTCCATGCATATGTTTTCAGGTAATAGAACCTCCCCCCTCATTGCCATGGGTTAGAGAAATAGAAAAAGCAAGATTCGTTCATTGTATGGCCTAGGAGGAAAAAATATACAAAAAACCTCCCCCCGCCCCTCCCCCCCCCCCCTCCCGGAAAAAAGCACAATTTTCCCTATGCTGTTTTCAGGTAATAGAACACCCCCCCCCCCCCCCCCGCATGTATGGCCTCTAGGTAAAAAAATACCCAAAAGAATGCATACACATGCAATAGATTTCAGCAAGATTCCTTGAAATCCCCCGCCCCTCATGTATGGCCTATGCCTGGGTTAGAAAATTAGAAAAGAAAAACAACGAAAGAATGCAGCGATGAAAGAGCGAAAATCCTGCAGTTGAGCCGTGGCGTTGTCAGGCAAAATCAAAATGGTGGGGGAGAGAAACGTGGTGAATGGTGGAATAATGTTGCAGAATCCAGCAAGGTTTTGGAACACTTTAAGAACGTTTTACAGACTGATAAATGGGATTTACCTGTCGAGTGTAGAGCCAGTTGTATATATCCAGATATCCAGAGGACAAACTCTAAATATCTCTCTTTCTCCCTGTCTGTCTTCCAGTGACCTACAACAACAAAAAATGCTGTACATGCAAACGATGTTCCAAGACAAAAGTGTGTGTGAACTTAATAAAACAACAAATTTCAGTTTGTTGAGCACTGCATCTCTTCCCAGCCTTGCAGCGTTTTGAAAGTTGGAAGCATTAAAAGTTGGTTGGTTGGTTGGTTTTTGGAGTTTAATGTCCCTTCAGCAGATGCTAGCTGTTATTCGAGACCGAGCAGTAAAGGTAAAAGCCATCGTAAAGATACGAAATGGAAATCTAAAACGTCTAAAAAAAATATATAATGACTCAAACGCATATTATAACTAAATAACAACAAAAAATATATACATGGTCCAAACACACACACACACACACACACACACACACACACACACACACACACACACACACACACACACACACACACACACACACAATCGAGTACACGCATCCACGCATATAAACTCATGTACACACACACACACAGACAAACACATACCCAATAAAGGTACGTCCAATGGCACGTGTGCATGTGTGTGTGGATGCTGTTTTCAGGTAATAGAACCCCCCCCCCCCCCTCTCATGTATGGCCTATGTATAGTTTTGTTTTTTTAAGAAATGGAAATCTAAAATGACTAAAATATACAATGATTCAAACGCATATAAATATTTGGATGCTGTTTTCAGGTAATAGAACCCCCCCCCCCCCCCTCTCATGTATGGCCTATGCCATGGATGTGTGTGTGGATGCTGTTTTCAGGTAATAGAACCCCCCCCCCCCCCTCTCATGTATGGCCTATGCATAGTTGTTTTTTCGAAATGGAAATCTAAAACGTCTAAAATATACAATGATTCAAACGCCGTATAATTATATATATATATATATCTATAAATATATAGAGATAGATGACAGTGTATTTTTCGCGTGGCTATAAATTGATTCGACCTTTGCACTTTTACAGTGAGGACAACTTACGGGTGCAAGGAAAGCGTTCTGGACAGTGCAGTGACCTTCTAAAAATAGTAACGGGAATATCTGAAGCTGCTTGTCATACCGTAGCGCGCCACACGAAGGAAGGGAGATAAACGCAAAACACTGGAGAAGATAAGGAAGAGTTACTGGGAATAGATGAACAGAAAAACCAAAATCGGTTCAGCGCTGCGCGCTGAGAGCACGTGTTGAAAATTCTCATCGACCAGGTTGTGTCCGGGGTGTACCTGAATATGCCCACCAAATTTGAAGCAGATCCATCGAGAACTTTGGCCGTGCATCGCGAACACACAGACAGACAGACAGACAGACAGACAGACAGACAGACAGACAGACAGACAGACAGACAGACACAAGTCGTATATATATAGATGTACACACACAGCAGACAAACACACAACCAATAAAGGTATGCAATAGATTTCAGCAATTTTTTTTCAAATCCGTCCCTCATGTATGGCCTATGCCTGGGTTAGAAAAGTAGAGAAAAAAACACAATTTTCTCTATGCTGTTTACAGGTAAAAGACCCCCCCCCCCCCCTCCCAATGTATGGCCTAAGCAAGATTTTTTTCTGCATCTGCATGGGTAACGCCGGCAGAATCCAAAACTTTGGCTTAGTACCGCCTCCCCCCCCCCCCACCCCCACCCCCCTATGTATGGCAAGGTTCCTTAAAATACCTCCCTCATGTATGGCGTATGCCTGGGTTAGAAAACAACGAAAGAATATAGCGTTGAAAGAGGGGAAATCCTGCAGTTGAGCCGTGGCTCAACAACGAAAGAATGCAGCTTGAAAGAGCGAAAATTCTGCAGTTGAGCCGGCGTGGCATGGCAAGGCTAAAATTAAAATGGCGGGGGAGAGACACGTGGTGAATAATGTTGCACATTCTCAATCTCTATAGTAGAATCCAGACGTTTTACAGACTGATAAATGGGAAGGTTTTGGCTTTAAGAAAGTTTTACACGCTGATAAATGAGATTTACCTGTCGAGTGTAGAGCCAGTTGTATGCAGCAGTCGATGCAACAGCAGTCTGACAATGACAGCTTCAAAGGTGGTTTGATGTGTTTGTAGGAGTGCTTGTTGCTGCAGGGTTGTTTGGTGCAGCGGTGGGTGTAGATGAACGTAGTGCAGATGAAGATGAGCTGGCCGTTGCTGCAGGGTTGTTTGGTGCA
The DNA here is from genome assembly GCF_037325665.1 of Littorina saxatilis. Classification (NCBI taxonomy): domain Eukaryota; kingdom Metazoa; phylum Mollusca; class Gastropoda; order Littorinimorpha; family Littorinidae; genus Littorina; species Littorina saxatilis. The sequence continues at coordinate 12,132,685 of NC_090256.1, read as the reverse complement.
GCGTTGGGTGTAGATGAACGTAGTGCAGATGAAGATGAGCTGGCCGTCGATGCAGGGCTGTTTGGTGCAGCGGTGGGTGTAGATGAACGTAGTGCAGATGAAGATGAGGTGGCCGACTGGAGGCGTTGATTTTCACGCCTAAGATTGGTTAGTTGTTTGAAGTCTTTGCTCGCTTTCTTTTTTGCATCTGACAATAATTGGTTGATGAGAGATCGGGGTACTGCTTCACAGGCCAAGTCGTCGTCACTGTCTTGAAGTGAGGTCGCAGTGAGTTGGTCGTTGGGACACCATATCTGAAGAAAATGAAAAAAAAAATTATAGCTTGTACACAGGAGTATGCAACACTGAAAAAAATGAATTGTTTTGGCATGAATGACGATTGCATGATTACGTCTACATAACAAAATTTTCTCTTTGTACGTTTGCTCATTGGTGTAAAAATCCAGACCCACACAACAATGAAAGTGCACATCTCTTCCCAGCCGCGCAGCGTTTTGAAAGTTGGAAGCCGGCATTAAAGGTAAAAAGCCATCGTAAAGATACGAACTACAAAATGGCGGGGGAGAGACACGTGGTGAATAATGTTGCACATTCTCAATCTCTATAGTAGAATCCAGAAGTTTTACAGACTCACTGATAAATGGGAAGGTTTTGGCTTTAAGAAAGTTTTGCAGACTGATAAATGGGATTGACCTGTCGAGTGTAGAGCCAGTTGTATCCAGCAGTCGATGCACAGCAGATTTGACAGCTCAGCTGCCGCGTAGCAGATTGACAGCCCCGCGGCCTGATGTCCCTTTGAGCAGAATGATTCAAAGCTGGGGAGGAGAGTGACGTCCCCTTTGTGCCATGGCAACGTTCGCTTTCGGCCAATGGGATAGCTCGGCTCGGCTAGGTTCGTCTGTTACAAAATTTCACGCAGAAAGGCCTCAAAAAGCCATTTCGCTTTCGAACTCGCTAATCTAACCTAGCGCATCGTGTTCAGCGCGATCCGTTGTTACTAGGTTCGTCAGTCTGGGGTGCGGTCGCGTAGTCTTTAGTCAGACCGTTCGCTTTCGGCCAATGGGATAGCTGGGATATTTCGTCTTTTACAAAATTTCACGCCGAAAGGCCTCAAAAAGCCATTTCGCTTTCGAACTCGTTAATCTAACCCGGCGCATCGTCACGTGTTCAGCGCGATCCGTTCCTAGGGGGAACCGAGGGACAGGGGCCAAATCGGCGGGGTTTGGAAGGAGATACGTCCACAAAGCGAAAAAGCCCACGCGTATTATAATATAGATTATCATAATGATACTAAGAGCTTAACGCGTCCTGTTTCTCTCTTCTAAGCAGTCCTTGTAAAATGCGACATGCTAATACTGTTAGAGACCTCTGAATAAAACCAAAGAAGATGAAGAAGAAGAAGAAGAAGAAGAAGAAGAAGAAGAAGAAGAAGAAGATTTTTTTTTGGTTGTATCTGAAGTTTTAGATCATTATCAATACCATTGTTAACCTCGAGACTGATTCAAGGTTTCATCAGTGGAAATATCGGGCCTTTGGAGGGTATGGCAAAGCACAAAACAAATATCATCTTCAAAGATAACCAAGTTTGTATTGGGGAAGGATCTTCCAGAATATGAGCAATTCCCGAATGTTAAACCGAAGCCACAACGCTCTGATCAGAGAGGCAGACAGACTGTAATACTTGAAGCAGGTTGATCATGAATGTCGAGTCTGTTTATGTGGGAATTCCCGAACACGTGGCGCATTGTCACGTGACTTGCTTGCCGCCATATTGCCTGTTGATCAACTGTGTACTCGTACCCAGGTGAGATAAAACACTTCAAAACATACACAGAAACAGAGATTGTCGAGCATAGTCATCGTTATGTGAAATTAGGTATGAGTGCGATCGAGGGATAACGTTACGCCATACCGACAGCGCGGACGTACGTACGTAGTTCTAAGCGAAACAAAATCAGTCATAGCGGAAGGCTGTTGGGTTGTAACCGATATCAATCTATTCAGTTCCTGCTCTTAATGTCCTACTCGGAACTCCAGTATGTAGTTTCAACGCCGTAATCATAATTTAAAAAAAACACCGTCAAGCTTAAGAAAATGTGCCTTATTAGCAAATACATAGATACATTTGTATTATAATATAGATTATCATAATGATATGAATAAGAGCTTAACGCTTCCTGTTTCTCTCTTCTAAGCAGTCCTTGTAAAATGCGACATGCTAATACAAGTACTGCAGGGGCGGATCAGTTGCTTTGTAAGGGGGGGTGCACTTTGAATCGAAAGTGAATGTGATGGGCGCGAAGCGCCCGAATTTGCTAGGGGGGTCCGGGGGCATGCCCCCCCCCGGAAAATTGTCACAGTTTGGCCCAAAGAAGCAAAATGGTGCCATCTGGTGCCATTTGAACTTAGAAATTGTTGTAGAATCAGCTTTCCAAATTTACAATTTCCATTTAAAATCACTAAAGACTTGATTTTTTTTTGTGGCTGGAGGGGGGTGCACCTGCACCCTGTGCACCCCCCCCCCCCCCCTCGTCCGCCCCTGTACTGTAAGAGACCTTTGAATAAAAACAAAGAAGAAGAAGAAGAAGAAGAAGAAGAAGAAGAAGAAGATTTCCTCATTTGTGGGATCTGTGTATTCAACAATGTCGCGGGCACTCAGTGTGGGCTGGTGACTAGCCTGCTAAAACGAGTGTGTGTATTAATGTGCGGTGAGGTAGGCCGAGTTTGTTGCTGTGATTCAATGAGAGAGAGA
>NC_090256.1:12106094-12128594 GCF_037325665.1 Littorina saxatilis | reverse complement strand
GATTCTATAACCATTTCTAAGTTCAAATGGCACCAGATGGCACCATTTTGCTTCTTTGGGCAAAACAATTTTCCGGGGGGGCATGTCCCCGGACCCCCATAGCAAATTCGGGCGCTTCGCGCCCATTCACTTTTGATTCAAAGTGCACCCCCCCTTACAAAGCAACTGATCCGCCCCTGCAGTATTAGCATGTCGCATTTTACAAGGACTGCTTAGAAGAGAGAAACAGGAAGCGTTAAGCTCTTATTCATATCATTATGATAATCTATATTATAATACAAATGTATCTATGTATTTTCGTCGCGATATAACCTTCGTGGTTGAAAACGACGTTAAACACCAAATAAAGAAAGAAAGAAATCTATGTATTTGCTAATAAGGCACATTTTCTTAAGCTTGACGGTGTTTTTTTAAATTATGATTACGGCGTTGAAACTAGATACTGGAGTAGGACATTAAGAGCAGGAACTGAATAGATTGATATCGGTTACAACCCAACAGCCTTCCGCTATGACTGATTTTGTTTCGCTTAGAACTATACGTACGTACGTCCGCGCTGTCGGTATGGCGTAACGTTATCCCTCGATCGCACTCATACCTAATTTCACATAACGATGACTATGCTCGACAATCTCTGTTTCTGTGTATGCTTTGAAGTGTTTTATCTCACCTGGGTACGAGTACACAGTTGATCAACAGGCAATATGGCGGCAAGCAAGTCACGTGACAATGCGCCACGTGTTCGGGAATTCCCACATAAACAGACTCGACATTCAAGTATTACAGTCTGTCTGCCCTCTGATCAGAGCGTTGTGGCTTCGGTTTAACATTCGGGAATTGCTCATATTCTGGAAGATCCTTCCCCAATACAAACTTGGTTATCTTTGAAGATGATATTTGTTTTGTGCTTTGCCATACCCTCCAAAGGCCCGATATTTCCATGAAACCTTGAATCAGTCTCGAGGTTAACAATGGTATTGATAATGATCTAAAACTTCAGATACAACCAAAAAAAAATTCTTCTTCTTCCTCTTCTTCTTCTTCTTCTTCTTCTTCTTCTTCTTCTTCTTCTTCTTCATCTTCTTTGGTTTTATTCAGAGGTCTCTAACAGTATTAGCATGTCGCATTTTACAAGGACTGCTTAGAAGAGAGAAACAGGAAGCGTTAAGCTCTTAGTATCATTATGATAATCTATATTATAATAGCCTACGCGTGGGCTTTTTCGCCTTGTGGACGTATCTCCTTCCAAACCCCGCCGATTTGGCCCCTGTCCCTCGGTTCCCCCGTAGGAACGGATCGCGCTGAACACGTGACGATGCGCCGCTGGGTTAGATTAACGAGTTCGAAAGCGAAATGGTTTTTTGAGGCCTTTCGGCGTGAAATTTTGTAACAGACGAAATATCCCAGCTATCCCATTGGCCGAAAGCGAACGGTCTGACTAAAGACTACGCGACCGCACCCCAGACTGACGAACCTAGCCGCCGCGGTGTGGAACTGAATATCTCCTACCAAACCCGGCCGATTTGGCCCCTGTCCTTTCGGTTCCCCGTAACAACGGATCGCGCTGAACACGATGCGCTAGGTTAGATTAGCGAGTTCGAAAGCGAAATGGCTTTTTGAGGCCTTTCTGCGTGAAATTTTGTAACAGACGAACCTAGCCGAGCCGAACTATCCCATTGGCCGAAAGCGAACGTTGCCATGGCACAAAGGGGACGTCACTCTCCTCCCCAGCTTTCAATCATTCTGCTCAAGGGGACATCAGGCGGGGCTGTCAATCTGCTACGCGGCAGCTGAGCTGTCAAATCTGCTGTTGCATCGACTGCTGGATACAACTGGCTCGATCTACACTCGACAGGTCAATCCCATTTATCAGTCTGCAAAACTTTCTTAAAGCCAAAACCTTCCCATTTATCAGTCTGTAAAACTTCTGGATTCTACTATAGAGATTGAGAATGTGCAACATTATTCACCACGTGTCTCTCCCCCGCCATTTTGTAGTTAGTATCTTTACGATGGCTTTTTACCTTTAATGCTTCCAACTTTCAAAACGCTGCGCGGCTGGGAAGAGATGTGCACTGACTTTCATTGTTGTGTGGGTCTGGATTTTTACACCAATGAGCAAACGTACAAAGAGAAAAATTTGTTATGTAGACGTAATCATGCAATCGTCATTCATGCCAAAACAATTCTGTTTTTTTTTCAGTGTTGCATACTCCTGTGTACAAGCTATAATTTTTTTTTCATTTTCTTCAGATATGGTGTCCCAACGACCAACTCACTGCGACCTCACTTCAAGACAGTGACGACGACTTGGCCTGTGAAGCAGTACCCCGATCTCTCATCAACCAATTATTGTCAGATGCAAAAAAGAAAGCGAGCAAAGACTTCAAACAACTAACCAATCGTAGGCGTGAAAATCAACGCCTCCAGTCGGCCAGCTCATCTTCATCTGCACTACGTTCATCTACACCCACCGCTGCACCAAACAACCCTGCAGCAACGGCCAGCTCATCTTCATCTGCACTACGTTCATCTACACCCACCCCAGCACCAAACAACCCTGCAGCAACGGCCAGCTCATCTTCATCTGCACTACGTTCATCTACACCCACCGCTGCACCAAACAACCCTGCAGCAACGGCCAGCTCATCTTCATCTGCACTACGTTCATCTACACCCACCGCTGCACCAAACAACCCTGCAGCAACAAGCACTCCTACAAACACATCAAACCACCTTTGAAGCTGTCATTGTCAGACTGCTGTTGCATCGACTGCTGCATACAACTGGCTCTACACTCGACAGGTAAATCTCATTTATCAGCGTGTAAAACTTTCTTAAAGCCAAAACCTTCCCATTTATCAGTCTGTAAAACTTCTGGATTCTACTATAGAGATTGAGAATGTGCAACATTATTCACCACGTGTCTCTCCCCCGCCATTTTAATTTTTGCCTTGCCATGCCACGCCGGCTCAACTACAGAATTTTCGCTCTTTCAAGCTGCATTCTTTCGTTGTTGAGCCACGGCTCAACTGCAGGATTTTCCCTGTTTCAACGCTATATTCTTTCGTTGTTTTCTATAACCCAGGCATACGCCATACATGAGGGGGGGATTTCAAGGAACCTTGCCATACATAGGGGGGTGGGGGGTGGGGGGTGGGGGGAATGCGGTACTAAGCCAAAGTTTTGGATTCTGCCGGCGTTACCCATGCAGATGCAGAAAAAAATCTTGCTTAGGCCATACATTGGGAGGGGGGGGGGGGGGTCTTTTACCTGTAAACAGCATAGAGAAAATTGTGTTTTTTTCTCTACTTTTCTAACCCAGGCATAGGCCATACATGAGGGACGGATTTGAAAAAAAAATTGCTGAAATCTATTGCATACCTTTATTGGTTGTGTGTTTGTCTGCTGTGTGTGTACATCTATCTATATATATATACGACTTGTGTCTGTCTATCTGTCTGTCTGTCTGTCTGTGTGTTCGCGATGCACGGCCAAAGTTCTCGATGGATCTGCTTCAAATTTAGACTCCGGACACAACCTGGTCGATGAGAATTTTCAACACGTGCTCTCAGCACGCAGCGCTGAACCGATTTTGGTTTTTTGTATATTTTTTCCTCCTAGGCCATACAATGAACGAATCTTGCTTTTTCTATTTCTCTAACCCATGGCAATGAGGGGGGAGGTTCTATTACCTGAAAACATATGCATGGATGCGTGCACTGTTTTGTGTGTGTTTGAACCATGTTTATATTTTCTGTTGTCATTTACTTATGTTATTATATATGCGTTTGAATCATTATATATTTTAGACGTTATACTTTTAGTTCGTATCTTTACGATGGCTTTTACCTTTAATGTTTCCAACTTTCAAAACGCTGCAAGGCTGGGAAGGGATGCGCACTTTCATCACTGTGTGTGTGTGTGATCTTTTTTTTTGGGGGGGGGGGGGCTGGATTTTTACACCAATGAGCAAACGTACAAAGAGAAAATTTTGTTATGTAGATGTAATCATGCAAACGTCATTCCTGCAAACACTATTTATTTTTCAGTGTTGTATACTTCTGTGTACAAGCTATAATTTTTTTTTTCATTTTCTTCAGATATGGTGTCCCAACTACCAACTCACTGTGACCTCACTTCTCGCATTTGTGCAGGTGACCCTCCAAGACGGTGACCACAACTTGGCCTGTGAAGCAGTACCCCGACTTCGACAAAAACAAAAGCAATCTTTCCAAACCATCATCAACCAATTGTCAGATGCAAAAAAGAAAGCGAGCAAAGACTTCACACAACTAACCAATCTTAGGTATGAAAATCAACGCCTCCAGTCGGCCAGCTCATCTTCATCTGCACTACGTTCACCTACACCCACCGCTGCACAAAACAACCCTGCAGCAACAAGCACTCCTACAAACACATCAAACCACCTCGACAATGTCGACGTCCTAACGCTCGGTCAAATCATGGATGACGACATGATTGACGCAACACAAAATTCAACACAATCCACAGACATGTTTGATGCAACACAAGATGCAACACAAAACGCAACCCAATCCACTTCAGATGACACAGTCACATCGGAAGAAGCTCTCCAAGCATTGTCTCAGGAATGAACATTCACATTCAACCCGTTTTTTCACAACCTTTTAAGAGTCAGTAGTTGCGGGTAAAATCTGATCCCTGTTTTCAATTTTGTGGAATCATTTTGCGACATATCGATAAAGTCACGAGACAAAGAACATCAACAAAGACCATGTGGGCAATCATGTACATTTTTGCGGGGGTGTAACCTGCGAGATCGACTTTATAAGAGTAGGAATCACATCATCTTAAACTCTACACACGGCGACAGCGGCAACACGTGTGGCACACAGCATGACAAACACAAAAAAGCCCCTGCAATGAATACTCCATGCTTAGTCCTATTTATCAGTTTTGGTAGCGCTGATTTGGCAAATGAAATGTTTTAATTATATTGCGCTGGCTTGCAGCCCAAGAGAAATATTAAACAAAAGCAAATTTATTTCTTCAGGCCTAACCTGAAGTTGACAACAGATAGGTTGTTCCTTACAACCCATACCTGACAAAGAAGTACAATGTCCATATCAACCTCGAAGCCTGTACAACGGTCAAAAGTGTCAAATACCTCTTCAAATATGTCTATAAAGGCCACTTTTTGCAAGTAAGGGTGTACTGATGTGCACCTATGATAGTGTTCTTCAAAAATGACCTCCCCTGCCGGATAGCCAATGGAAGAAGAGCCCATTCGCTTTCGGCCAATGGGATAGCTCGGCTAGGTTCGTCTGTTACAAAATGTCATGCAGGAAGGCCCGAAAAAGCCATTTCGCTTTCGAATTCGCTAATCTAACCTAGCGCATCGTGTTCAGCGTGATCTGTTACCTTATTAACCCACGGACAGGGCACAAATCGGCCGGGTTTGCTCGGAGATACGTCATCAGTGTGAAAAAGCAGTTCCGTAATATAATATAGATTTTTCACTCCTATGTTTGCTGAAGTGTACAAATTTTGTTCCATTTAACGCTTTTTTTCCCTGTCTCAAGACATATATGGTGATGTGTACAAATATTGTTCTCTGGGCACACTTTTTTTGCACGTTTATGTCCTTCACTTATGTCAATGTAGCCGCTAATTTGTTCACGTCCAGTCAATCGTACAAACGTTTCATTGTGGGTGACTCAAGCTGTCGGCGAACTGCGACGAGAAGATTTCTTTCCCAATTATATGATTGGTGTTATATATTTTGTTTACACAACCCTTACACTGGTGCAATTCTGTAACACACGTTACATTTCCACTGGTGAATTAACAGAGAAAAATAAAGATAAACGGTCATATAGGTTTTCGCATCCATGGGAGGTAATCGCAACCGACCAAACAAACTGAGCCAGTATCGCGACGTATGTCGTGACAACCAAATGACAGTATACGTAAAGTAGCGCGACAACCAGCCTAAGGGTTACCTAGCATTCATCATCTTGGTTGAAGCGTGACAAAATGATTTTGCCACATTGACTGAAATCTCAGAAAAAGGCACAATTTAACGCTGTTTTATTCTTTCCCAATTATATGATTGTTTTTTTTGTTTTTTTTTAATGTTATTGTTCACAGAACCCACTGTATATTTACCACTGGGTTACTTTTTCATTCCTATTTGCTGATGTGTAAAACGTTTTTGTACTGTACACACTATTTGCTGTGCTGATGTGTTTGTTTCACTCCCATGTGTCATATTTTCTGAGATTTCTGTCAATGTAGCCACTTTTTCATTTTGCCGCATTTAGCCTTTCCTTCGTAACTGTCCGCCTTCACCAAGCTGTAGATTCTTGCATTACTAATGGCGAGCAGCTACGCAAGAAAACAAAGAAAGAAAGTGTATTCAAGCCCCGAGCCCGGTAAAAAGAAAATATGGCGAAATCTCAGAAAGCGTCACATGTTTGCTGCTGTGTAAATGTTTTGTGTGGACAGTTCATTGCACATTTAACACTGCTTTTCTTAGGTATGATGTTTTATCACATTTTGTTGTTCTGTGTATGCTAGCACTTAACGCATTTTTTGGGTAACTTTTTCGCAATTACTTCTAAATTTAATATGTTACTGTTGTCACTGCACAAGTCATGGCCAATCCACCACTGTGCCTTTTTTTTCTCTCCCAATAAATAATGTATGGCATTTTGTTCTGTACGCGCATGCCATCGCACATTTAACACGTTTTTGTTGTTGCTTATTCACAATTAACTCTGTAATTTTTTAAGAAAATAAAATCCTAGTATAGTGTATGTAATTTGAGAATTGGGTATCCGATCTTTGCACAAAAATCACCACCTAAAAATATGAGCAAAATTGAAAAGAAAGGAATATAGGCTACGAATTTTGAGCTGAAATACCTGTGTTCAATCACTTCTTGATAATGCTGTCTTCTTCTTCTTCTTTAGTTTTATTCAGTGGTCTCTTATTAGCTTGTCCTAGTTTACTAATTCATGTTGAAAACACACTCGTGCAAAAACGCATAATAAGCATTTTATTTCGTCTCTTCTCTCTGTGTGTGTGTGTGTGTGTGTGTGTGTGTGTGTGTGTGTGTGTGTGTGTGTGTGTGTGTGCGTGATAGTGTGTGTGTGTGTGTGTGTGTGCGTGATAGTGTGTGTTTGCGCGCGCGCGTGCGTGCGTGCGTGTGTGTGAGTGTTTGTGTGTGTGTCTGTTTGTGTGTGTATGTGTGTGTGAGTGCGTGTGTGTTGTGTGTTGTGTGTTGTGTGTGTGTGTTGTGTGTTTTGCTTTTGCTGAAATTGGCACGTTAAAAGTCTATCAGTCTCTAATTGTTTACCTGCTGTCCAACTTCTATCGGGCCGTGACAAAAGAACTGAATTGTCTGGAACTTCGTGACCTATTTTTTTAAACAGAAATCGACGGGAACTGTAAACATTAAATTTAAGTAAAAATCCAAAAGCAAATAGACTGCCAATGTTCCAAAATTCAGAATAAAAAAAACAAGAAAGGTATATTATTTAAACGTTTAATTTTTTACAAAATAAAACGTTACGTTCACGGATCTTTTACCCAGCGGTTTTACAAGCGGCACGAGAATAAACAGATAATAAACTTGAAAAATGAAATAAAGTAAAACAGAAAATAAAGTAAAACTCGTTTTCACACACACACATCGACAGGAAAGACAAAACAATGTTGTGAACAACTGTAAACCTCACTCAGATAATATTTTATTTATATTTTATTGTATTGCATCCAATCTAAAAAGGGTGGCTAGTGATGATGTCTACTATTTTTATGCTTTGTTTGTTGATACATGTATTTCAGAAGCAGTCACAGAACAAAAAACAAGAAAGGTAGGTTGTTGGAACGTTTGTTATTGACAAAACAATACTTTCACAAATATATTGACCCAACGGTCTTTTAAGTGAACAGACAAACAATAACGAAAACTTATCTGGCTGATTTTGTCTTCCGCCTGCCACGAAGCCGCAAGCGAATGAATCAACAGAACAGTTATCCATGCATATATATTGTAATACATAATGTTTGCTGGACAATTTGTCAGATAACTTTATTTTTTGTATAATAATTGTGTGTCTGTCTGTCCACTTTCAAAACCGCTGGATCGAAGATCTGTGAACAAATTGTTTTGTATTGTCAATAATTAAACATAAAATTTGTTTTTGTTCTCACAACATATAGGCTATGCATGGAAAACTATTTTGTGACTGCTACTGAAATACAAAAAAAGTACTGTGTAACAAGTTCGACATCCTCGCAACAATTAGCCACTCTTTGGAAATGTCTTACAATAAAATGCCAATAATACAACTGTATAAAGTAAGTGTGGTTTATAAAAACAGAAATGTGTCATTAGGCTCATCACGCACAAAATAACCAAGCAAATAGGACAACATCATGATACAAAAATAATAACAAAAAGTACAGACAAAGACAAAATTCAAATTTAAAGCTATACTTCCTTCTGTACACCATGGTCGTTAAAGTCCTTGTGCCTCTCTCCCTGTGGGTTTTTATTATTGCAGCATATTGTCTTCTTCCGCTGGTTGATCTGCAACGACGCAACAGGAAGTTGATCTTTTGCAGTCAATTACTTCCACAGAGAATCTGGGGTATCTGTAATGTTCATTCGTTTAGCGGCCGCAATCGTCTTGTCGACTATTCTGCCAGTTTTCCTGCTGGGTATTTTCATGTTTCTATAACCCACAGAATATGACATGGATCTGTTCGTGCGTACATGGTCTTGTATGGAAAGCCGTTTGGCTCATAACCATTACACGTGTAATAAAACATAAATACACGCGTAATAAATGATTAATACACGTGTATTTATTTCTTATTGCACGTGTAATTTATCTTTTTACATTTAGTCAAGTTTTGACTAAATGTTTTAACATAGAGGGGGAATCGAAACGAGGGTCGTGGTGTATGTGTGTGTGTGTGTGTGTGTGTGTGTGTGTGTGTGTGTGTGTGTGTGTGTATGTGTGTGTGTGCGTGCGTGCGTGCGTGTAGAGCGATTCAAACCAAACTACTGGACCGATCTTTATGAAGTTTTACATGAGAGTTCCTGGGATTGATCTCCCCGAACGTTTTTTTTTTCTTTTTTTCGATGTCTTTGATGACGTCATATCCGGCTTTTAGGGAAAGTTGAGGCGGCACTGTCACGCTCTCATTTTTCAATCAAATTGATTGACATTTTTGTAAAGCAATCTTCGACGAAGGCCGGACTTCGGTATTGCATTTCAGCGTGGTGGCTTAAAAATTAATTAATGACTTTGGTCATTAAAAATCTGAAAATTGTAAAAAAAATAAAAATTATAAAACGATCCAAATTTACGTTTATCTTATTCTCCATCATTTTCTGATTCCAAAAACATATAAATATGTTATATTTGGATTAAAAACAAGCTCTGAAAATTAAAAATATAAAAATTATTATCAAAATTAAATTTTCGAAATCAATTTAAAAACACTTTCATCTTATTCCTTGTCGGTTCCTGATTCCAAAAACATATAGATATGATATGTTTGGATTAAAAACACGCTCAGAAAGTTAAAACGAAGAGAGGTACAGAAAAGCGTGCTATCCTTCTCAGCGCAACTACTAAACCGCTCTTCTTGTCAATTTCACTGCCTTTGCCATGAGCATGAGCGGTGGACTGACGATGCTACGAGTACATACGGTCTTGCTGAAAAATTGCATTGCGTTCAGTTTCATTCTGTGAGTTCGACCGCTACTTGACTAAATGTTGTATTTTCGCCTTTACGCGACTTGTTTCTTATGCTATGGAATAGCATAATGATTAAATACACGTGTAATAAATATTTCATACTCGATCGTGTAAGAAATGATTAAATATCAATCAATCAATCAATGAGTCTTATATCGCGCATATTCCGTGGGTACAGTTCTAGGCGCTCTGCAGTGATGCCGTGTGAGATGAAATTTTATACGGCCAGTAGATTGCAGCCATTTCGGCGCATATTTACCTTTCACGGCCTATTATTCCAAGTCACACGGGTATAGGTAGACAATTATTAACTGTGCCTAAGCAATTTTGCCAGGAAAGACCCTTTTGTCAATCGTGGGATCTTTAACGTGCACACCCAATGTAGTGTACACGTGTAATTAACATTTCATGCGCGTGTAAGAAATGTTTAAATACACGTGTAATTATTTATTACACGTGTATTTAATCATTTCTTACACGTGTATGAATTATTTATTACACGTGTATGAATCAATCATTACGCGCGTATTAATTATTTAGTACGCGCGTATGAATCATTTCTTACGCGCGTATGAATTATTTATTACGCGCGTATTTAATCATTTCTTACACGTGTATGAACAATGTTTTACACGTGTATTTAATCATTTCTTACACGTGTAAGACATGATTAAATACACGTGTAATACATTTTTCATACACGTGTAAGAAATGAATAAATACGCGTGTAATAAATATTTCATACAAGCGTTAAAAATGCAGGAGTCACGTGGTTAAGCGACTTAAAAAACTCGGACTGGGAATCCACATGAAAAACACTCTATGCGTCTTCATCGCCTCGCTTTGCACGCTTACAGCTCAAGATGGCGGAAGCGGCAAACGTCAATGTCACTTTAGAAGGTTTGCAACAAATTGATGCAATGGTTCACCTTTCGGCGGGTCTGATCCAAAAAAATCCCCTCTAGCGGCGTCGCCATTTTGAGAGATCAATCGCGCGCGAACCGGAAGTAGAATAGACGAGAGTTGTTGCTTTGCAAGTCGTATATTTTCCGATTCAAGTTTTAATTTATTACAGGTGTATCTAATGATTAAAATACACGTGTATTTAAATCTTTTCCTACACGTGTATTTAATCATTTCTTACACGTGCATGAAATATTTATTACACGTGTATTTAATCATTTCTTACACGTGCATGAAATATGTATTACACGTGTATTTAATCATTTCTTACACGCGTATAAACTATTTCCTGCACGTGTATTTAATCATTTCTTACACGTGCATGAAATATGTATTACACGTGTATTTAATCATTTCTTACACGCGCATGAAATATTTATTACACGTGTATTTAATCATTTCTTACACGTGTATGAATTATTTATTACACGTGTATGAATCAATCATTACGCGCGTATTAATTATTTAGTACGCGCGTATGAATCATTTCTTACGCGCGTATGAATTATTTATTACGCGCGTATGAATTATTTATTACGCGCGTATAGGTTATGAGCCAAACGGCTTTCCATAGTCTCGTGCTTGCGTGTACACATGAAGGGAGATAAGGCCCTAGCAGATCTGCACATAAGTTGACCTGGTAGCCTAGATCAGAAAAACATCCACCCTTTTGGGGCCGGGTCTATTTACAGTGTTCAGGGCCGGACCAAATGAGTTGTAAGGCGGGGGGGGGGTCCTCCTTTTTTGGGGGGCAAATCAGCGAAGTGGCGAAGCCACAAGCGCGCGCCTGCAAAGCAGGCGCGCGAACTAGGGGGGTCCGGGGGCATGCTCCCCCGGAAAATTTTTGAAAAACGGTTAAAATCTGTGCAATCTGGTGCATTCTGGGCCTTGTTTTGAGGGTTAAGGCCTGTCAGTGTGAGTTGGTGGGGGGGGGGGGGGGGGGGGGTACCTTTTTCTCATCGGATTTCACATTGAATAAAATTTGTTAGAGCAGACACACACAAAATTTATTTAAAAAAACTTTTAAAAAAAAACCACTCAAAGCAAGGTACATGCTTTTTCTAGGGGTGGGGTTCCGGAACCCCTGGAACCCCCCCCTGGGTCCGGCCCTGGTGTTTATAAATGATTTGCCAGATGTGGTTAGTGGTATAGTGAAGATATTTGCGGATGATACAAAGCTGTACAATAAAGCAACAAACAGTTCAGTCATGCAAAAAGACATACACTTACTTCAGGATTGGACAAATAAATGGAAATTATTTTTTAATGTTTCAAAGTGCAATGTTCTGCATTCTGGTAAAAAGAATCCCAAATATGACTACGTGATGACTGTCAATGATGCTATTGAAAAAATAAATGAATGTGATGAGGAAAAGGACATCGGTGTTGTTTTCGACAGCAATTTGTCATTCGACCCGCATATATATATATTCGAGGAGTTGTGTCAAAAGCCAATCAGAGGATTGGCATTATTAAACGAATGTTCTCATTTCTTGACAAGGACACCTTCTTAAAGCAATACAAAGCCTTTGTGAGACCACTGGTGGAATATGCAAATGTGGTGTGGAGCCCATTTCTCAAGAGACAGTCTCAGACAATTGAGAGGGTGCAGCGTCGAGCAACTAAAATTCTAAAGGAGTGCCGTGATAAGTCTTACGCGGACAGACTCAAATACTTAGACCTCCACTCTCTGAAGGGAAGGAGGACAAGGGGTGACCTAATACAAACATATAGAATTATAAATGGGGTGGATGATATTGACATGCACAAAATATTCACATTCAAGCAGACAGACAACACCAGAAACAGCCAGGGAAAAATCCTTGTTCAACACTGTAAGACTAACAAGCGCAAGTTTTCGTTTTCTCATAGAGTTGCTAACAATTGGAATGCACTACCCACTAACATAAAATTCGCACCCACAGTAGACGCCTTCAAAAACTTCTTGGACAATTCTCCAAAATTTCTTAACCTTTTTTACGACTTTGATTGAAAGCATTGAAAGAATAGGGATTTAGGCATGCAAAGTATCTGACAAAGAAGGGGCACCAATAAGGCCTCGCGGCCTTCGGCTAACAAATATAGCCGCCCCTACATACTACTACTACTACTTAACCCACCAGGCGCAGCAGGGATTTGAACACTAAATCTTCCTTATTGGAGTTAGTTAGTTAGTTTAATAGTTGTTGCTTTTTGGGTCCATCCTTATTGGAGGCAGGCTTACGTCTTTTCTAGGGCACTGCAGCCGCATTGCTGTGGTTTTAGGTAATACCAGAAAAAAAGATTTTTTTATTTTTTTAAACCGCCCAGAGCGCGCGATAATTGATAACGAAAGCTGTGCTCTGTAATGTCAGTGACGTTGAAATCCTATTCTGCGTTCTCGTCGCCATGCAAAACTGTCAACGTTGTTGATGAGACCAAGTCTGCAGTTTGCTGCTGGGGACCGTCAGGTCGACCATCTCCGGCCAAAACTCGTTTCTCGAGCTCGTAAAGGTTGAGTATGTCTGGAGGACATGTCCTGGGGTTTACATGCAGTGACGACGACGATCACGAAGATGTAGACATAGACATAGGAGATTTTATTCTCTCAACAGAAATGTTTTGTGGTGTAGGTATGAAACATTTGACTGAGATGTGTGACAATATTTGTCGAAGATTTACCCCATAAGAGACATCCCTCAGATTCTGTGTTAGAGCACGACACACATCTTTTCCTCCTTTTTCACCACGATGAGCTGTGTGGTACAGCGTGAAACGGCATCGAGTATGTCCACCACCTCAATGTCATTCTTACGGCGATGTTTGTCGGCAACATTCGTCTTGCCTTGCAGCACCACCACGACACGCCTCTCCAGTCCTTGCACGTCCCCGTAGTGTGTTACGGTGACCTCATCTTCTTTCGCTAGCGCAACGCTCTCCACGTCTTTCTTCCGTTGTGCCTTGTTTTGTTGGGCGTCTTGCTGCGCCAGTACACACACCGGTACGCCTGCGTCACGAAGGCCTCGCACTACGCCGCTCGCTGGTGACGTTACGTTGCCTGCGTCATCCTTGGCGTCATCGTGCAGTTCTGAGCTCCTCGTCAAGATGAAGACGTCTCGGTAGCTTAGAGCGGCGGGACTGTTGGTGAGGGTGCCCCCTGGAGGGAAAACGAAATAAATACAAATAAGTCTTTGATAGTCTCCCGACTTAGCCCCGTGAGAGGTTCATCGTCACACTGAACAAACAACCAGCCAATCCACCTCCTAATCGTCCTCCTCTTCATAAGAAAGGAAACACATTTGCATGGTCCCAAATGAGTTAAAGGGACATGAAAAAACAACACCCAATCAATCTTCTTCCTCCTCTATCATCATCAGCAGCAGCAGCAGCAGCAGCAGCAGTATCAGCATCATCATCATCTAAAACTATCAAACTCACCAGCCCTGCCCACGTCATCATAATCATCATCATCATCATCATCATCATCATCATCATCATCGTCGAAAACTATCTCATCATCATCAATCTCATCATCATCGATCTCATCATCATCATTGAAAACGACGTTAAAAACCAAATAAAGAAAGAAAGAAAGAATCATCATCATCATCATCATCATTATTATCATCATCATCGAAAACTATCAAACTCACCGGCCCTGCCCACGTCAAGTCGGCGCAGCTCGGCGGCCACCTCCTTCCCACACTTGTTACACTCCGCCGGCCACTGTCCAGTGTGATCGTTGCCATGGTGACTCAGCTCTACCACACGCAGTCCGTCCCCAGGGGCAGGTACGCCGCAGTCGGTGTACTCCCGCACTTGCTTGGAAACCATCTTAACTACTGGTGTTATCACTCTTTGGATTACTGGTGCGCAGCGGAGAGGGACGGTAAACTCTTCATGCTGCAGTTCCTTTGGTATGTCGATGTGCTGAACGCATGCCGCCCACAGGTGGAGTTCTGGAACGCTTTGAGTCAGTTCGCTGATCAGCTTTGTGTGTCGTTTGCCTGCATCATCCCTGCCAGAAAGAAGAGAGATATCTTGTGAGGCATATGCTATTTGCTGTTTCTTAAGACTGATTCAAATCCGAGTAGTGCTGAGGGGGTTGACAAACCCATACACACGGCCTATAGACTGAATAAAACGTGCACCCGCAAATGTGGGTACGCGCGTACGCACGCACGCACGCGCACACACACACACACACGAGCGCGCGCACACACACACACGCACACACAACGGCACATACACACCCGCAATCACGCACACATATGTGCAAACGAACACACACACACAAACACACCATCACACAACGGCACATACACATACGCGCATTCACGCACGCATGTGCAAACGCACAAACTCTCACCTTCTTTCTCCAACCCACACACCCATTCACTTAACCCCTGCCTCACACACACACACACACACACACACACACACACACAAACACACACACGCACACACACACACAAACACACACACAAACACACACACACACATTTTGTATTAGTACAAACCTTGCAATAAAATGTGCTTCATCAATCAAAACGAAGAGCTTGCCATCCTTTTCACAAGCTTCGAGTTTCTTGATGGCAGTGTCAGTATCTGCCTCCCCTTTGTAGAAATCAAATTGATGATAAGTCATGGTGCCTGGTTTTTGGGAAGCTGTCTGATGCAGACCCGTGGAGGGTCTCAGAGACCATTGTATATGGTCAGTGATTATTGCGTTGACCGCCCGTGAACTGAATCGTGTAGAGATTACTTGTACGTCGTTACCTTGTAGCAGCCACCTCAATGCCTGTTGTACCAGAACCACCGTCTTTCCTGTTCACAGATAAATGACACTGGTGTTTTTGTTTAAATGCAACATTGCTTCAAGGAAGTGCTTAATACATGTAGTACTTAAAGCCGAACAGCCATCTCCAGGGCAAAAATCGTAGTTAAAGTATAAGACCACAGAGCTAAACTTAGCGTTGCCAGCAACACCGGACACGGCTAGGCGAATCAAGACATATTGCCAGAGTAAAATGTTTTTCACAAAAGAAGCATGAAGTTTACAGACCAATTCTTCTTCTTCTTCTTCTTCTTCTGCGTTCGTGGGCTGAAACTCCCACGTACACTCGTGTTTTTGCACGAGTGGAATTTTACGTGTATGACCGTTTTTACCCCGCCATTTAGGCAGCCATACGCCGCTTTCGGAGGAAGCATGCTGGATATTTTCGTGTTTCTATAACCCACCGAACTCTGACATGGATTACAGGATCTTTTACGTGCGCACTTGGTCTTGTGCTTGCGTTTACACACGAAGGGGGATAAGCCACTACAAGCAGGTCTGCACATAAGTTGACCTGGGAGATCGGAAAAATCTCCACACTTAACCCACCAGGCGGCCGCGGCCGGGATTCGAACCCTCGACCTTCCGCTTTGGAGGCCGACGTCTTACCACCACGCCACAGCGCCCGTCGTACACAGACCAATTCAAAATGGAGGAATTTCTGCTCATAAAAGAGAGAGAACAGAATAGCCTGGTGACAAAAATCAACGCTTCATGATAGACATCATAATTATTACCGAGTATTGTGAAGTTTGCAGGCATCGCCGTACGCACCCGCCAACTCTCTTTACAATACTGCAGATGGTTGATTTCAATATGCACATTTCTAGCAAATGACAGCCAACGACACAAACAGTGTGTCACCAAACAAGTAAACAACATACTCAACAACAACAAAAATCAATGGTAGCTACCTGTTCCTGGCGGCCCCGTGATGCAGACCCGTGGAGGGTCTCTATTCATTAGGTCCAGCTGTTGCAGGGTCAGAACCAGACGGGCCAGCCTCCGCCCTAGTTCTGCCACTGCCTGTCCTGCAGTCCGTACCTCCACACGGACACCGTTGTAGCAGGGCACAGACACCGTGGTGGCCGGTCCAACAAACCTGTAATGAAGCAGAACACATTTATAATTATGTAAATGACTGATTAGAAAGTAAAGCTTAAAGAAACTACTGCATCAGGTTGACAAAACGTATCAGTGACTCTCTCCTTCCTCACCTTGCCACGATGTCCAGATACTGTTCATCAGTGAGCTGAGTGTCCGGAGTACAGGGCATTCTGTGTTGCCACCAGGTGCTCAGCTGTGATAAAACGTCGTCTGTAACGTCCCAGTACGATGCAGGCTGGGACAATTGGTCAGAGCAACAGCACAACTGTACGGCCTTCGCTGTAGTGTCTGCAACCAGGCTCTGACACACCGCCTGCAACAGAAAGGTGTGTGGGTGCATTATCAACATTATCTTCTGCAAACATTATTTGGCTGATGTTCCATGCGTATGCTGCATTATCTGCATCACCTTTCAGTGAGAACCCATTAACCTGAACTCAAATACAACCCGACGACAAATTCACCTTCAATATGACAAACTCATTCTGTCTCTCTGTCTCTGTCTTTCTGTCTGTCTGTCTGTGTCTGTCTGTTACGAACATGATTTTGATTAATTAGGTATAATAAAAAGTCAAGTGCAAGCACCTATGGATGCTAGGGTTGACAGCCTAAACACCCACGGATTTTTGTTTAGTCACGTTGCACGTGAAGTTTTTGTGAATCCACCCCAACTGGTGGACGGGTGAGCTGTCCCGGTCACTTTTACCTGAATTGTCACAGAGGACGGATGGAAGTTAAATAGAGTGAATGACTTGCCGAAGTGAGGTAAATATTTCTTGATGTTGTATGACCGATTTAGTTAAAGTATTGAATTATTAGGAGTGTTTATGTAAACTGGCCAACTCCATGCATATGTATACAACATTGCCAGTTTACATACCAGAGACTTATTATTGTCGTTTTTACATTTTGTCAAGTTTTGACTAAATGTTTTAACGTAGAGGGGGGAATCGAGACGAGGGTCGTGGTGTATGTGCGTGCGTGCGTGTGTGTGTCTGTGTGTGTGTGTGCGTGTAGAGCGATTCAGACTAAACTTTTTTTTTCTTTTTTTTTGTGTTTCGTTTTAAAATTGTATTTCTTTTATATACTCATAAACACAACATAACATACAGCATACACAGAGTTTATCAACATAAGGTATGGCTGTCTTAGCGCATACACACGCACATACCTAGACAAAACACAGACATAGACAGTAGGGTGGGTTGTTGAAAAGACATGGGACATGGAAGGTGGGGGGGGGGGGGGGACTGAGGTTGGGGGAGGGTAGGTGGGGACGGTGGTCACACTTTAGCCTCCAAGTATACATAGGGTTTAATTATCGCCATACAAGTACTGTATAACATGTTATGGATAAATGAGTCAGGGGGTATCACATTCAAAAATGTTCATAAATACAATTATCCTATGGCATCAATAACAAAAGTGTCTATATAAACACCAATCCTTTGCAAATTTACCATAATAATTATTTACACTAGTATTATACTTTTCGATCAAAAACCTTTGTTTAACAATTTTCACAAAAACATTTAGTGTTGAGACTGTCTTATTTAATTTGGCTCCAAATATACTTTGTTTGGCAAGGAGAATAAGCAAATCAAAAACAGCATCCGTATGAAAGTTGTCTAAATACCCTAAAATGACAAGCTCTTTTGACAAATTCAAATTACTGCAATGTGTGAAATTTAGGCATAACCATTCTGTGAAGTCAGACCAAAAAAAGCTGAACTTTTGTGCACTCCAAAAACAAATGTTCTACGGTTTCCTCTTCCTGTGTACAAAAACAACATAGGTGTATTTGAAATATTCATTAAAAATAATAGGCGTTGAGTGGGAAACATTCTATGTAATAATCTGTATTGGAAAAATCTCAAATAATTATGTGTCCTATGTAGTTTGTGTTATTGTCAAAAACACCTTTCTAACATTTACATCAACATTCAATAAGTTAGACCATTTTTCTATGCACTGTAGATTAACATCATTTTTCACAAGGTGGGTGTAAATATGTTTTACTCCACATTTAGACATTCTTTTCCATACATCTTCACCAATATGAACAACATTGTTTAAATCTGCATCCAACTTTAATCTTTTATGGTAGTTCTTAACTGAACGTATAACGCCCTCAAAAAACACAAAATTCAGTTGTAAATTTGGATGTTTCAATTTAAAATCGTTATATGACAAAAACCCATCGGCTCTCATCAAGTGACCGACTGTAATAATGCCGTTGTCCATCCAATTCCTGTTAAAAACAACCTTTTTATCTATGCAAATATTTACATTATAATACAGACGCTCTGAAGCAAAATCACTCAAGGAGATGGTGACACATGTGAATGCAAAATGCTCCCCATGTTTGAAAACATCTCTCCAGAAAGGATTCTGAACTTTTTGCATCAACGTGTTCCCAAACTCAACTCCTCTCTTATGAATATTATGTACACGTGGACACAGAGCTTGTAGAAGTTTTGTTACTTTTCCTTCGCTACAAAGAACTCGCTGTAACCAGGAAATTCTTTAGAGCTGACAAGAAGCATTTCAAATCCACCATTTTAAAGGGTTACGCGGCATCTGAGTCTACCTTTGATTTTTGTTTATTGACACATCTGATTACTAAAGGTTTTACAGTAGTAAAAGCATTCTCTGTACCACAATCAAAAAAGAAATACTCATTCCCTAAAGACTGCTGAACACCATGCATTTTTCATGTAACCACCGTTTTGCCCAAAATTCGCACAAAATTGCTAAAATAAGGGCCTGAAAGCAACAACAACAAAAAACTAAAATGGTAACCCTATTCTTTTTTACATTAAATGAATGTGAATAGTGTCTATATCTTGCCCAGAAAATATTAGAGCACTCGCATATTCCTTATAATACCTATGATTTTTATTCCAAAAAGTAGGGGGTAGGGGTATAAAAGATGCTGCCACTCGAAAAAAAGCACGTTGACCTACAGTTTTCTTGTGTTTATTTTGAAGGTAAGATATCAAATATCCTGCTGCAAGAAAATCAGAGTGCTGTCATATTTTCTTTTGTCATTATGGTTGTTTGAACAACAAGATTCGCTGATTTTTGTAATTATTTCAACACAGGATGTCGTTATCGGTTTGAGTTTACTTTAATTTTTTGTGTCAATTGACATATTTTGTTACTAAAAAGCATATTCTACCTACCACAATACAAACAAGTCGCGTAAGGCGAAAATACAATATTTAGTCAAGTAGCTGTCGAACTCACAGAATGAAACTGAACGCAACGCAACGCAGCAAGACCGTATACTCGTAGCATCGTCACTCCACCGCTCATGGCAAAGGCAGTGCCCGTGGAATTGACAAGAAGAGCGGGGTATTCGTTGCGCTGAGAAGGATAGCACGCTTTTCTGTACCTCTCTTCGTTTTAACTTTCTGAGCGTGTTTTTAATCCAAACATATCATATCTATATATTTTTGGAATCAGGAACCGACAAGGAATAAGATGAAAGTGTTTTTAAATTGATTTCGAAAAATAATTTTGATAATAATTTTTATATATTTAATTTTCAGAGCTTGTTTTTAATCCGAATATAACATATTTATATGTTTTTGGAATCAGCAAATGATGGAGAATAAGATGAACGTAAATTTGGATCGTTTTATAAATTTTTATTTTTTTTTTACAATTTTCAGATTTTTAATGACCAAAGTCATTAATTAATTTTTAAGCCACCAAGCTGAAATGCAATACCGAACCCCGGGCTTCGTCGAAGATTACTTGACCAAAATTTGAACCAATTTGGTTGAAAAATGAGGGCGTGACAGTGCCGCCTCAACTTTCACGAAAAGCCGGATATGACGTCATCAAAGACATTTATCAAAAAAATGAAAAAAACATTCGGGGATTTCATACCCAGGAACTCTCATGTCAAATTTCATAAAGATCGGTCCAGTAGTTTAGTCTGAATCGCTCGATACAAACACACACACACACACACACACGCACACACACACGCACACACGCACGCACATACACCACGACCCTCGTTTCGATTCCCCCTCGATGTTAAAATATTTAGTCAAAACTTGACTAAATATAAAAAGTACCCATTCACTAATGACTGCTGAACACCATGCATATCATATAACCACTGTTTTGGTCAAAATGTTCAGAAACTGCCGAAAAGAGGGCCTCATAGCAAAAAAACTAAAACGTTGACCCTACTTTTTTTTTACACTAAATTAATGTGGATGGTGTCTATATCTTGCCCAGAAAATATTAGAGCACTGTCATATTTTTGGTCAAATGCCGCGTATCCCTTTAAGCCCCCCCCCCCCCCCCCCCCCCCTCTTCAAACGACTGATATGCTGTTGTTATCTTTATTCTATCTTTCTTACCATCCCATAGAAATGAAAAAAATAACCTATTCAAATCAAACAAAAACTTATCATCAGGGTCTGGTAAACTCATGAACAGATGAGTTAACTTAGACAGCGCCAAACTCTTAATAACTGTTATTTTTCCAAAGGGGGTTAAATTTCTTCTGGACAAATTCTCAATTTCTACCAATTTATGTTCATAATTCAGACTTAACTACTGGACCGATCTTTATGAAATTTGACATGAGAGTTCCTGGGTATGATATCCCCAGACGTGTTTTTCATTTTTTTGATAAATGTCTTTGATGACGTCATATCCGGCTTTTCGTGAAAGTTGAGGCTGCACTGTCACGCCCTCATTTTTCAACCAAATTGGTTGAAATTTTGGTCAACTAATGTTCGACGAAGCCCGGACTTCGGTATTGCTATCAGCTTGGTGGCTTAAAAATTAATTAATGACTTTGGTCATTAAAAATCTGAAAATTGTAAAAACAAAAAATTTTTATAAAACGATCCAAATTTACGTTCATCTTATTCTCCATCATTTGCTGATTCCAAAAACATATAAATATGTTATATTTGGATTACAAACAAGCTCTGAAAATTAAATATATAAAAATTATCAAAGCAAATTTTCGAAATCAATTTAAAAACACTTTCATCTTATTCCTTGTCGGTTCCTGATTCCAAAAACATATAGATATGATATGTTTGGATTAAAAACACGCTCAGAAAGTTTAAACGAAGATAGGTACAGAAAAGCGTGCTATCCTTCTCAGCGCAACTACTTCCCCGCTCTTCTTGTCTATTTCACTGCCATTGCCGTGAGCGGTGGACTGACGATGCTACGAGTATACGGTCTTGCTGCGTTGCATTGCGTTCAGTTTCATTCTGTGAGTTCGACAGCTACTTGACTAAATGTTGTATTTTCGCCTTACGCGACTTGGTCTTTGTACGTCAGACAAAAGGGAGGAACCGAGGACGTATGAATCCGGCAAACCCCACCGCCATAGTCTCCTTCGGCAGCGGAGAGCATGATAGCATGACTGTAACATAGCATCCACGTCTATCCAGTGTCCCTCGTCATACCAGCATGTCTACTGTCACCGTCCTCATCTCTGTTGTCTACAATTGGTCCTGTTAACATTATCGCCATTATGCACATCGTCTTCATCTTTACCCTGTGTCATTCGTCGTCGTCGTCATCATCATGGAAGACTCAAATGTGGTAACGTGAGAAAGTGAAGTATGCATGTGTGTGCGAGTCGAGGCCAGTTAGATAATTGATTTTTTGTGTGTGACCAGAATTGATAGTTAAATATTTTGCGTGTTGGCATTGGATGTATGTTCATGTATTGTGTAGTATTTTGATGCAAAGGACGAAAGTAAATTGTTAAACTGTTTTTCCCTTCTTGATTATGGTTATGAGTGAGGTCGAACCTGGAATAGAGAGTATGAGTGATTTGTGAGTACATCATACGTAAAT